>NC_071404.1:60897154-61230154 GCF_017976375.1 Cuculus canorus
AGAAATGGATTTTAAAATATTTTAGAATTAAATTTAACATTTATTGTATATAATAAAATTACAAATCTCCCTCCCCCTCAAAAAATATCCACAGATACCTTTTTCTAAAAAAATGTAAACCAAAGTCCAAAATCCCACAAAAGATTTTTTTTCATGCGGTCCGATAAACAACAGGAGACTACAGGATTTGTTAAATATCTTTCTAATAGCAAGGGACAAAAAGCTTTTCACTAGAGCAAAAAAAGCAAAACATGTTGAGGCTGATGTATTCTCACTTTCCCAAAGCAAGGTGGATTGGTTTTGTATGCCACTGCCAGAAAGCAAAGGGAATGGACTGGAGCTCACACTTGAATAAATCCTACCATCTCTGCCCCTGCCTCTGCAGAGGTAGTGCCAGCACAGTGAAGACCTTGGGATAATCTGTTTTTAGAAAGCTTGGCAGGAACAAGGCTTGATTCTGCATCTGTTCCCAGAACTGCGGCCATAGTTGTGCAGTGGTGTACAAGGCAGTGGTAGAATTAGCAATATACATATAGCAGAGGCACTGGAGGCTGTAAAAATTAATGGCATGAGGTTAAATATTTTTTTTTAATGGCTTAGATCTTCATAACAGGTGAATATAAAAATTCCTTTGCGTTCTGCTACAACCTAGATTGTATTACTGATCCTATTTATAGATTTATTTTTGCAGTGCAAGCCAGAGTACCCCATTAGCTGTTACTAGAGGCCTGAAGTCTCTTTAACTAGAGAGGAAAGCTTCAAGAGCCTTGCACTTTACCCTGTATTGCCTAGGGATTCCACAGTGGGCTGGCCAGGATCTCAACTATGGATATGGAAGAAGAGATGTCTCTGTGCCCAATTGTTCCTTGGACTATTTGCAGAGCCTTTTGGAAAACTCCACGCATACTATGCATTGAAGAAGCTGTGGTCTGTGTTGTTTTTGAACAGCTGGACTGCAAGGATACCAGATAGCAGGAATCAAGATTACTTGGCTACACACAGATGACTGAACAGCTTACAGATACATACAACAGCAAGCTGGAAAAAACTTCAGTTTGGTTTGGGACAGAAAAGAAGAAAATAAATGCTTCTTTCTTCTTTATCTGCTGCTTCTTGCTGACATTAACAAAGATTGCTGCAGAAGCTGTCTTCTGCATAATTAATCAGCTATAAATGGATAGATATCACTGACTAGATGAAATAACTGTGCTTGTGTACAAAGCGGAGCTGCAAAGTTCTTTTGTGAGTTAACAGATGTGCACCATCAACCTCTAAGCAGAGAACCAAGCCCTGTAATTGATTGCTAAAAGAAACCCGTGGCAGATTACCAAAATGTTTAGATGTACCTACATACAAAGGGCTGAGCAAGAGAAAAGAATACCAGATAAGGCGCAGAATCTGATAGCCTCGATCTTGCTGTGAAGTGTCAAATGTAGTGAAGGTGATACTTTATTTGAAGTATTGTTTGCTAAGGTCACAGAGCTCTCCAGAAGCACTTCTCTATCATCGTGGATGCTCAGCACTCATGAGTGAAGTAAGATTTGAGTGTTGTTTTATTTTTTTCATGTGACAAACCATAAAACTTGAAAGTCATGTGCATTTGAACAGATTGTGTTTAACAGGTCATCATAGGTAGTTTATACAGTGCTAAGACAACCCGGCAGCAGTCTCTGTCCTGGAGAGGACCTTGGACTGTGAACCACAAACCAAGCTCTCTTCATGAGCATTGTAGGAAACAGCATAACACTAATAGGAGGTATCACACAGGTTGGCGTGCACAGAAAAATGAATGATAATTCACTATTCAACCCCTTGTGGGTAGTCCTAGATACAGAGATATGCCAGTGAAATAGAAATCCTATGAAAAGAAAGCCAATAATGAAAGCAGAGTGACTTATGGTGAGTAAAACCCCTAAAATCTATGGCTGTTATAATATTCTGTCAACATAGAGAATTGCTTAAAAGGAATATTTTTAACATCAGATCTGTCCATTTGCTAAGAAGTCTCTCTTCTAATGCATGACATGTCCTATAATGTGCAACAACTACAGGTACTGTAAAATCTAAGATAAACTTTGAAACCAGTTAACACAAAACATCAGATAATAATCTATAGCAAATGGTGCTACTAGATTTGTTCCCATGGAATGGAACAATATTGTTCCCAATTTAGAATAAATATGAAATGACATGGATAACAGTTGTCCTTAAAGAGCAAAAATTCTTCTAAGGTAACATCTACCAGAAATGTTCAAGCAAATATTTTTGGCCAAAATGTACTCAGTTAATTTTTTAAGCCATGACATAATAACCAGAAAATTAAGGGAAGGAACAGAAAGCAGACATGGTCTTGCATAAGAATGTGATTTTGTTACTGATAAGTAGGTGTATATCCCATTCAAAATTATTTCTAAATTTCCCCTTTGAACTCTGGTTTCCTACATATAAATTGGGTGTTAAGTTGGATAAGAGACTTCAACAGTTCCTAAAATACTGGAAATTCCATACAATCATGAACACACATTATTCACATATTTTCACATTTTTAAAAAATAGGTATTTTAGTTATAATTGGTTAAATATAGAAAATATCTTAACTGTGAGTGACACTATTCAAATTAATTTCAGAGGAATGATCTATACTCTAGAGAATCTAACACTAACTTTTTTTTCAGATATTCTGTGGCAAGCTGCGTGGGCTCAAAAGAAGCTGGCTAACTAGGTTAGCATATTAGACATAACAATTTCCTCTAAATATATTTACTCCACAGGTAAGCTTAAAATCTGTGCAGTGCCTGTTTCTAAGTGTAAATATGGTGTCTTTTTCAGAGCTATAGAGGGCTTTGGATGTGGTTTGGTTTTATGCAGAAGTCTGGGGGAAAATCACAGCATTGTTCATGTAACCTCCTGCTGTTAGAGAATAGCAAGTACCACATCTAACAACATATCATCTTCCTCTCTGTAACAGGGAATCACATGGCATTTGAGGCTGGCCAGAAGAGTTTAACAATGTTACACATTAGGGGAAGAAAGGTATTGCATTCCTACGACTTCCCATTTACGTTACAGTCTTTGACCATTGCCCATTAGAATGAGATATAATAGTTTTTTTGCCGCCATGCAGTGTGTAAAAGAGCCGTAAACAGTGAAAGACCATAAGCTTTTAATAGACTTATAAAAACAGAGTGTAACCGTCTCACTGACTGCTTTTTTTAATGGATAGGGCTATTTGATCTCTTCCCCTGTAAATCTGAGCAGATGTAGAGGTTTGTTACCTCCAAACAAAACTTTGACTGACACCAAGTTCTCTACTTATTCCCTGAAATGTTTTCAGTGCTTTTCATGGTCTAGTCCAGCACACAGTGACACTTCATTATATCGCAACAGCTCACTTCCAAAATTCCTGTCACATGAAATGCTTTCAGTTGCCCGTCCTCCAAGGCTTCTGAACCAAATGAATACTGTACAACAGATGCCTAGCTGCTTTTGATGAAATCATTTATTGAGGAGGAGAGATCTAATGAGGCAGCTAAGTTAATCAAATGCCCCCTCCAACTCTGGCTGAAAACTCCATCTTGTTTGATACTTCTGTATCCTAATTTCTGTGTAATCCCTAACATACAGGGTTATTGATAGTGGAAGGAATCCTGCCTCACATTAGACACTGTGGGAGGAAGACTCAGCTCCGCCCCCCCCCCCCCCCCCGCAAACAACCCACACCCCTACCAAATCTTTAGTCACACAATGAAAGTCCTCATTCTACAGAAAAGTGCATATCAAATGTTAGAAAACACAATGCAGTGAATGTGGGCAGATGCAACACAAGCGTCTAAAAGCTTCTCCATCGCTCATTTTTCTATCTCTCTCTTGTCAGGTTTGCTTTCTTGTCAGATTTCCTAGCCTGCAGATATGCAGGACAGTCTGTGAAAAAGCAAGGTTGCTTCATACTGCCTTGTCATGCTGAAAATCCTAAAGAAGAATTCATTAAGGTGCCAGCTCATTCTCTGCAAACTTTCCCCAATGGCAGAATATTCGTGTAGTCTGTCCTTTCTCCCACTCCCCCCTCCACTCCATCCTTGCCTGCCCACTCTGCACTCAGCTTAGGCTCTTGTGGTACTCTGCGGCACCTGGCCTGTGAAACAGACTCAAATCTCTGAAGCTGTGAGCTAGTGAAGTGCTCATCTATGAAGAGACAAGACCACTTTGTAAGGCAAATCAAAAACTATGGTTAGTATCTGTTGTCTGCGATATAGAAAGACAGAATGTAAAATCTGGCTTATGGCTTTTCTTCTTTCTTCACCAGGAATCAACAGAGCTACTACTTGAAATTTAAGAGATGGATACAATGTACTTCCTTGTGTAAAGAAAGAGAGGAAAAGATGAACAACACTGCAACTGTAAAAATAAAAATAATCATAGGCTCCAAAACAGCATGTTTGTAAGGTGCAGGAGCAAGCAATTGTAAACTAGTACCATTCATGATTACCACAAATAGAATCCACAAAATGAGGATGCAATAAAAGAGTCCAAGTCTGATGCTGACTGTGGCTTTTCCAGTGAAATGCAAAACATACAAAAAAAATGCCCACTTAAAACTTGTTTCAAGATTAACATCTTGGGGTAAAGATACCGGGGACAAACGCTTCAAGAATAGCCAACATAGTAAAAATAGAACTAATGAATTCAATATGAAATAAGGAAAGAGAACAGAAAACAAGAGTAAAACTGAATACTCAGAGAGTACAAATGCAAAATCCATTAACTGGTTCATCAGCTAACTGAAACAGCAAAACATTGGAATAGCCCAGACTCTTGATAAACAAAATATGAGAAGATAAAAGACAGAGAACAGTTGAACAAAGGTTGCAAAGGACATTAGTCTGAATAACTACTGTGCTCAGTATTGGCTCAATTGCTTTGCATTGCTTTACTCTTACGTAAGTTCGTAAGACTGTCATGGAAGGAGAAAACATCACCACCTCTTCCCTGGGCTGAATTTTCCTGACACAGGGAACAGAAACAATTTCATGCAACTTATTACACACTGAGAACAAAAACTTTGTAATAGCAGGCTTGCCTTAGGCTGATATATATTTGTATAACCTTCAGCCAACCCATTCCGATCGTGAACACATACCCTAAATCTGCATATGAAGAATCATAAGAAAAAATGAGACTAAATGATTTAAAAAAATATTTAGACTGTATTCTTTTATTTGCTTTTGTCCTTCATTTTTGAGAGCTGTCTCCCAAACACAGCTAAGACAGGTTGGCACCAAAAGATGAGACCTTACTGGGACAAACCCTTAACTGCATACAGTGAAAGAGTTAATGATCAGTACACATTTCTCTGCCTTTTCCATGAGATATTTTTATAAGCTAAACAAAATATGGCATAGGTTGTGCACAAAAAGGACCTAGAATATTAGTGTGAGTATTTCAACACACTTCAACAGTGCTTTAATCTAGAATTATCTTCTGGCTTACATCTAGAAACAGGTTCAGCTGCAGAACTGAGGTCCAGTGGCAGATGTAAATTCCATTTTCTCGTTCCAAAATTCAGTAGGCTGGATCCAGAGATCCACTAGAAAAGTCACAAATGAAATGTGCTGGTGCAGTTGTTTCATAGCCCACACTAATACAACAGCTTACCAAGTCAGAGAAAGATGACTTCTTCCATTCAAATTGGAATGGAAATCTTAAGTCACACGCAGCCTGGAAGAATCACAACACAATCTGTTCTACATACCAATGTCCTTGAAGTGTTTTTTCTCAAAGACTAACATCCAGAAAAACATTTTTAGGTTTTCACATGTAATTCAAATACTACTTCTCTGTGCAATTGTACCACATTGTAACTTCTGCAGTTTAGTTCAGTGTAGACAATTTAATGGAGTCACATTATTAAATGAATCAGCAAAAGTACCTACCTCTCAAAGAGTTCATTTGTTGGATGGTTTTAGATAAGTATCAACTCCCACCCCTGCTACAAATTTGGCAAGATCTTATTAAAATACATAAAATGACAGTCATCTCCCCATTACCAATGACATGCTTAATGCATGCTGTTAGGAAATGTTTACAGAATTCGATCCTAACTCTTCTGCAACTCCAACAAGGTAGATATTTCAATGAAGTATTTATTTGAGAGAAACATGAAGTCTTTTGTGATAGTAATTCAATTCTTTATCCAGTACCCTTAAGAGTACAAGATTTCAACAACAAATAACACAGAAGTATAAAAGAACAAAGGAATTAGCACAACGCAGAACCTGGGGCTTATGGCTTAATAAACTACTGCACAGAACTAGAATCCTTTCAGACATCGGATGTCAGCATAGTCTTACAAGATACTCCAAAGTATTTTTAATGTTACACTAGGTTCCTCTGGTCCATGTTTGAGGTCACAGAGAGTTGGACACAGCCTGTTGTGCACACACCTACACAGCTTTTTTCCAAAAGTAAAGAAGTTACTTCATGCTTGAAACACTAAATCACTCGTATTACCAACAAACAACTTTATCACATATGGGCGCTTTGCTGTCTTGTAAAGAACTAATAGGTCATCAGACTTCAAGCATTCAGTCAGAAGTGTCAAGTTGTAACACAGATACAGAAGTAAAACTTTTTCTCCAGTGTAGCCACAACTACTCCTTATAGAGGCACTACCAGTTAGTAGCAGCCCCAGAACATTAGGATACTCTTTTGAGAAAAACAGAAAGCCACCAATCTCTGACAATGCTGCTTAAGAAACTTATTCCATCATCAAGATAATGCCAATGAAGAACACTGATAGACTGCACTTCAACAGCTGAATTAAGAGGCAACGAAAATCCTTCTAAGTTTCCTACAGAAAATAATAAGCAAATGATTCACAGATAGCCACTGCGTATCAGCATGAACAGTTGGAAATTTAGAATTTAATGAACTGTTAATCGTTAAAAGAAAGTTGACCAGCTTAATTTTTCTTCTGAAAAGGAGATTGGAAGAGTAATGAGTGTTAAGTGACGCTAGGCTCTTTCTAGAATTCCTAGTGCTCTGGCAAAATGCAATGAATATTTATTAACCTCATGTTCTTCTGTTTAGGTTACACTTGTAAAGACTGACTTCATTACGTTGAAATATCTACTGTACCAAATTCTCTTCCTGTTCTGCATCAGAAGTGGCTCTCCATGGTTAAATTCATAGACAAAGCACATCTAAAGAGGCATCCAGATCCGAGTTCTGATATTACAGTTGTTCCATAAAACAGAGTTAAGAAGTGCAAGGACAATTCTGACAATGGAATAAGATCCTCAAGGTGAATGTGAAACTAAAGTGTACTTGCTAGGGAGTAAAATATTGCAGGGAATAAAATGTTTACACTTCAGACTAATAAACTTTTTTCTTGATGAAAACTAAACAGGACACAGAAACTAAAGGATCCCTACATACCAGAACTATCCCTTATAAAGCACTCCTAAGTAACGCACTCTACAAAAATTCTACATGCGTGAAGTCTGATGGGGTTTTATGCATTCCCTTTGCTTTTGAAGTTTTTTTGCACTTTGAAGAACACACTCTGAATTGCAGCATATTGCTAAGCACCAGCAATTTAATTTTGCAAGATTCAAGGTCTTAGTTTCCTATTGTGGCTAAGTAAGACTTCTAAACATGTTGAAATAGTGAGCTCTGTTTTCATACATTTAATTCACAATATTACAGAGAACATTGCCAAATTTATACGCACACCTATTATACCATGTCACTGAAGTACCTACAGATTGCACTTAGGCTGTTAACATCAGCTTCATCAAGGTATACAAAGAGGTGTCCAGAGCATGACAGAAAAACTCCATTTCTGTTTGAACACAGCACACATGATAGTGAATATTGAACCATGACCCAGGAGAACACATGAGCCCCTGCTTCGTTTTAAGGAATATTTTATGTCCTGCTATGATTTTCCTAAATCCAAGCTTCAGAATTTTGTGTTGCTTTGTGTAAATCTCCTCCTCTCCACGGATATCCTTGAACACTAACATTGATTGCCATTTTCCCCCAAGGAAAGGTTTAAAGAGAAAGGTAGTATCTTTTGCCAGACTGACTTATATAGCTTGAAAAACCAAGTGAACTACCAGGTTTGAAATCCTCTCTTCATGTCATCTAGAAAGCACACAGTGGCTTCATACACTTGAAGTGTTTTTACTTCTCCCACTAATTGTCAAAGAGAAATATCCTGTCTCTACAGATCTCATTTCACATAAATCCAAAGACCACCGCAGTCAAAATGATATTGTTTCTTTATAGCATGTTCATTATCGATTTGCTGTAAAGCAGCAGCGATCTATGCATTGCATCTGTGTTTAGTAGTCTGAAGTAAGGAATCATGCCTCACTTACCGCCTCCACTTCTGCTGGGTCATACCAGACATTAATATATGGATGCTGCAAGGCTTCATCTACCGATATTCGCTTGGCTGGATCAATGACTAGCATCTTTGATAAGAGGTCCCTGGCTTGGCTGGCTAGAACAACAAAGTCAGATAAACACGGAATTAGTATACAACAGTCACTACCTCCAGAGGAGGGTTAATTGCGTTAGGAAAGCAACAATGACACAACCCTTTTAGAGATTATTTGTACGTATGTCTGCCCCTTGCCTTGTTATAACAAGAGTTCTTCAGTAATCGTTTTAGGTGGGATACATTAGGAAGGTTCCAACATCAAGGCTGCTACCATGAGTCCCCTAACAGCTTCAGTGATGTTTTACATGTTGTATGCAGATTCCGTGTACAGGACTGAATAATGTACCCAAGAAAATTTGCTTGAGTATATGTATTATTGCCCAGCTCAGAAAACAAAAGCTTGCATGATGAAGTCTGGAATGATGACACCGCTAAATCAAAGCTTGAACTTTACAGGTACTCTTATGGTGGTTCCAAACATCTCTGTATGTTTTAAAGTTTTTCACCTAGCCTGCTGGGATGCATGCAATATTTCAGAGAGGCATAGATATCAGTATTATCTTAGAGCATCCCATTAGATGCAATACTGTCAAATCTGTAACCTGTGATCAACGTATAATGGTACAGAAGTGTCTTGGAACTGTGCCAGACTTATTTGTCCCACATAACAAAGTTTAAATAAGTGGGACTCATTCTCCTCCACTACAAAATTGCATGATTTTATATATGCATTGAATTTTATGTTGCAACATTGATTTTTTTTTTGACCTGATAACATAGCCCATTGTGCATATCAGGCTGGAACAAATTGTTTTTACTGTTTAGAGTTTGTAACCAATATAATATAATCTAAACTCATGTAAAAAAATTATAACAACATGTCTTTCTAGTATTAATATCAATGTAAATATTCTAAGCTCTTTCATGCTCAAAATTATTTCCTATGTCAATGAAAAACAAAATGAAAGGAAAAAGAATGTAAAGAGATGCAAGTGCAAAAATATCACTAAGCATCCTAACAGACATTGTGGGTAAAAGTAATATCTAATTAAAACATTACCTTCTGATGAAATATTTAAGCAGGGCATTTGACAATACAATGATGCACCAGCAGATTTTTTTTTTAATGAACTCTTGTTCTGTGACTGTATTTTAAAAACTGTCATTCAGTATGCTCAGGTGCATGTGCTTCCTGTATCCAAAAGATAACTGCACTGTTTTACAGTCATTTGTATTCATTAGCTCCAAATTCAAGGAGATTCTGACATTCAATTTTATTGTAGTATGAGTACTTATCCAAAAGCATCTACTCTGACCTTTCACTTTGCTCCCAGAGCTGAAAAGGTAGCCTTGCTACGAAACAGTTGATAATTGGAAGAGTATTCTGTGTAGTGTAATAGTAAGCAAATTGCAAGTGACTGAAAAGCATTACAGGCCACCACAGTAAATGACTCCAAGTACACAAGTGGTGCAGAACTAATACATGTTACTAGTTTGCAGGAGTTCAAGAACTGTGAGTTAAAGAATGAGAATAAAGGAACACCTTAGTTCCTTGTGGTACAGAAACAGTGTAAAGAACACCATGGGGATATACTCAACACATCAGTCATAATATGCATTCACTTGGCTGCCCAAGCACCAGAGTCTCCAAAAATAATTTTCAAAAGCTGCCTCTCAGATGAACAAATCCCATTTGCCTCTGCAATTAACTGCAGTAAAAGGGAGTGCAACAAAAGGAATGAAAAATTGAACACCCCTCCCCTTCACTGCATTGTAGTTGTTAACATGTGAACTGTGTCCCTTTGTAGGCCATACCTTTGAGTTTGTTGTGTTCCGAGTCAGCTGGGAAGAGAGAGTCTGGAAAAAGTTTGGGGAAAGTGAGGCCAGCATACTTGGGTCTGTTCTCCACGTAGTTCCGTACCGTTGGCTGCAGCTTCTTCATGAATTCTGGACAGGGTGTTCCCAGCTGCTCAATAACTTTATTCCACTGATCAATATCTGAACATTAGTAGTTAAGGAAAAAAAAATGCAAACTCCAGTGCAGTCTTCTGACATTTCTGTTTGAATGGTCTCTGGGTATTCTCAAAGATGTTTAGTTCCCTTCATAACATCTTGAGGATTACTATCTGCTTTTCATCGTTATGCCTCCTGGTCTTACAGCCTGTGAAGGGCAAAAGTCTCTCTCACACATGTACTTACTTGAAAGCATCATCAAATCCTAAAACCACCACCACCACCATGGCAAAATACACAACTTCCTCTCTTTGGGTCAACACTTGTTACCAATTTTATTTTTATCTTATAGTGCAATGACTTGCACGCCTTTTTTACATGCAGGTAATTACCCTTATGTCATCTTGTCTACACAGCAGGGAAGAATGACACATTCACCAGCCCTTTCTATTCAGTCAATAGGAGGTGACCCAACTGGGTCAATGGAGTTCTGTATGGGAGAGAAGTCACATTCAACTCATCTGCTTTGTGATTGTATGTTTACTCTCTCACATAACTTTATTGGTGCCAATTTTGCTCAAACCACCCAACTAGCAACTCCACAAAAGCAATTTGTTTGATTTTATAAGAATGCACAAGGTCTCATTTCCTACAGTAAGCTGATGTGATGTCTACATTGTTAAACTGTTACTAATAAGAAGCAGGCTCTCATACTTAAAAAGAAATTGTATTAGTCAATTTGTACTGAGCTTTTTTTTGTTTTGGTGTTGATTTTTTTTTTAGTTTTCTTGAGATAACAATTAGGCATCTGATAGGTGTTATGTAGCTCTTCCAGCCATGTTCAGAACAAGCCTTATTGTGACAAAACCAAATCAAATTACTAAGCAAATTATCTATAAAATCAGTACCTTCCCTACATCAATGGTCTAATTCACAGGGCTAAGCATTCCATGTCAATATTTAAAAAAAAAACGACTACATGCAGCCACGTGTACACTGATGCCAAGATATACGATGAAGGGAGTTTCATTAAGAACGTACTGGAAATAAAAAGCTTTTAAAAGACAAACATTCAATGCATTCCAGCACAGATAACTTATATTTTACTTATCATTCTAAGGTATTATTGTCATGGATGTTGTAAGTGTGGACAAGTTTCCCAAACACTAAAGTCAGTTCCTGACAATCTAGGAGAGAATTTAAGTTGAAAGAATAAAAATGACAAGAAAAAAAAAAGTCAAGCAACACCCAGCTCTTTGGTGCAGTAGCAATTTCAGATTTTTCAAGAGTGTTTCAGGAAATGCAAACTGTTTCACATAGCTTGAATATTCAAGACAGACTTAATTAGGGTTCAGCTGAACTGTCTTATTTAACCAAAAGTTAAAAAATTAATTTAAAAATTACAGCTTTAGAAATCAAAAGTGTTTAAAGGAATGAAAACAATTTAAATACATGCTCAAATACTGCCAAAACCCTTAAATAAAATGCTTTCATTTTTTCTTTTTATATATGTCTATACACACAGAGACAAATTGACATGATGTAGCACTCAGGACCTGTTTTTGTCTTAATAACAATAGCTGAACCATGCCAGGAAGAACACATGGAGATAGGACATTTTTCAGTCAGACGGACACAAATATTTTCCTCTAGTATTGTTTCTCCACTTCTCTAGGTCTTACTGGCACTGGATTATTTTCTGAGGTCAAATACACGAAAACATGCAAGAACGTAATAACGGTCTTGCTGAATACTGGTCTGAGTCCATTTCATTGTTATGTTTTATACAGTCACCACTCATTACATCTGTCATGCACTGGATCATGAGAGGTTGTACCCATCGTGATATGCGATTAAAGAAAAAAATTTTGAAAAAAATCTGAGATCTACTTAATGAACTAAAGAGAAGGAGCTTTCTCTAGCTGGCAGTCACAATTAACTTCAGCAATTCTGCAGAAAACAAATGTTACTATAGAACCGCCCTAACGTGAATCAAAATCTACTGTAGGTTTCATTAACCAATGAGTGATTGTGACTATAAATGTTATTTGCACACCAATTGAAAAAGTGGTACTTATGAGTTAATGATCATGTAACTTTGACAGAGATTTCCCAGGCCAAAGTAGATTAACCTGTATTTGAGTGGAAAAAAAAAAAAAAAAGATGAAAAAATTCTTCTAAGAGCAAATGTTGGACAGACCGAAAGTTGGAAAGAATTACAACCCAAAATTCTAGAAGACGATAATAGCTTTAAAGCTATTTGAATCACCTCAGCTGTCCCTTGCCCCAAAACAGCTTCCCAAATTGCTCCTGAGACAACACAACAAACCATGCTGTTGTGGCTTTCTCCTTGTTCGAGGCACATATATGTCCAAGCTTCATGATAATAGTCTCTAAGTAAGCAGAGCAACTGATGTCAACATTGAAAAGAAGTTTCATAGAACATAAAAAAAAAAAAGCTTTAGCTCACAATTCACTGTATAACATGCATACACCTAAAAATGGCAGAGAAATAGTAAAATTTCAAGGATCAGTAAAGAAAATTGGGATTTTAGACATTCCAAAGCATTCACTCACAATTGGAATTTAAAGAAAGAACAGAGGTAGGCTCTGTTATGCTCCATAATTCAGTAAATTCAAATGCATTACAGGAGTAGAACAGAGCTGCAGACCAGCTGAGCACTTCACTCTGCCCTTATTCAAAGGCATTTCCTATTTTTCTGCTTGTGAATTTTCCATGATCATGTAAGATGGCTCTATTTTGCTACCGAAGTTGCTTCTGTTAGCTAAAAAGACCATTAGGTTCTGTAAACAGAAAGAACATCAAATGATCTATAGTCCTTAACTGGTGGAAAATTTCTAATAGTAAATTTTGCAGTCAAATGCATGACTGACAGTACATTTCTCACAAATATTCTGTCTTTCAGTTTCAAAACAGCATTTCACAGATATTTATGCATAAAAAATGACACAAATTATTATTAAATACTCTTTAAATCACAGTGTGGTTGTGACATGAAGCAGTGTTTGTGAAGAAAAAATTGCTGATAAGAAATTCTGGTACACATCTAGTCTTAACCCATTTAACACTCATCTTATGCTGAAGAGGAAACAGATTTCTAATTACTCTAGCTTCTTTGCACTTAAATACATCCTTAAACATGCTGCTCTCAAGCTCTTTGGGCTAATATTCCCTGTTATGGGAATTACACAGCTCCCCAACTGTATCATGTCTGAAGAAATAATATTTTTTACAGAAATACTAAGCATTTTCTACTCAGTGCTAAAGAATTAAATGCCACAAGATCATCAGTCTCAGCAAGCTGGGTCTGCCCTTGCAGCTTTCTGACTGTTTTTGAGCTGCACAGATGGGCAGAGGAGCAAGAAGCGCGGAACCCCTGCCAGCAGCTGCTTGGCAGCAGATGAGAGCTGGGGAATGGATTTGGAGAAGAGCTGGCTCTGAGGAAAGGTGCTCAGTGGCCTAAAAGCAAGCAGTGGCATCATTCTCTGTTCACAGACTAGACACTCATGGAACAGCAGAAGAACAGCAGGGCAGTACATAAAACACTGCAAATTTAGCAACATAATATAAATACAAATGTAGAATGTGAACTCAATTACAGAACAACCCCAAATAAATCAGCACTTGGCAATGCCAATTTCTGTGAGTTATTGCGATAATAAACAGTGAAAAATGGTTTAACTATAAAGGTTTTGTGTGATTTATTTTTAGCAAGTACACAGCTGTGTAAAAGAAATCAGTTTTTGAAGTACTATATAAGGCATGTTCAATTTCTTTTTGTACTTGCTTGCTGCTTTCTTTAAATGATATCTTAAAAACGTAATGCTATTAACATAAAAACAGTTCCGACTAAAACACTGAACTATGCTAACCCTCATACTTAAATTTCTCACTCTCCATTTATAGAAAACACTAGCACAACCTGGGCCAAATCTTCAAGGGGCACAAATAGGTGCTAATGATTTCCATTAATAAGAGAATGGAAAGGCCTACTTTCACATACGCAGATGAAATGTGCTCCAGATCATATGCAAACACAGGGGAATTTTATCATTCATTTCAGTATTCATATGCTTATCTCACATTTTGGACAGAACACAAATCTGAATCTTACCAGATAAGGCTGAGAAAATATTAATGATATCATTGCCTACTTCCTTTTCTTTAATACTCTTCAGATACTACTTTTGCACATTTTAATCAAAATATTGAACCTTTTAAGTATGAATGAGGCCAAAAGTGAAGTGCTAAACTGAATTAATAAGTATGTGTATGCACACACAAAAAATATACATAAATGTACACACTCACATGCATTCAAAGAAAGTTATATAAAATTAAATAATGCCTCCTCTGTCATGTAGTACAGAGTTTAAACTTGTACACAGGTCATCCCCATTTCTCATTTGTATAATCCTACAAACAATTAAATCTCTGGAGTTAGACCAAGCATACTTGGAGCTCAGTTGCTGCTGTGCAAAAGAAAAGACTGCTTTCACAATCTGATAAATAATTGAGTATATATCAAATCTTTAATAAAGCATCAAATAAAGTAAGAATTATGGCTGCCTCAGTTCTGCATGCAGAATAGTCCCTAAGGAAAACATACATATACCTAGTGTGGTTGGATTTCTTCTGATTTAATGCAATTATCTATAAATGACTTCCTGCTGATGTAAAAAATACATTCTACTTTCATGTAACAACTACTTGTACTTAAATAAAGGATGACAGACTGAAGCCCACTACAATGGCTTCCAAGGAAATTCCCAGCTTTCTGAATCATCACATTGGTACAATGCTAAGTGATAATTTTAGTTTTGGGAAGCAGAAGTTGTCACCAGACTGAAGCCATTTCCTACTTCAATACCACTTGCAGCAAACAAGCAATGAAACAAGGATTTCTAGAAGTCATGTCCAAGTTAATGACACCTTCTTCCTAAAATGCAGAACCTCTTAGATGCCACTCTGAGGTAAATAGTGAACTTGTGCCTACCATGTTACAACCTGAACTAAAAAACCTTGTCATTTATGAAACAACCCCCCCATCAAATTAACAGAGACAAACAACAAAACTGAAAACAAATGGTGACTGGCTGCAGAAGACAGTTCTCATGAACCATATAGGATGTTGTTTTCTATCTTCTTACACTACACTTGCTGCAGTTTCCACCTAAGGCTTTTACAGAGAGTCAGTAAAGCGTTTATTGACATTTTGGATTGCAAGGATTTTGCAGTGGGACTTAGCTCTTTAGGCACAGTACAAAAGTATGTTAGCATTAGTCTAGTGAGAAGGGGCTGGAGGGGAAAGGGTTGCAAGTGCCTACTTAGGCCAAAATGGCTGCTAGGAAGGATACGATCTGTGCCCGGAAACAACACAGCACCTTTAATCATTTCTCCCATGATGCACCCTACTGACCACATGTCAACTGAAAACAAAAATGAAATGAAGGTAAACAAGAAAACAGAAACAGAACAACAAATAAATGAGAAGACTCATCCATTCATGCCATAGCACAGAGCCTGCAGCCCACACAGCAGACACAGACCTGCCTTTTGCCCTCTGCAGATGCTTTTCTGCTTAAGTGTGCAAGTTTCATAAAAACATAGCAGGTCTGCAAAAAATTGACTCCAATGGTTTTCTTTACCCCAGTGTGGATGAAAGACAACACTATCAAATACAGAAAACCAAGTGAAACCCACTGCTGGCTACTGTATCATAATACAACTTTGCAATTAAAATTTATCAATTAGTTTTATCTTTTTTATGTTTGTATTTGCATTAGTTATCTATGTTTATACTGCTTTGTATTGTAAATAAATACAAGTCTCTGTATTCAATGAGGGTATGCAAATTTCTTCTCCTTTGTCCTTTCAGTTACCAGAGATCCATGCATATTTTCACAAGCTGAACTGCCAGAAGCCACAAAAGGAACTTGGGTCATTGTGAAGACATATCCATCTCTTACTCAGGGGTATGAATAGAATTTGTTGAGATTATTCAACTCCAATAACGCTTGCCTTAGAGTCTATTGGCTCACTTCCACTGAATCTCAGTGAAGGCAGCAGTCTGTAATGGGGGTCTCGAGAATCTCATAAGATTTCTCTTTGCTGTGATAAGAAGTGGTGGCTTCTAAACAGGACAATTGAGACACAGAAGCACCAAGCTGTACCTTCTGCACTGAAATTCAGAGCAAACCAGTGGACTATTTACCTTGTACAGAGAAGAGTCATTCTGCTGGGTCAAACAAAGCTAACTTCATTTTATGCTGAAACATGAGATGAAAATCAGACTCCTTATATCCAGTATGGGATTAATGTGGCATTTTCCGCTATACCAATACCATGAAACCACATTACTTCTGCTGTCCTTGCTCTATGTTATGTAATAGAGCATGGAAGCAAGAAAAGGGACAGACTTGTATCTCAGGGCCAGAAACAATGGGGGAAAAAAGGAAAGCGTCATGCTGCTTGGTTAAATTTACTCTTATAGTTTCATATTGAGCAACAGTTTAAAGCGGATTTGGCTTTCAAGGCAAATGTCCTGTCTATGGAAATCTTTACATGCCTTGGCCTAAGGTTCCCTGTTGTTTTATTTAGTATATGAGAAGCTTCATCACTACAAAATAAATAAATAAAAAAAACCCCAAAGAAATAAATAAGTAAAAAGCCACTTGTTTGGAAGCAATAAGCAAACCTAGAGATGCAAATTATTGCTGCTTTCATTACGAGCTAAATGGCATGCAAAGTATCAGGAAAAGATAGAGCAAGCAGTTGTTTGTTTATTTGTTATTAATCCCTTTTTATTTTCAGAGGCTGCCTTCTGACAATACTCCTCTATACTGTGCTCAAGAGCGCACACACAAAAGTTGAACTAGTAACTTACTAAATTGTTAACTGTGCAAAGCAGAGATGATTATTCTTCTTTACTTCTGAGGTCTTGGGAAGAAAGCTCTTTGAAAATTTCCAAATCAGAAGAAGAAAACAGGAACATCTGAAAATAACCAATCTCTGAAGAGAAAAAACCCTGTTCTTTACTGCTCCCTTTTTCCTCTCCTGAGCCAAAAAAAAAAAAGAGTCAAATTGGAACCCAAAGTTTCAGTGCGTCTTTGAGACAAGTAGTTAGTTGGAGATAAGGAGTTTTGGCATATACAGCAGTAGCTGTCAGAAGCCCCAATTCAGGAACTGAGACTCGCAAAGCTCCATAAGGCACTGCAGTACAGAAACTTAAGCCTCAATCCTCAATTTCTTTTAGTCCAGCCTCAGTCCAGATGTAGTCTGAGTAATTTGACTCATTCAAGCATCAGACAAACAAACAAAACACAATCTCTAAAGATTTGCATTCAATTCCAAAGCACTGAAAATTTATACTTAGTTCAAGATATTCACAAAGAGTGGCCATGCTCCACCAACACATGGAACATTCCTGAGCTTTAATAAAATGCAGGCTAACCTATAGACACAGAGACCTCTGCGTGACTCTAGGTAAAACTTAAAGTTTAGAAACTATTTGCCTGAATGTTTATGATCACGTGATCACAGTGTTAAGAAATTAAACTTATAACTTCTTACAATTCTCTGAAATGAAATTGCTGAGATTTGGGTAGCCCTTGATGGGTAGTCCCCTCTCCATTAGAATACCCATGTCCTGGATTACTGAGAGTAAGGGATTTTTAATTTGTTAAAAAACTCTACAAATAAGATTATTGCACAGAACTGCTCTGAAATGCATTCTTGAGTGGGTATATGTACTTCAAAATATAATTAAGTTTTCCAAGGACACCAAATACCTCCCTGGCATATCCACTTTGCATAAATGCCCACCACAAACCATGGACAACTGTTATTCTCAACAAGAGAATTCTGTATTTCACTCATACAGCAAATCTTAACCTCTGTCCCACCTCTTGGTACTAATTCCATGCCAAACAGTTAAGAAACACCCTCTACAGTGATTGTGTCTGGGTGGTCTTGCAAAACATTTGGGGAATGAATCTGTCTTCCACAGTAAAATCCTCCACCCAAAATTTCCCTAGAGGCTTGAATAGAGTTTAGGAAGGCTGAACAGAAGTTGCTTTATTGCCACAGATGCATATCCTCTGCCTCCAAACCTTCCTGTGTCCTGGGGAAGCAGTCTGGCCTAGCTGCTGACATGGCTGCTCACAGGGAAGATGACTGTAAGAGGTGGTGAGAAGAGAAGGGAGAGCAGGGGCGGTAGAACATTGATAGGACATCTATTCCTTTTTGTGCTTTAGTCTCACATACTTCCTGACCCAAGTTAGTACCTGCTCATCCTTTCAAGTTTCAGTATCCTTTCAGTAAAGTTGCAAATGCATCATGAATTTTAGAACTAGCCAAAGATGTTTCTATATAGAGAAGATCCATGCTAACCTTCAATGAACACTTCCCTTATAAACCAGTTGCACATAAAATTTCATTTTCTGTTTCTGCAGCATGCTGCTCCTACTGTTCTGAATGAATAGTAAAAAGCATGGGCATCACTCTGATGCTGATGGACAAAGTAGTAGTTTCTTTCCTCATTCCTTCATAATGGCCCTGCATCCTCCTCCTTCCAGACTGCGGGTTCTCTGGGACTTAATAAAACACAATGAAAAGAAGCCAATAAGGAAGATATGCAACTGCCTTTGCTAAAACTACAGAGGTAGCTCTTCAGCCCTGCTCTCAGTAAGCTGTGGATTCCATTGAATGAATAGTCATGGCATTCAAATTAAAATTCATGAAACGCATGCCATGGGAAACCATGGAGATCAGAGATGCAGGTGCAGCTGAATGAGCTTTGCTCTATTTCCCAGCCTCATGGGCTAGTTCACTTTCTCTCTCTGTGCAGAGTGTGAGTGAGAATGCCAAACGCTCACATTTGTAATAGCCCCTGTTTTAGTGATGCAGAAATCACCCTTCTACAAGCTGAAAAGAGATGATTGTGTCCTCAAAACCAATTTGGGAACACTGTGATAGACTCATTTATGTGGCAAATTGTGATACTGATTTTATTTGTACTGTAGGCCAAAATACTTAGCTCACAGTGCCATTTCCCAATGGCTGAGATGAAAACTAGTAAAATTTCAAGGTGACTAAGTATGCCTGTCACAACACACTGAGCTTCTCTCTCCAAACCCTCCTAAAGTGGAAAGACACCTTGTTGGCTAGGACCTCCTTTTACCTCCATTTCTGTTACAGAGTGCACCTGCAGAACTGCACTGAGATCTGCTCTGAAGAATCATGTCTAGGCCCCTACTTGAATTTTCAGGAAATAAAACACAGCAGTCTTTGTTGGACACTGTGACTTGTTTTTACAGGTTTTTCTGTTATTTCTCTGCAATAGAAAAAGGATGTAACTCATAAAAAAAGTCTTTGTAATTCCTGGTAACACGTGGGCAAAACTGGGTTTTTTTTGCACAAGCTCCAAATAGTACAGCTGCAAAGGCTTCAGATTAGCAAGTGCTCAGCACAGTATCAACTCAGTTTATAAGGATTTCCTGAGAAAGTGTTTCCATTCTAATTTGAAACATCACTTTTCTCATGATGTTATTAAAACCTTACTATTTCTCAACTACAGTAATAGGGTTCCAAAGTGTTTGAATGTTGCATTCTTGATTTCTAATTTACTACTTGAACCGAATCTGCCAAACACTGTAGAGTGCAGTTACTCTCCTGACAGATTCTAGATGGAAGAAAAAAGGAGTTGACACAGTTTTGCAAGTGTGATGCTTCAAACCAATGTATGAATTTCTCTATTTATTGAAAAGTCTCTGTGAGTTCCAAGCTGATAAGCATTGTGCCTCTTTAGGACACAGCTGAGTTGTCCACCCCTCAGATTCAGACCAGCAGATGTTTAGCTTCATTTGGAATAGAAAGAATTGATCTACAGTAGATAGATGTAAAATGATGGATATAAGATGTAGGTGGGCCAAAGCCTGGCGCACCTGGAAAATGCAGAAGGAGGTATGAATCACACTTAAATCTGTGTTCTTCCTCAAAGGCTGGCTTTTAGGTTGCAGAGCTAAACAAGTGCTGGAAAACTATTGTTTCTTTGTGGGAACTTATGTCTCACTGTCCCTTTCAGAACTGTAAAGCTTGCAGAGGGACTGGAAGGGATGTCACAGGATATTAAGAGGGAAATGTATATTAAGAAAAGGCCAGGGGAGTCCTGAGACGCAAGCACAAGAATGAGTGGAGGCATGAAGAATGACTCATGCTCTCCTCTATTTCCCATTTTCTTTTGAATATAACTGTATAAAAAACTGATTATAATAGAAGAGACCTACAGAAAATCTTGCCAAGGGATGTGAAACACACTACACTGCATCTAACAGACAGCAACATTTAAAATATATTTGCAGATCCCGCAGTTGCTGGCTTCTCTCTTTTTAGCTTAGTTTAAATTTTTACTTTGAAGTACCTCTTCCCGTGTCTCAAGGTGTATTCAAGTACACTTTTTAACCTCTTCCAGCAGAAATCCCACATGTAATCTCTCCTGCTACAATACAGATTAGCATAAAATGTAAGTGTATTTGTATATTTTAGTATCTGATAAATATATGTGATTTTCAGTGTGTTCCAGTAGAACTTTGTTCCCAACCTAATACCTACTCTTGACATGCTCTTGACAAAGGACAATTCTGTACCATCTGTTTTGTCTACAAGTTCTGAATTTCTGCTCAATTATACAACTGATACTCAGCTCAAGTAAGTACAGTTGCCATGAAGCAAAGGGTGATTGATAGCATACAAACTAAAAAAAAAATAAATTACGTTTGACACTATCCAATTTTCATAAGTGCCTGAAAAAGCAACTAACTTGCCTTGGCTGAAACTCAAATGAGTCAGCAGTAGGTGTAGCATGTATCTACACCTCAACACTTGGCCACTTTTGAAACTGCAGTTTCAAAAAGTGAAAAAACATGCTGAAAGCCTTTAGATTCAGTGTTGGGATATAAGCAATGGATCATCTTCATTGTAGCAGCCGGGATCCACTCCAAACACTACGCAGGTCACAGACAGCATAGAGCTTTTATACTAAGTGCAAATTGCTCTGTAAACTGTTAGAATATATATATCTGAATTAAAAAAAAAAAGAAAAACAGCAACGGCCAACTACAGCTACGCTGAAATCTCTTTGAGACAGACCTTGTCTCATATTAGCAAACTTTTCCCAGCAAAATAATCATCGTTCAAACTCTTGCTATGTTCTCAGAAAAATCTCCAGTCCAAAAACAAATACCCAGGATGAATCATCTAGCTGAACAAAATCCAAAGCTAGCCATCAATGCTATCACAGCTAACTGACACTTAAGAAGCAGGCTAACGTGCACCAGCTGATCCAACCCAGAGAGCCAGGCCAGCCATTCTTAATAGTCTCTTTTAGATAATGCTAATGCAAATTGTTGGGTTTGTTTTGGCTTTGATTTTTTTTTTTTTTTTAAAGATAAAACATGCCTTAAGAAAACACTACTGGGAACATGAAAAAATGGACCGTGTTAAGCAAAAGTGCAGATGTTTTATTGTACCAAAGTTTAAGAAACCCCTGAACATATACTAAACCCACTAGGATTATACCCACTAATAAAAGCAGACCATATTTCAAATGCAAGACAGATTGTTTTAATGAGTCGTGGGAAGGCAACTTCTTTTTCTAGAAGACTTTCTTGATTCAAAACTTTTTCCCTAAGGCAAGCAATTTTTTTCCCCATATATATTCCTGGGAAAATGCAATAGAATCATCGAGTGAAGGCAGCAGACATGGTAAGTGCTGCAACTGGGTGCTAGATTGAGGCAGAAAACGTGCTCTGTGGATCAAGGGAAAGCCTGAACAGGTAGCAAAAGGAGGGCAGCTCCTAACTTTCAGTCCCAGCAGTTGCCATGTAGCAGTTGACATAGAGTTGTCCTGGAAGAAGCTGTGGGAGATTTGAACAGCCCCCTAGGAGCACAGCTACTGGAGCACTGTGAACAGGAGCACACAAAGACAGGTGGGCCTTGTCAGAAGAGTGGTCTTGGCAGTTTGTGAGAGCAGTTTGCGAAGACAGGGCACACAGGGAGGGCACAGTCTCTGTGCTCAAGAGGGAAGGTCAGTCTGTGAGAGGGAGCCCAGCCATGGTGTTCAGCTGGCAGGAGGCTACATCTTCGGCACCTGCCAGAACAGACGCATCAGCTCAGATTGAGCTCCCAGGAAAACATACAGCCATCCAGGTCTCAGGCTGCATGGAGTGCCACCAGCTTGCACTGGAAACAGAGAGCAGCAGGGGCAATATCTGTGTCCGGTGCGAGCAAGTGGAAGATCTCCTCAGCCTAGTGGCAGAGCTGCTAGATGAAGTAGAGAGGCTAAGGGGCATCAGGGAGTCCGAGCTAGAGATAGACTGGTGTAACCACCCCCTGAGCTCCCTGATACAGGGAGACAGATACCAGAAATAAAACAGGATCTGGTATCCTCCCTCCCACTGGGATGTAGGCAGGGACTTAAAGGGAAGTAGTGAATGGAAGCAAGTCCATTGATGGGGCAGGAAAAAAAACCCTCTTTGCCCACACCTCCCCAGGTGCCTCTGCACAACAGATATGAGGCTCTACCTGTGGAAGACCGACCAGAGGAAAATGTGGATGATGACTCATCTACATAAGATGAAGGGCCAAGACCAGAACAACACCCTCCTCATCCCCATCCTCCATATTACTACAACTGCCACGAGGAAAAACAGAGTCATAGTTGTAGGAGACTCCCTGCTGATAGGAACAGAGGGTTTAATATGTTGAGCTTCCCAGGAGCCCGGGTAAGGGATATTGCTAAGAAACTCCCCAGTCCTGTAAGGCCATCAGACTTCTACCAGTTACTGATGTTCCACGTTATGAACAGGTTATGAAGCTGCAGTATGTAGCCCAAGTATGTAGGGCCTTGGAACAGCTAGTGAGGGAATCTGAGACCCAGGTGATTCTTTCCTCCCTTCTTCCAGTTACAGCCAGTGAAATTGCAAAGATCAGATGGGTCCAGTCTATTAATATATGGCTTTGTGGCTGGTGTCACTGTAATAACTTTGGATTTCTTGACAATGGGATGGCCTACATGTCTCCTAGTTTACAGGTATCAGATGGGAGACACTTTTCTTAAAGGGGGATGAGGGTCTTTTCTCAGGAGCTTGCAGGGCTCATTGACAGAACTTTCAATTAGATGTGAAGGGGCAGTGAGATAATATCAGGCATGCCAATGACAAGCTGCCGGAGGACACACAATGTTTGGAGGGTTGGGGTGCTGGTATGAGCCCTCCACCTGCTGCCCTGGGGCATGCTAGGTATGACGTGGCACAATTGAAGTTCTGTAGATATAAGCAGGAGCCTTCTGAGATTGTAGGTGCCAGGAAGGAAACTTCCACAGAACACCTTAAAGGAAACAAGGAATCTTCCAGTACTAAGGCAATGCAACCAACTCCTGAGGAACCTGAACATATATAAGTCTATTGGACCTGATGAGATGCATCCCAGATTCCTGAGAGAACTGGCTGATGTGCTTGCCAAGCCACTCTCCATGATATTTGAAAAGTCATGGCAGACAGGGTATGCCCCTGGTGACTGGAAGAAGGTCAACATTGTGCCCATTTTATGAAGGGTGAAAAAGAGGACCCTGGGAACTACCAACCTGCCAGCCTCACCTCCGTGCCTGAGAAGATCATGGAACAGATCCTCCTAGAAGACATGCTAAAGCACATGGAGCGTGGGGAGGTGATAAGCGGCAGCCAGCATGGCTTCACCAAGGGCAACTCCTGCCTGACCAGCCTATTGGCTTTCTATGATGGGGTAGCCATAGCAGTGGATATGGGAAAACCAATGCATGTAGTCTACCTGGACTTCTGTAAAACCTTTAACACAATCCCCTCAACATCCTTTTCTCTAAATTGGAGAGAGATGGATTTGATGGGTGGAGGGTTCAGTGGATAAGAAATTGGTTGGATGGTCATATTCAGAGAGTAATGGTCAGCAGCTTGATGTCCAGATGGAGATCTATGACAAGTGGTGTCCCTCAGGAGTCCATACTGGGATGAATGCTGTTTAAGATCTTCATCAATGATATAGACAGCGAGATTGAGTGCACTCTCAGCAAGTTCACAAATGGCACCAAGGTGAGTGGTGCAGATGCCACACCGGAAGGATGGGATGTGATCCTGAGGGACCTGGACAAGGTGGAGAAGTGGTTCTGTGTGAACCTCATGAGGTTCAACGAGGCCAAGTGCAAGGTCCTATACCTGGGTCACGGCAATCTGTGGTTTCTATATAAGATGAAGCTGACTCGATTGAAAGCAGCCCAGCAGAGAGGACTTGAGGGTGCTGGTTGATGTGAAGCTTGACATGAGCTGGCAATTTATGCGGACAGCCCAGAAGGCCAACTCTATCCTGGGCTGCATCAAAAGAAGCATGGCCAGCAGTTTGAGGGAGGTAATTCTGCCCCTCTGCTCCTGTCTTGTGAGATCCCACCTGGAGTATTGTGTCCAGTTCTGGAATCCTCAACATAAAAAGGATATGGAGCTATTGGAACAGGACCAGAGGAGGGCTACAAAGATGATCAGAGGGCTGGATCAACCTTCCATATGAGGACAGGCTGAGAGAGTTGGTGTTGTTCAGCCTGGAGAAGAGTAGGGTCCAAGGAGATCTTATAGTACCTGAAGGGGGCCTACAAGAGAGCTGGGGAGGGACTTCTTACAAAGACATGTAGTATTAGGACTTGAGGCATTGGCTTTAAACTGGAGGGAGGGAGATTTAGACTAGACATAAGGAGGAAATTCTTCACAATGAAATTGGTCAGGCACTGGCCCAGGCTCCCAGGGAAGTTATGCATGCCCCATCCCTGGAAATACTCAAGGCCAGGTTGGATGGGGCCTTGAGCAGTCTAGTCTGGTAGGAGGTGTCCCTGCCCATCACAGCAGAGGTGGAACTGAATGATTTTTGAGGTCCCATCCAACTCAAACCACTCACCATGGTGCTACGTTTTTACACTGAATTTTTATTTTTTTCTATATTAGAGTTGCTGATAATGAAAAACTGAATCAGACTTCTCCAAATAGAAATAGATTAAATGGAAATACCCTCAGTCAGCATTTACAGCTGAACCTCAAATAACTTATGGATCATTTAATTTTTCTTTGTACATTAAAAAAAAAAAGATAAAAGCACAGTATTTGGAAGAAGAATTAAGATGAGGTTCCTGGTGTGTTGTTACCACAAACACAGCATAACTGGCACACTGAATTACAGGTCTCGTGAATGCTGGGAGCTGCTCTGCACACTCGTATTACAGCAGAAGGTGGGTGCGCAGCCTGCTCCATGTGTTAAGCTCAGCACCTGTGGAGTGATATCTCAAAGCCATCCACTAATAATAAAAAACACCAATCTTGCCTCATTGTATTTTGCATCCACTAGCTTTCCAGTCCATATTCCTATAAGACTTGAAACACCGAAATGTTGCTGTTTCCTCCTTAGCAAACAGAGGGTACTTGCAGTTTCCCAGTTTACCTGCTAGTGAAGTATACTTGTATATTCACTTGGCTAACAGGCAGAGCTCTATTTTCAGAGAAAGTCGACAGAGTTGTGAAAAGAGGCTAACTAACAAACACTACAGGAATCACTCAAAAGCCATCAAATACCCCCTCCCCAGTTCCATGACTACATGTCTGTAGAAGCTAGGCTTTCTCTACACCAACTGTCAGTGTCTGCTGATGCCTGATTTTTATAGTGTCTTTCTGCCAATCTGCTGAAAATAATATGCCGTTTTGTTTCTGAAACTGGAAAACATGTTATGCTGCATTTTATCCTGATGGGCAAAACACACATTGCTTACACTTCTGAGTCTTCACAGGCACGTTGCCTGGCTTACTCTGTGATAAACTGAAGACAAAGTAGACATATCTTCTTTTGTTTTCATTTTCTAATATTGCTTTCACCACCTTGGAAGTGGTAAAAATAATATCATCCAAGACAGAAACAACAAGATGAGAGGGAAAACAGTTTAATTAATGACATAGAACTCATGCAATCAAAGGAAACCCCATTTTTAAATCAAGAGTATCTAATTTCAGGCCAATTTAGAAACCACAGCAGAAAAACTGTTGCCTTAAGATGGACAAGTAAAATTCTTCATTCTGTTTTAAAGAAAAAAAATGTTGTATTGACTCAACTTTGAGCCTATACAGCATTGAGATGAATCCAAATCCTCGATGCATTAGCAAGCAAAAGATTATGATGTCACCACAAATGCTATGAAGTCACTATTTCCAAAACATAAAAGCAAAAAAACATATCTACAGGAACCAGATTGGCCAAGTTAAGATTCTTTTCTTTTTTTTTTCCTTATTTTCCCTTGAAGAATAATAAATGAGGCTATCAATTTGCAATTCTAATGCTTGTTTTCTGTATTGCTCTTTAGTATGATATAAAGACTACATAAAATGGAATGATTACCAGTTTTAAAAGAACGTAACTTATTTGACTGAAATAATTATGTGCATCTGTTTTAGTTTTTAATTTTATTCTTATCAATATTGTGCTGTTTTCATTTACTCATATCTCTGGGATTCAACTTTTTGCTTCTATTTTTACAGTTCTGATATAGTCATTTTATGGTAACTATGGGATGGGGTGGAGGAGAGGAACAGATCATAGTTGAAGTTGCAGCAAATGGAACAAGGATACAGTCCCTTCCTGGAAAGAGGATTTTGTGGCGAACCATTTCTCCCATAATGCATCCCACAGACCATATATCCACTAGAACAGGAGAGACAGGGAAGTGAAGAAGGGGGAAAAAAAAGCCAAGTTAACTACAACATTTCACTCCTAAAGGAGGGGGAAAGAGTAAGTTGGTCAGAACAGTACAGTTTGTTTTGTGGTTTTGTTAGGTCCTTTTCATGTCCAAAAGCTAAAATAAATGAGTGAATAAATAAAAGCTGTGTGAGTCAGATCAATGCCAGTAGCAGTGGTGGAAATAGCTTAAAATCAACATCTTTAGGAAAAGGCCCACAGCTATCAAGTAATGATCAAGTAACAACTGCACAGACCCATGGTATACACTGATTTTATGGTGAAACATTTTTGTCTTTTAAGAAAAAAGCTAAAGTCAAAAACCCCAAAACCCAGACAATGATCATCTGGAATAAATTCTACTCACAGCAAGGCAGTTTCTAGGCTTTGTTCCAAAGGACTGAGTCATTCTGCAGGGGTACACGGAGGTGCTAATTAGAACTACTCAAAAAAGCAAAGGATGTATGGATAAACACCACCCTTAAGGGTTATTTTAAACTCCTGCTTCAGGATCTGTACCTATGTGCTATTTATAGGTACCTATGTGTACGTATCTATCTGTACCTACATACTGACTGCAATGAACTGAAGAGCATGATCTGTGTGGACTCCACTTTTTACTCTATAGATACTCAAAATAAGTGCTAAAACAAACACTTTGCAGGGCAATTACCAACAAGACTAAGAACATTTCTTATGTTCCCGATCCTTCCTTCAGCTTTTAGATGCAACGTTTATGGTTAGGTTATCTACTTGAGTTGGGAGGTTTTGGGTTTTTTCCCCTTTAAGTTTTACAAGAAAAAAGGCTAGGTAGAGACACAGTATGCCCAGAAAGAAAAGTCTGCCTTCCATGCGAAGGGGTAAAAAAATGTTTTGAAAAGCTTTAAAAGACAATGTTATTTCTTAGCTGTGAATCCTAGTTTTGTGGTCACGTTTGACCTACACAACCAGTTTCTCCTCTTTTTCTTCTCCTTTTTTATCCTTCAAAAGCAAGCCAAAACAAACCAAAGAAACAAACAAACAACTCAATTCTTGGTAAAACTAAATAAAAGTGAAATGTTCCATTTGGGAAAAGGAGGGTACAGGTATTAGGGGCATGGGACAGCAAGAGCATGCCTGTGGCAGTGTCAGAGTTTTCTTCATAGTGACAGTTTTGGAACCTTCCACAGAAGTGCAGCAAACTGGTGATAATTATGCATCTTTAGCCAACTAAGTGCAGAAAGAAAATGAAAGCAGTGAACAGTACTTATACAGGCAGTGTACATATTAGAGGGAAAAAAAGTAGGGGAGATTCAGTAATGTGGCAGCGTAGGCCAGAGCAGGGAAGCAAAGAGCAACCCTTTCTATTGACTTCCTTAGGGGCTGGATCAGAGCCTCCAAGCAGACAGCTGACCTTCATTTTCAAATGTTGTGGGGTTGTTTTTTTTTTTTTCCTTTCTCTGTTTATTTTATTTTCACTTTGTTCAAGTAAGACAACATCATTCATCTTGAGTCATTGAATTGAGATTCATTGTCCGGGGAAGTCAAAGCAAGTCTCTATGTTAACTTCAATGGGCATTTGATCAGGACCTTTGGACGTGGCAAACATTCTTAGGACCTTCTCAGCTGTGTACTTCATCGCATATGTGTGTTTATCTTTTTCTTGGTGTGATTTTAATCATGTGAAAAGCAAGTGCTTTCTCTGCCCTTTCAGGGACAATAACAACAACAATGGTAATCATCTACTAAAAGTCTGGAGAGAAAAAAAAAAGCAAAATAATTCATTTCACAATAGAAAGAAATCTGGATATTGACTAAGGAACTATCTAAAGTGTGTTCAAATGTCTAATGGCACTTAAAAATATCAATTACAAAATACTTCAAGGAAGATTATTCCTGTTACAGAAGTTATTCTATAAGCGCAGATTCTACTTACCTTTTAGACTTTCATATTAAAATATGTAAATTCATAAATATTAAAAACAATTAATGCAGACACTTACTAATTTTGAAGGAAGTTTTGTAAGCATGCCTTTATTCTTGCTCAAGTGATGGAATCAGCTCCCTGAATCAGTTTCACTGCCCTTTACAGGATGCAGTTGGCTGTTAGTAGAAGTTCTCCTGCAGGTTAGCTAATATCTTCATGTAGGAGACTTTTTTTGGAGATTTTATCAATGCCTATAAATACCTAAGGGTGTTGAGAGGATGGGGCCAGACTCATTTCGGTGTTGCCCAGTGATGGGACAAGGGGGAATGGGCACAAACTGGAACACAGGAAGTTTCACTTCAACCGGAGGAAAAACTTCTTTACGGTGAGAGTGATGGAGCACTGGAACAGCCTGTCTGGGGAGGTTGTGGAGTCTCCTTCCTTGGAGATGTTCAAAACCCACCTGAACATGTGCCTGTGCAACTTCCTGTAGGTGAACCTGCTTTAGCAGGCAGGTTGGACTAAATGGTCTCCAGAGGTCCCTTCCGACCCCTACTATTCTGTGATCCTGTAATAAGTTCCTGGATATGACATCTGTATTTGACATAAAAAAGTATCCTTGTCAAATAGACAAGTGGTAGAGTTCGACAGCAGAATCTGAATCATAGCAGATTTTTCTCCACTATATCTTATATCTCTTTCTGTCTGGTCTACCCAACCGTCAGATGTGATTCTCAGTTTCGTTACAAAATGAGAATAACTTATAAAGTTTTCCCTTCATCCCCTGAAAAACATGAATTCTTCCTTATCTGCTTCTCTATAGTAAGTACCCGCTTCTCAGTCTTCTGGGAATGAAGAGGTATCCAGATCAAGAGGTATCACAGACTATTCCTATTTACATCTAGGGAGATTACATACAAGTTAGACGCATGGTTTTATAGCTTCAGGTTTTTCCTCTCCTCTCCAACCCTATTTTCCATTAAAAAAAGACTCAAACTGCAAAATTTTTGTCTAGATCTTGACCACATGAAACCTGTCAGCAAAACCTGAGACTTTAGCTAAACCTAGCATAAAAGCAGAAACCACTCCTGAAATTTAGATCTAGCACTGGATTTGGGGGAATTCTGGAAAAGCTAGGATTCCCTGTTTCAGAGCTTGTGCCTCTTCTTCTTCCATCAAACAATTCAGAGACCCAGACAATTTTAGAACACGTCACTCATTCAGCATTTTCAGTGGTTCCCATGCTGTCTCACAGCCACAGAAACCAAAGATATTCTAGTCAGAAAGAGCTAATTGTATTTGTTAAGTTCAACCATAACCAAGAACAAGATTCTCACTACTCTGCAATCCCACACTGATAAATTCCCCAGCATTGCATCCCACGTACATTCTGTAGCTGCCCTGCACAGCAGTGAGAAGCTATTCTAACTGACCTGCTTTTTAAATTCAAGATACCATTTCCCATTCCATTTTCTTCTTCTCCTTCTGGTGCCCCTTATAATTGCTGAGGCAGACCTTACATTTCAGATTTCACTGTGCTAGCTGTGAAATTGCTTGTTATATGTTGCTAGGGTGCTAGCCCTACCGTTCTCCTTGTAGCCCATTCCTAAGATGACCTCTGGTGCTCTGTAGTAACGTGTCACAACATATGGAGTCATCATAAAGCTAGTGCCTGCAGTCCTGGCCAGTCCAAAATCCAAAATCTTCAACGTGCAGTCAGATTTTACCACAATATTACTTGGTTTCAAATCCTGCAAAAGATAGTGAAAAGACATATGACTGTCCTTCATAAGGCCCGGCATATCTGTGATATAGACTGATATTTTAAGTGACCCTCCAAATATTCCTTTACTCTTCTGAAAGTTGTAGAAATACTTGTAAATATGGAGTGAAACCTTGCTACTGTTTCTCTGGAAAACTATTTTGGAAGATGTTCTAACTTGGCACACCAAGAGGTGTCATCTGGATAGCAGGAGCTTACTGGAGTCAAATTAATTGCATTTAGTGTTTCAAGAAACCAGGATTAGTATTAGAGTACTGTTTTGAGTGTATTTTTTTAATGCTGTGAGCCTAATAGAGGCATTCCAACTATATGTGTGAAGATACCTCAATGCTTCATTTATAATAATGAAACTCATCCTTTGCTGAATGACTATCTGGAAGACAAATCTATCACTCTTTGCTAAACACACAATGTTCCATGAAAGCAGACCTTTGTACAATGTAAAGGAACATCCACTTTGTCACCCATTTTATCAGACCTTCTTTTCTCCCTCTCATAATAGAAGGGAAACATTTTTTTATTTGCTTTTAAGTGAGAAATCCCAAATTAGTAAAAGCCCATTAAAATGAAAAAATTAACTCAGGGTATTTTCAGTTTATTTTGAATTGCCTCCTGCTTACAGTCATATGAACTGTCTGCTCTGTTGTTGACTGTCATACATAGCACTGTTGTTGGCATTCATGGTCAGATATCACATCCTTACACACAGCACACTGATGTGGAAAAGCAAAATGAGAAAATAGATACATTTAATATAGATATAGCAGTCTTTTAATTTGTATTAGTACATATAAATGATAGCAAATGCCAATTCCATATGGCCTGACCTCTGTGAATCCTGATCAATCAATACTTGAACCATACTACAAGATCGGTTCAAAGTGTTGTGTGTGGTAGATGTAGCCAGCTGCATTTTCAGGAGAAACATTAATCTACACATTTCAAAGATCAGAATAGCTTTGATGATTTCCAATGCTTGTTATATGTTTATTATTTATTTTTAATAATTATGTTCCCTTTTTGTCTGATTAAGTTCTCAAATAATCTCATTCCTAAGCATGAAGCTACTCTGCCTTGAGGATAGACTATGACTCATAAGTGTATAGTCACTTTAATGGCAGATAGGGCTTTGACCCATGGTAGGCAATAAACTCAAGTGATTTCTATTGTCTTTATGACGATGGCACGTGCTGCCTTAGGTTTTAAACCAAAGGCCCCTTACCCTGTGAATAATTCCTGCAGAGTGAAGATGTTTGATACCACAGAGCATTTGGTACAGTAGATAAGACATTCGCTCATGGTCTAGTTCCATCTGAATGACCTGGCACAGATTGGCATCCATTAACTCCATTACCAGATAACTAAATGAAAAAACAAAGTCATAAGGTTATTGTCTGTGTTGAAGAGGAAACACAGCAGCATCTCAAATAAGTAACTATGCATTCTCTTGCTTCAAATTCACTTTATTTCTGATAATTGGGCATAACACAGCTGGGCCTGCTCACTAGGGTACCATTGTGGTATATATTTCTCATTGCACCATCTCACTGCAGAGATACCATCCCAGTAAAACAGGCAGATCGTTGGCCCTTTCTTGGTGCTTTCCCAATGACAGAGACTGTCCTCTACATGGGCAAAGAGGCAACACTACACTGAAACATGGAGAAAACAGAGGAGCCACAAGTACCAAAATGCGCAGCTACTTGGCCTTAGATCGTTATGAGGAATAGCTACCACATACATGCAGGAATTGGGGAGCAGTAGAGATGTCTGAAAGGATAAAATGTGCATCCCCATGTGAAATTTCTCCAAAACCACTTTTAAATTGCATGACTTCACACAGTTCTCATTATAACTAACTAGCCTTTTGCTTCTGACAAATCAGCTTCACTAACAACCTCAGCATGTTAACCAAAGCCCCTTTATTGTTAAGTTAATATGTTAAATGTGCCAGCTCATTTCTTGAGACATCTTACAAAGACAGCTGATTCCCAACTGTGATATTACATTAAAGCACTCGGACTTTGAGGAAAACACTAGCTCTCCATTTCAATATGAACTGCACACCTTGCCTTCTCTCTAGCACTAGTTACCTCCTCTATTCTCTACGAGTCTGCAATGACAATATTATGTGGAAATTCCGTATATCAACACCAGAACACTAGTCACCTGACTTCAGTCATCGCTATCTGTCTGCTATCAATTAGAGTACAAAAGGGAAATATATTTCCATACAAGATATACAGAATATGTGAAACACTGAAAGATGAAAGCAGTACAACTATAAAGAACACTGAATATTTAATTCAGGGCAGATTCATACTACACTGAGTAGTGCTTGTACAACAGGGCAATGTTCCGCAGAGATGCTAGTTGTCCTCCACACCTAGCTCTAGCTCCCAAAACAAGTAATTTTATACAGTCAAAGGTTATACCAAAACAAATATGAAACAAGGAAATGTTTCACATAGTCTATTTTACCAGAAATCATTTCATAATGAAATGCCACATTTCAAAACTTCACACGTCAGGGAGTCACATAATGACCATCATTTCCCAAACAAATTAATAACACAAAACCAGGCCCTTTTAATTACTCATACTTCTTCCTCCGCATATGAAGTGCAAATGCACTAACCTTCTCATGAAGAGCCACCAGCAGCCTCACATTATTACAGCACTTAAGAAACCGGTTTTTTTGCACTTTATGAGTGTCTAAAGTGCTCTCAGTATAGGGATGCAGAACATCTCTCTACCCGTGGTGTATACTACATATGATCTTTTTTAGAGGGGCTTATAAACTTTTTGCCAAGTTATTGCTGAGTTATTGCATTCAAGGTGCACTACAACAACAGATATGTCTCTAAAGCTTTAGTTTAATCACTGCCTCTATTACTTACACATCCTGGAACTCCTCCAGAGATTTCTGTGGTGTGAAGACATTTAATAAACTGATAATCTGAAAAGCAAAGTAAGAAAAAAGGATGAATAAAAGTGATAAATGTAAGCAATCAAACCCATTTTTGCAGTGTGTGTTAACAGATAAATCCTGTTTTTTCACTGCCTGATTTATACTAACGCTTCTGACTTTATGGACCAGTAAAAAGTTGGCAATATTCAAAATAAAATACCACAGATCTCTAAGATTTCTTCTAGATGCACTTGAAATGGTTTCTGAGAGAACAATTAGTGATGATCAGTGACAATCCAAAATGCTAATGGTAAGACAGTCCTCTGAATTTTGAAGTTGCATGAAGTTGCCAACTTCAACTCAGTCTAAGGTAACAGTCCCTGTCTTACAGCCAGAAATTTCTTATATGGGAAGAAAACTCAACTGAGGGGACAAATAATCAAGAACTAAGATAAAAATAAACAGAAGATCTTCCTTCTCTCTGGCATGGCCTCAATTCCTTTGAGGTCACATACACACAAATGCTGACACAAATTCCGTCATGAGAGGTACTGCTCTTTAGTAGAAACATTTTAAAATGGTAGACATATTCTGGCAAAGACATCTAACAGCTCCTTTGTTACTTGCTTTTTAAATAGGCTGGGCTGTTGAAAGACACTCATTAAAATTACATATTTAAAATTTATGCCACTTCTGCTGCCCCGTGCTCTTTCCATGCCACTAAAAACTCCCACCTACAGGGAGAACTACTTACTCATCCCCGCATTTTCACAGCCCCACACATTGCTCTGACTGAGGGCAGTTTCTACCCATGTCAACAGGGAAGACACAGGTAGAGTCCTCACCAACACAGTGGAAACATGAGGACAAGTCAATGCCTAGAAGTGGGGAAGAGGACACTATAGGTGACAAGTCCTTCTCTTTGACATTTTAGGGTCAGTCCTTTTTCATTCCACATGAATTTGTGACTAAGAACAAATGTCACACCTCACATCAGGCTTTTCAAGCTCGTTTATACTTGCATAGGGAGAAAGAATAATTGCAGGATCTGAGGCAAGAGTAAACATGTAGCAAACTTAAAAATTCACGTTGTGAAAAGGAAGGGGCACACAGGTATGGCACCAAGCCACAGCAGAAATCAAGGAAGTGTAGAGAAACTAAATCTTTTGGAGATTCCTTGACAAAGAAATCGGGCAATCTTATGTATCTTACTACAAAAAAAACCCAAACTTATAGTGTCAGTCAGATAGTTCTAATAGATAGATGGCTACAATTAGTATACAGCCCTGTTTTGCTCTCTTGCTTTGGTGTAGGAATATTTTCAGTAGACGCGGACACTAAATGTTGTACTATAGGTAATGGGTGTAAGAAGCAAGAAAGCTAGAACTTGCTAGTGCTGTTTATTTCAACAAAAACACTGTGATTAGAAGGAATGGCACAATGTGTTGAGCCTTCAGAGTCCCTGGCTTACAACATTAGGTTGCACACAAATACATGAGACTGGAAAAGGACTTTCAATTCTTCATGTTCTTTGGCAGTTTTGCAGCAACCCTCCCTGTGATGACACCTCATCTCATACAATCTATATAATACATCTATATGACTAGGTTTCAGATGAAGTCCGGAACAAGGAGAGGCAATTGTGCGTGGTGACTCCAACTCAAGCGACACTGCTTTTGAGTCACAGATCCCAAGAGGGGTAGAGCCCAGATTCTAACAACCACTTCTGCATTTCTGGATCAGGAGTTGACAAGAAAGTGTTCTGCTCTCCCCCGTTCTATCACCCAAACCCCACTAGCAGCCCCTTTATTAAGAATGTGGCAGATCCTCACTCTCTCATGTAAAGTACCAGAAAGAATGCAGCTCTTGAGCATAATCTACTTCTCATTTCTTCTGTTTTAAAAAGGGACCCAACAAATCAATTTTCTTCCTAGTAAATCAATAAAAATACCACTTATCCAGCTACCTACTGAAAACTTACATTTTTATGATTCACGCACTTCATGAGGACCAGCTCCCTGTAAGCTCTCTTGGCATGAGTTTGGTTCTGAAATGGTCGACTGAGCTTCTTAATGGCCACATTTCTGTCAAGGATGGCATCATATGCAGCACTGTAGTAATTACAAACACAGGGGTTATGCATCTTAGAGGGCATCCTGCATTTCTCATGGTAAATTGCTGAGCCTTAAGTTTACTGTTGTGGTTTGGGTTTTTTTTCCACTGAGAAAATTACTTGGACAAAAGGAGAGAGTTTGCAGTGAGAGAAAAGAAGACATCAAAAGAAAACATGTCCCACCACATCAGCAGAAGACAGCATGCACAACTGCTTCTAAACTCCAGTTGCATAGGAAATTAACACATTTTCAAGGAGTGGGAAAAAAAAGTAATTTCAAATAAAAATCAAATCAAAACTGGATGAGACAAAAAGTTGTTTCATAATGCAAGTCTCTGTGCATCTGGCACAGTGGAGAGGCTTTTGCTTTTTCTGCTGTGACAAAGGACACCTTCATCAAATGGCTCAGTGAACAATTGCCCACTTTTATCTAGAATGAAGACTGTATCTTCCTTATGATATTTCTAATGGAATCCAGTTATTTACTCATTCAAGATCATATAATCTAATTCCAATAACATACCTAGAAACAGAATAATTTCATAAAATTTCTTTACCATTTCCTTCTAATAATGAAAAAATTTGTTATATACGCTTAGTTAAAAATTTTGAAAACATAAAGTAATATAGGCTTTAGTTTGCAAAGTGGGGTTTTAAAGCTGGGCTCCTAAAATTCTTCTTAAACTTTCAAATGTTTTGCATAACTTTCAGTTATTTTTATAATCTTCACCTCCTATGCATTTGAATGACTTATTTTGGTGGTTCAAATCTGATACACAGATTTTGACTTCTATGCTTCACAAACATGCAGATTCTTAGAAATGTTCCCAAATAGACAGTCCTTAGACCCTCTTCCTGAATGTCCCTTTCACCAAGAATCAGGGAACATGTGACACAAGTTTTCTACTACTCCATGAAGAGCAATAGTGTATTTCCCAAAAGATAAATTAACCAAACCACTAGTTGTTCTAAAAATAATGACTTTAAAGCCTCAAAGTAAATATTCAAAATCCTGTATATTTTTTTATTTAATTCCTGCTTATTGTAGATGTTCACTGAGTCTTATTAAAAAAGGACAGACCAGAAAGCATGCAGACAACAGAAGCTTAGTCGTGAAGCCAACAAAACTGTACAAGTTCTCTAAATATGTAAAACAGTGTTGGCAAATTATATCTTGGAAACCACAAAGGTGGAGAAGAATCAAAAATATTTCAATTATTCTACTCCCACATAAATAACACACCAAATACATTCCACAGGTAGCAATACTTGTTTGCTAAAGGTGATGAGGAGTTTTGCAAAGAATGTTTTAATCTACTGTTGACATTTGTTGAAACTTAAAATAAAAAATGTTAATTTACAGAAAAAAGTAAAAATAAATACTGAATTTCCTCAGTTATTAACATCCTGAAATGCCAGGCTCTGCAACTGCAGAGGAATAACCCAAGGCACCATTACAGGCTTGGGGGCCGAAAGTCCAGAAATTAGTTTTGCAGACAAAGACCCAGGGGTCCAGGTGGATAAAAAGCTAATCATGAGCCAGCAATGTGCCCTTGTGGCAAATAAGGACAACAGCATCCTGGGCTGCGTTAAGGAAAACTGTTGATAGCAGGTCAAAAGAAGAAATCCTTCTGCTGTCTTCAGTGCTATCAAGGCCACACCTGGAGTGCTGGGTCCAGCTCTGGGCTCCCCAGTACAAGAAAGATAGGAACATACTAGAGCGATTCCACTAATGAACTATGAAGATTAGGGGTAGCAATATCTGTCATACAAGTTGAGGCTGAGTGAGCTGAGATTGTTAAGCCTGGATAAGAGAAGGCCTAGGGTGGGGGGATCTTACTATAGTTCTTAACTATCTTAGGGACAAGTAAAGAAGATATAGCCAATGCTCTTCCAGTGGTCCTGAGCAAGCTGCTCTAGTTGACACTGCTTTGAATTCGTGGTTTGGGCCAGGTGCTCTCCTACATCATCCATTCTGTTCTATGGTAATGATTTTTTCTCCTCTTACTCACTAATAAGGCATGTAACTTTTATGATCCAAATAATATCATGCTAGGCATACATATAAACAAAGACATTTCACTCATTTGTTAAAGCATATATAGCTTAGTTGATAAGGCTATCAAAGGTCCAGTCTGACTTAAAGTCATTCCAGCCAGAGAATTTCACTTAACTAACCTTTACATTAGGTTAGTTAGATGCGAGATTTATAGCCTAATAGTATGTAGCAGAAAGCAAACCTCCTGTAGCAACTGTCAGAATTGTGTCTTCCATTCTCATTTCATTCAGCTACAATAGGGCAGCATAGAGGCCACAACTAAAATAACCCCATAATTTCATTAAGAAAGTATTAAGCAAATAAAATGCAAAGCCAAAGGATTTAAATCCCATGATCTTTCAACAGTGAAATGTTTTGTATCTATCATTCATGGATATATGTTGCAAATGCACTTCGGCAGAAAAATCTGTCAGCTAATCCATATTACTTGATCACTCCACTGCTTCTAAGAAGTAAAGCCTATGTAAGACTCATCTGAGCTAAGTAAGAGTATTTTGAATAATTTTAATAATCTTTTCTCTTCTCATATTTTAATCTCATTATTAACATAAAAAAATAACAGATGTGGAGTTAGTAACACTGAAAATTTGTCTGGGCAACCATTTTCTCCACTTTTCTGATCCTCATTTTCTGTTTCCATCAAAACAAGAGACAAAAAAGCATCAATCTAAAATCAGAAAACAGAAGACTTGTTAAGCATTTGCTTTTATGATCCACACCCAGTCCTTTACATACCATGGACCAAAATAAAACAACTAAAGTAATCCTACTTTTTTTTGAGATATAAGGATCTTGACTGCAGTTCTACCATTGTCTTCTACCAAATGTAAAGTGTACACTACTTCAAGAATTCAATACATAAATTCATTGCACTCAGTAAATGAATAGTACTGGTATTTTTTTTCCTATTTACCAGAGAGAAGCTTTTGTTTCCAGACAGCCAAGTACGCATTTTACGACAATGAAATTACAGATACCACATGTAGGTCCTCTCTCTAGTGCTTGCTACACAGAATCCTTACCTTGGAACACCAAGGTTAGTATTGATGATATATCAGCCTTCTTAAGACACACTTCAACCACTGGTGGAAGAGTGGCTGTATAAACAGATGACTTAAGGGAGCAGGAATAAGAGACAGAAAGAGTAATGAGTGTCTGGGAACCGCTATGAAAAAGCTGAGCGTGAAAGTAAATTTCAAGATCTCCAGCAAGAAAATGGACTTGCATCTAAAAGCTTCTGTTTCCAGAAACTCTAGGATAACACTTCTTGCTCAATCATTAATTTATTTTTTAATTTATACAGTTGCCATATTTCTATAACAAAGACTATAATTCACCTCAGTCTTGTAATGAAATGATAGTTCTGGAACATGAGCTCAAGGAAATACGCCAAGTTTACTACTATATCTCTGGGAGCTGTACAGACAGAAAATGCAGTAAACAAGCTGTTTCCCTACAAATTCTGTTTATGGCTAGTTTGGCAAGGTGAATGGTAGTATTAAAAATGCCTTTTTAAATTGTACGTAATTTGAAACAAACTTATATAACAGATATATAAAATTTTAGCCAGATGCAAATACAAATTCACAGCTACCAAGCGCTACATATAATTACAGCTATTTAACAAGACTCTTTGCTGATTTCAGCAGGAGAGGAAGAGGCAGGGGGAGGGGGGAATAAATTAAACACATTCTAGTTGGATCAGACAAACCAGATCGTAATTTACCACTAATATTGTGTGTGAGTTCAGATTGCAATGATCAATGAGCATCGCTCTGTTACCATACACTTGAAGGACTAGGCACTCATTATTATACCTAAGCCAAAAACCAAAGAAAAGCATTCTAATTTCACGTACAAGTTTCTATTTCAATGGACTTACCAAGAATATACTTACAATTATTCTTCCCATACAGGAATAATTTTTTTAATCAACAGTTAAATGTAATATTTATCACTTCCATCATATTCAGCCCCAAAATAGACTGCCTAAACCTCAGAAAATGTATTGTTTAATTGGCTCATGGAGATGGCTTCCTAGGATAACAAATGGCAGGTTTTGATAGTCTTTAGTATCAAGGTTCTTTGGATGGGGTATGCACATCCTTTTCAAGATGCTTATCATTTTTCAAGGCACTACTTCATTGAAGTACTATTATTATCTCTCAGATGATGGAAGGGAAGCTCCCAGCCTCCCACCCCACAGGACAGGCTGTGAAATGGCAATCTCTTGGCAATCTCAGCAAACAGCTTTCTATATTAAGAAAGTTTCTTCACACAATGTTGTAAAAATCAAAGAGACATTTAACATTCCTTTTACCTATCACTACATTTATGTATTGCTACAAATACAGTATTGAAATCTTTCTGAAAACCTGCTTAATGTCACATCTACTTTCTAACTGGGAAACTTCAGTAATCTTTGCCTACCTCCAGAAAGACTCCAGCTGCAACTCTGTTTTCTATGAATCACTGCTATTTATATTTGTATTACTCAATACTTCTAAGTAAGGTAGTTTCGCCACTGATGTAAGCATTTTGCCTAATTTCCTTTATCCCAGCACAGCAAGAGGGAAGAAAGCTGAAAGTGATCTTGTTAAACAAAGCACCAGTCTGTATATTTGAAATGTCCTGGTTATTCAGTACTGAAATCTCCATCGGTGGAGAGAATTGGTAGCCTCAAAAACCACATTTGACAAGAACATTAATGATAGCTCATCCTCCACAACCACCACTGATATATGGAGTGGAACACTTTCTATATAAACACACAGATACAAATCTAAATGTATATACACACACACATAAGAAGAAAATTATAGATTGGTGTATAAATAACTCCTTTTCACAGTAATTTCCTTAAGTTCAAACTCCCTGCCCTTGGTTTCAGATAACTAGCACTAAGGCACTTGCTGAAGAAGCAATTTTTAAGAATAACAGAAGTCAAATTTCTTTTCCCTGTACCAAGCAAAATTTCTGTAAAAGTGGTTTATGAAACTTTAACCATAAAATATTTTAAGTGCTTTTTCTTTTCTCTTCTTAGGGTCCTGTTTCAGGCCAGTGCTCTAACAAAAAAGAGCAAAAAGTTATTTTGCTTCAAGTTTAAATTTTAAAGTGTATCCTGGTAGGGGTTTTTGGTGAGTTTGTTTCTTAGCTTTTCGTGTTGACCTCACATATTAGTCCAAATTTAGAATGAAATTAGGCCTCCTCATTCTCACTTTTTCTTTTCTCCCTTTAACATATAACTTCTGAATTTCTAAAGGTGGACATTGATATGTTTCTATTTACAAACAATGCAATAATGACTTTCCAAAAATTGCTTTTAAACAGAAGAAAAATCATTCTTTTTAGAGTGAAAACTTCTCTTCAGAAAGCATCTTTAAAACTACTGGATGTTTTCTATCAAAACAGTGTAAAAGAAAAGAATTCCACACATGCACCAACATGCAGAAAGTTTCCCCCAGTGTAAGTCAAAGGCCACTGTAATAAACAAGAACCTTTCAATAACCTTGTTATGTTTGGAACCCAGTCTATATGCTGAAATCCCGAAAAATAACCAATATGACCCTAATGAAGAGTGCCAGATCTGTAGTCAGGAATGGCTACTCTACACTCCAGATCAGGTCTATTTCTCGTCAAAATACTGAGAAATTCAGTGGTTTCTGAGACAATATTCAGAGCCGATATTCAGGAAGACCAATACAATTTCAAAATGGATGACTGCTGCACTTCTCCTGTTACTGTGTATTGTTCCAGCTATGCTGTTTTGAGATTCCTTCATCTCACAGCTTCTTGCATTCAGACAGCAACAGTTGGAATAGGAAATAGAACCAAACTGCCTCTCCAACTGCAACACAAGTCATCATCTACTTTTTTACTATTGCCATGGATGTTTCACAGAACAAATAAATCAGACTCCAAGACCTTCCGTGAGCTTCCTCATCACAGCAGAGATTACTGATTGAGCTCAAAACTTTCCATCCTGCGCTGCATGGGGTGGAAAAGACTGTGTATGCTGAAGGGAAGCAGAGGAGTGAAACACTGGCATCCTGCCACAGTAAATACCTTGACAACAAGGTGCTCTGTCTAGTGCCCTTTGGAGCCCCTTCACATGGCAAGATGTCATGAAACCTAAGTAGCAAAGACTAAAATAAAAGTCTAACTAAGCTGTCATCTCAGGGCATTTTAAATGGGAATAAGTCCCCTCTTTGGGCCCTCAGGTAGGTTGCAGCCAAAGCAAGGTAATTCACTGTCAAATATTCAAAACATCATCTCTTATCCTGTGTTGGAATGAAGTAATGTGAGAGAGCACAGATATGTTTGAATCATTTGAGTTTATCATCAAAATTTGTCGCTCTGTGTCACACTATGTAAAAACACATTTCACTAGGCACTAAAGCTACCTCCAGTAGCTGCATAACCCCAGTAGCTGCATAACCCATCACTACACCAAGGCAAGTGGTAGTGCCCTTTTACCTACAATTATCTGGAAGGAAAATCCAGAAATAGTGCAGGCTATGAGAAGTTTGAGCCTAAACCTCTCTGAGCTATCCTACTTGTGTCTGCCCTTGGTGGAGGAAGCAATCAGAAATCAGTCATGCAACTCCTACACTTTTTGCCAATTCTGACATTAAGAGACAAAATTGCATCTGAGACCTGTTACACTTCTTGAACAAGTCATTAAGTATAAACAGCCACTGGATTTAAAGGAAACTATGACCTTTTTTTTTCCCACTATTTTCACAGAAGCACTCCTTGTGGCTGTTCTTTGCAAAAGTACAAGATGAACAGGGCAAAATCTCTCCTCCACCAGAGCCAGAAGCACTCTGCGAAGAGGCAGTTTTTTAGTATTTTTTTCCCTATAATTTACCACTTTACTGTTGATGCTTTGCTCATAATGTTTTTATCTTAAATTATGTCTTATGACAAGTAGATTACAATATAACACATACTAAGCAAAAATGCTCATTAACTTCTCCATTGATCATGTAATACTACATCTGTATCATCAAACTGTAAAAGGTCTTTTATGGCCTCTCCATGCTGCTCAGCCATTTCAGGAAATTCGTGTTAACTTTCACTTGAACTACTTGTTTAAGGATTTGATTTTCTTTCTTAAGGCATTCTTAATTTTTGCCTGTCATCTCTTAGTATAAAAGACAAATTCACAGGATGTTATTTATTTAACTTATTTTCTATATTTTTTGCTGCTTATAATTGACCATTACAGTAACTCAGTTGCAAAGAGTTTCAACAGAATGTGATTTTCCTCTGAAATGAATAGAGGATAGTAAGTTGGAAGAAAAACCTTCTATTGCTACATATGGAAGTAGACAAACAGTGCAAAATGAACATTAATATTCAACACAAAGTATGTTTCTTTGCCAAAGCTGATTTTAAAATAACCTTTAGCCCTTTTGTGTTTAAGATATGTAATGAAATACTTGATCATTTAGACCAATCTCTGGACTTGTGTGGCCTCAAAGTATAGTAAACATGGAACATGACAGACTGACAGACTGAGACCTAAGGATGTGTTGCTAACTGTTGTTGCATTGTCAATTATAGAGCCCATGCCAACAATGCATGGATGTCCACCTGCCCCTAAATTAAAAGAAATGTTTTGTCTTATTACTGTCTCCAACTGCGAGGTAACACATTCTACAGGAAAGTCAGAAAAGACCAGTGATAAAGATGATGGATGTAATTATACTTTATATTTTGATCAAGTTATAGATAAAAGATATATTAGTTACCTTAATGCCTCATAATTAAATAGGTAACAAATGCCTGCATAAAGACATTTAAATACAAGCCACTGTAATTTAAGCACCGTCTCTAAAAATGCAGACACAAAAGCCAACCAGGGTATTACAACTTCTGAACATAGTAATTTTGAATTCCATAAGCTTTCTGTGTTATTTAGGAAAGCTACTGAATTTGTGTCTTTTGTTCATATTATTCACATCACTGCAATGTCAGATTTAAGAAATAAGGGAAATCTAGCAGTTACTTCAATTCAAAAGGCTTCCATTCTGAATACTTAAGAATGCTATGGGATGTGACTTTTACTGTACAAAGACTAAAATTACAGGGTTTACTCAGGATACTATTTGCACTGCCTCTGGAAATAGTGTGAGAGTTGTCAATTCCGATAAGATCTTTCTCCCACTCTCTTGCTAGGTACATTTTGCTATGTGGAGAAACAAGCCTAATGCTTTCATTCTCACCAGCCGGAGAATTTATTAGCAAACCACTAGGCTCCTTCTGCCTCAGGATATCTGTTGCCTGTTATTTTTGCAATTTTAGACAATGTCTATGGCTAGCAAACTGTGAAGAAATGCGAAAGACAAATTCTGTTTAAAAGCATAAGAGAAACTGCTGATACTTACCAAACTATTCCCTGAGCCCCAGAGCCAATAGGTTTCAAGTTCTGGTAGCGTTTGAGAACTGTGAAGGTCGAGTCACCTACTTCCACACTGTAGAACTGGTTGTCAACTTTGCTTTTGCTCATGTTGTAATGTTTGGCAATATATGACACATCCACTTGTTTCCCAAATCCCTATTGTACAGAAGAAGGGAAGGGCAGAAGGAGTGGAAAAAAAACACAGAAACCAAGCTGGTAAAATATCAGAATATCGATAAAGCACAGTCAGCATAATTTTTCAATATAAATTATTGTAAGTTTAGGCTCATTGTCATAGATCTACATGAACCCTCAAATGCTCTCAAACACTGTATCAAATTCTCTTTCACCCAGGAAGCCATTGATTAAAGAAGGCTAGTGAATTCTCCAGCTGATGCTTGCGACACAGACACTCTCAACTACTGGTCTCTGCTTACAGTTACTATTGCTTTATGACTACTGTCTTATGCATTCATACTGATTTTGCCCTCATTTCTATTGCCATAAATCAGTATAGAAGTGCAACATAAGAATTTGGCTCTTCTTCATTGCTCAGACAGAGCAAATAAATCTATTCATGAGTGCTAAAACTTACTTTAAGCATATAATAAAGGCCTTGAGAACTTCTCTACAGGAGAGGCAAAAGAAACAAGAGCAGTGCATGAGACCAGCTGTGACCTGACATGGCTCAGTACCATGGAGAGTATTCAGCAGCTCAGAGATCTTCCTAAGTTCTGAGTTCCCAAAGACGGAAGAGTTGCTCTTGTGACCTGACAGATTCATTAGTCCTATGCAATGGCTAATTTTCATGACATGTTGACAAGTTTCTGTAAAGCTTATATGCTTGCACAGAAGCTATCACTGCAGAGCTGTATCCTCTCCCAAGGATTTAGAATTACTATACAGGAAGTTACATTACATTCATTTTATGACTACTAGTGACCTCAGTTCCCTGAAGACCGCGAAGTAAAGTACATAGAAATTTGTGATAAAACCCAGAATTTTAAGTTTGCAATTTAGCATTCTGTACTACATGATGCTGAGCACAGGATGCAAAAGTTCAACATATTACTACAGATCTGTCTTCAAGTAATTAGTTGACAATTCACTATGGAAGTCAAGACTTTTCCAAATGACTTCTAAGAGGAGAAGCAAAACCAAATGTGTCTCTCTCTGCCTGTGCATTTATTTTCCATGCTCACAAATGCAGCTGCTACATTTTCTTATTTTGTCTATTATAAATCCTTTCCCAAAAAAAATCTTTATAATCAACCATGTCACCTGACTGTGGACTACTAAGTTGAATTTTAATGGATCAAGGAATCATAGAATCATAGAATCACTGAGTTGGAAAAGAACTCTTGGATCATCAAGTCCAACCATTTCTATCTGCCACTAAACCATGTCCCTGAGCACCTTGTCTACCGGTCTTTTAAATACCTCCAGGGATGGTGACTCAATCACCTCCCTGGGCAGCCTCTGCCAGTGCCCAATGACCCTTTCTGTGAAACATTTTTTCCTGATGTTCAGTCTGAACACCAGTTCCTGGTGCAGTTTGAGACCATTCCCCCTTGTCATATCACCTGTCACTTGGGAGAAGAGGCCAGCACCCACCTCTCTACAACCTGCTTTCACGTAGTTATGGAGAGCAATAAGGTCTCCCCTCAGCCTGCTCTTATCAAGGCTAAACAACTCCAGTTCCCTCAGCTGCTACTGGTAAGACTTGCTCTCCAGACCCTTCACCAGTTTCATTGCTCTTCTATGGATACGCTCCAGAGCCTCAACATCCTTCTCGTAGTGAGGGGCCCAGAATTGAACACAGTATTTGAGGTGCGGTCTCACCAGTGCTGAGTACAGGGGCAGAATAACCTCCCTGGATCTGTGGGTCATGCTGTTTCTGATACAAGCCAAGATGCCATTGGCCTTCTTGGCCACCTGGGCACACTGCTGGCTCATGTCCAGTCAGCTGTCAACCAACAACCCCAAGTCCTTCTCCTCCAGGCAGCTTTCTAGCCACTCTTCCCCTAGCCTGCAGCACTGCACAGGGTTGTTGTGCCCCAAGTGCAGGACCTGCCATTTGGCCTTGTTAAAACCTCGTGCCATTGGTCTCAGTCCAATGGTCCAGCCTGTTCAGATCCCTTTGGAGACCCTTCCTACCCTCCAGCAGATCAACACTTCCTCCCAGCTTAGTGTCATTTGCAAACTGGCTAAGAGTGCACTCAATGCCTTCATCCAGGTCATTGATAGAGATGTTGAACAGGACTGGACCCGGCACTGGGCCCGGCACTGGGCCCTGGGGGACACCACTTGTGACCCACCTCCAGCTGGAGTTAAATCCATTTACCACAACACTTTGGGCCCAGCCATCCAAGCAGTTTTTCACCCAGGAGAGTGTGTGCCTGTCCAGGCGAGAGGCAGACAGTTTCCTAAGCAGAATGCTGTGAGAAGCTGTGTCAAAGGCTTTACTGAAAGCCAAGAGATTACATCGACAGCCTTTCCACCATCCATCATGTAGTTGATTTGGAGAATACAGTTTTTCTCATTTAAAAGGATATCATTCCTGTGTTTCATGAAGCTGGTCATTAAACACAGATAACTGACCTTGCTTAGAGCTTGGATTCTCAGGTTTGTCTTAGGACAATTGATATTATTTTTCCAGCCATCTTACTGTCAATAGCAACACTGGCCAAATTCTAACTATCTAATGTAGACACTTTGAAACTTTCAATAAGTGTAGCTGATCATACCCACAGAAAATCTCATTTCAGAAGAGCAAGTAAAAACACTACATCTACTTGTTAATCAAACACAGAGCAAGGCTTTTATTTTTTTTTCTTCAAACGCAGAAAGTGAGAGATTTATGGACATTGCCACAGTGCTAAACCCAAGCTTCCAGAGAGTGGAATGACTCCGAAAGAGGTTTGAATTTTTCTCCTCTGGAGAAAGACAGGTTGGTTCTGATTCACACTGTGTAGCCTTAGTCTTAAAACTCCTTCCATGGAAAGAGATGTGTAAAATTGGTTAGCTCAGCTATTCATAACCAGACCTGGAACTGAAAGGCTTTATTTTAATAGTATGCTCCTGACAGAAAGGAAATCATCACAGCTCCCTCTGGCTACACAAACACATTTGCAGCCTGTTTTTTTCTAATGTCATTATCAGAATAAGGCAGATTATACTCATCCTTTACTCTGAAACCAATATTATATAAAGTGTCAGTAAAAAAATTGCATTCCTTAGTCAGCCTGACTCACAGGTAGCTCCTCTGGTAGTACAGATACAATGACTTTTTTAAACAAGCCAGTTGACCGCATTAAGGCTTGGGTGAACCATGCCTGCCATAACTTCTTTGCAATCTCACTTCTAGGCTACCCAACAGTTTGTCATACGGTATGGAGCTACATGGGAGAAGACACTTTCTCACTCTACATTTAGAATTCTATGCACATCAAAATTACTTGATTTTGAGTTAAACTGACCGGGCGCCCTTCTGGCCTCATGAATCCAATGCAGCCTACAGTGAGATTTCTGAACTACTAGAATTCTAGCAGGTAATTATTTTAGATCCAGGAATGTCTTGAAAAAATGAATTTAAACAGCTCAGAAGAACCACTCCGTATTATTTCAGTTATATGGATAATTAATGTATGCAATTTCTTCAGTCATTTCAACAGCTTTTAAAGTGATATTGATCAATGGGACAATTGATCTGGTCAGAGCACACAGGTGTCCTAATGAACAGCTCTCCTCTGGGTAACACAGATCTTTCCTATGACAATCCACTCCTAACTGTGTGTGAGTAGGAAGGGTAAAGACTAATTTTCGTGGATTTTTTTCTTCTTAGATTAACATTTTTCTCAAAGTCTGTCTGCTTGAAAATCTGTGATCCTTAAGAAGCTTTGATAGACAATATTAGCACTAATAACTACTTATAAAATTCAAGACAGGCTGATTTAGTTTGAAGTTGACTCCAAGCAGGATGCCTTACTGGGTCACAAGCATTTCAGCTTTGTGGACATGCCAAACAGTCTCCCGGTAATCTACTTACTTGTTTCCTCCATTAAAACCCACACTGCTAAAAAAATACAAAAAACCTGCTCTTCATATTTTGCTGACTTTTACCAAATCCTAAATAAGCAAAATTGAAACACAGTAAGCCTGCAGCATAAGCCCAAAATACTGCTTACTATTATATGCACCATGAGATGAATGATATAACTATCCTTGTCATGACTAATTTAAACCAAATCCCTAAGCCATTGAGTTAACTATTAGATTAATCACATTTGATCACAAAGTATCTTTGCATAGAAAGGCCAACTAAATTATTTTTCATCGTATATTCTGTATAGACCATACCTATGGCAGAAATATTATCTATTTTTCTCACGATAAAGCTGGTCTTCTCACTTTTCTGGCTCTCTCAGAGCTAAAAGTCCATAGATAGTGATCAAATCCCTTATAAGGAATAGTTTTTCATCTTGTGTTTGCGTTTGAGTCCAGTATTACAGATTTTTTTCTTACCAACCACATCATTCCACAGTTCCCCATTCTTCCATCTAATTACCAATCCATGATGTGGGATTGTATTCATCATGGTGTCTATTCCTGATTTTTTTGTTTGTTTATCAAAACACAGGCACCTTCAGGAATGGCTCTTACGTAGTTCTAATTACACAAGAATAGAAGGATTGCCTTCCTGTTTCTTTTTCATCAGTATCTACCCAAAACACAAAGCAAAGCACTCTTCATGTATTCTCCAGTTGTCCTCCACATGTTCAGGGAGGGTTAACTACTTTTAATTGCTTCTTTCTTACAGGCGCAACATTTTTGTAGTTTGTTTGTAACTGTATCATGTGTTGCTCAGAAGGCACTGTGAGGCAAGATGTCTGCTTCATTCCAGCCCAGATTTCTAAGACATGAGCAGTATGAGAGTAACTGCACAACAAAACAAATAGTTAAAAATGATTCCTCATTCCTACAATGCCTGAAGAATTCAGCTCTGACACACAGATAACATCCAACCCTTGTCATTGTATCAGAGAAGGTAAGGATGAGAAGACTGATCAATACACGCTGAGAGAAAAGATTTCTTGAGAGTGGGGTTTCTTTATGGACAGGAAATTAATCAGTGGTCCAAATGGGAAATGTAGCCAAAAATACAGGAGAGAAATATTTAAGAGTAGGTGAGAAAGTTACAGTAAAGATGTTTGGAAATATTCAGGCACAGCTCCAGAGATAAGAAGCTAGCAAAGACACACTGTGGAATTGTGTTCAAAACAGAGGAAAACAATGGCAGCAACCACATCTAACTTGCAGGAGAAAAGAGATAAGTTTGTTCTGAGGCCCTAGATCTGAAACAGAAGCAATAACATGGAAAAACAAGATACAATTAAGATTAAGAAAGAGAAGTGGGATCACTAAAATTTGGACAAAACATTGCAACACTAAGAAATGAAAAGGACACCCAACTTGTGAACAGTAGTGAAGGGGACATAGAAGCACAGTGTCGTAAGAGGATCAAAGAGCTTTATTTATTGCATATATTGACGCTACAGTATATTTCAAATGGTTTACACTTCTCAGGAAAATGGAATGACACTGAAATACTGGTACTACTTAAAAAGCTTTCCTCTATATGCAAGAGAGGCAACAAGAAGACTGATCACACAAAATGCTATGCCACAATGCACATCATGGCTTTCTGTAAAAAGAAGAGTAAAGAAGAAGCACACAGTAGTATAGATGAAGCATACAAAGAATTAAGTTTATCAATATGTAATTATAGTTTTCACTGTGAAGACAATAACTACTGAAAAGATTCTCGCTTTTATGAGTAAAGGCTAGAAGGAGGCTAACAATTTGATCACAGAATCATAGAATCACTAGGTTGGAAAAGACCTTTGAGATCATCAAGGCCAACTATACCCATCCACTAATAAATCATATCCCTAAGCATATAATCTACCTGTCTTTTAAATACCTCCAGGAATAGTGACTCAACCATCTCCTTGGGCCTGCCCCACTGCCTGATAACCTTTGAGGTGAAGAAATTTTTCCAAATGGCCAATCTGAACCTCCCCTGGCGCAACCTGAAGCTGTTCCCTGTTGTCCTATCACCTATCACTTGGGAGAAGAGACCAATACCCACCTCTCTGCAACCTCCTTTCAGGCACTTGTAGACAAAGATAAGGTCTCCCCTCATCCTTTTTTCTAGGCTAAACAATCCCAGCTCCCTCAGCCATGCCTTGTAAGACTTGTTCTCCAGCACCTTCATCAGCTTCCTTGCCCTTCTCTGGACACACTCCAGGACCTCAATGTCTTTCTTGGGATGAAGGGTGCAAAACTGAACACAGTACTTGAGGTGCTGCCTCACAAATGCCAAGTATAGGGGCACAATCACTTCCTTGGTCCTGCTGGCCATGCTGTTTCTGATACAGACTAAGATGCTATTAGTCACCTGGGCACACTGCTAGCTCGTGTTCATCTGGCTGTCAGTCAACATACCCAGGTCCTTCTCTGCCAGGTAGTTCACAGCATTTCTTAGAAATAGACAGCTCTTGATACTATGAAGTATCATTTTAGTCCTAGAAACCCACGATACGGGTCACTGCTCATTAATGGCTTATGAATGTCCTGTTGTAAAGAAGGCACAATTATAGGACATTCTGCATAAGGACAGTTTCTCTGAAGGTCAAAGTAGTAACTTTATCCAATCTGATTAAAACATTGGGTGTAATTAAAGTGGTTTATCAAAGTTAGGATAAAATTTAGAAAAACAGATCAGATGAATCAACCAGTCAATGAAGACCAATGCAAATAATAAAGCTTCTCTTTTCTGCTTGTAAAATGAAAAGTTTTCTACAGTTGTGATTTTTAAATGGTCATGGACACAATATTGCATCTATGAAGTCTATGCAAGTTTTGTTCAAGACAGGTAAGCATGACTGTCAAAATAAAGCAAGTTAGCAGAACACAGGGGTAATAATATCTAGAGAGAAATTAAAGCGTTTAAAATAATTTTGTTTCACATTTTTTCAAAAACATGAATAGAGTAGAGGTTTTCAAAAACACTCTTGCTATGCAAACTAAAATTTCATTCTAAGGTTTTCTTTTAATGAGATCAGAACACTACCTATCCCAATTTCAAAACGCTGACATACTCTGTCTGGGACATGAAATTGTTTAAACTGGGCAATGATGACTAATGATGATGCTGCACAGGAATTTACACCCCTGACTCACATTAAATACTTTCTTAATGTGCATGGTCAGGTCCCTAATCTCAGTAATCACATGACTTGCTTTTCTTTAAAAAAAAATCAGTTGTTGCAGCACTATGAAAATACTGTGACATACAAATTCTAATAATAAAGAAGCTTTTTCAGAGACAAGAAAATTCAGGATCATTACTTCAGGTTAAAAATCACAGAACTGCATTCCAAATAAAGGCATCCTATGCAGATATAGCTTAGAAAACTTGAAAATTCTGACAGGCTATACACATCTTGATGTTGATAAAAAAAATTGAAAAACTAAATCAAGGAGAACATGGACAAAGTAGTATCCTTTAGACAATGTTACCTGTTATGCAGCACTTAATCTTTAAAGTCCAGTTCCACTCAGAAAATATTCATCTACATTACGCTGTACTTGAATAAGAATGTGTAGGGTACTATAGATTAAATTTGTTGGTGACATCAGCCTTACAAAAGTCTAATGAAATTCTATAAGCCTAAACCCCAAATCTTCTTGTCCTACCTTTCTATTGCTAGAGAAAAGCAGATGCCTTTTTCCTCAGCCTTTAAAAAGACAGTTGTTTCATAACATGATGTGGCTAGCAATGCCAGACTTGCATATTTGTGTACTTCAAACTTTGGACCAGAGTGTGTGTGTGGGGAGACATATTTAATCCACTTATGCTACTGAGTATTTCTCAGGAAGGGCTTTTCTTTTTTTTTCCTTAAGTTGGAAATCCTTAAGATTCTATTTCTGCTGAATTAGTATTTCACCATATAAAATTAACATGCTCAATGGCATAAGCTCTGTGTCAAGATGAACAGCCTATACACTTACTTTCATAGCACATAAAGCTATGCCTTTTAGGCCATGAGAGAGAAATCAGCACAAAGGAATAAAAATATACTCACAGTACTAACAATCATTGTAGTACTCTTCAATATTGTACCTTCATAAAGACACTTCAGCACTATATTTTGCAGAAAGTGCATAGTGATGCACAAGTTCCATATAGTAACCACACTGACATTTTCTGATACCTGTTGCATGCTTATGTGGTAGAAATAATTTTTGCAATTGTTGAACCACACATAAACAGTATTGAGTTGAATTATGTTCACTGGAAACTACATTTTTGTGGTGTCTTGTCTAGATACTGCTGGCATCTTATCAGTTGTAGACATCTCAAGATTTGAGTGGCAGTATCTGCTTCGTGCTGATGATAGTCATTCTACTGTCACATCATTATCTTTTTTTCAACAGTAGTTCCTGAACTTCTTAAATTTACTGATTCAGCAGACTGAAGTTTCCCGAAGGTAAAAATGAACTACTTAGAACTGAAGAATTGCTAGCAAAGCACAGGGCATTTGATTTCCATGTTAGCATTATGAATAAGCATGAAATAAATAATATTACTACCTGGAACCTGTTTAATTGTCTCTAAATAATGATCTAAATGTTTGGACTAAGAATGTCAGGATACAGATATAACCCGTATCCTGCCCTATGCAATACAAATGAACAGCATCCATGATGGCTAAGGTATTAATGCAACAAAACACCTAATTTGGAGACAGTTCTTTTGCTTAATATTATCTACGTTCTTAAATGTTATTTGGATCAGGGCCTGTCTTTATGGGGAGAGCAAATTAACATGAAGCTTCAACCAGCTTTTATCCCCAGGAGAATAAATCCAAAGATCTGAAGACCCTGAAAAGGTGTTTGTGTGATAAGTGCTTGAAGGATAGAATCCTCTTTCCTCCAATATCAGGATATCATCTCTTGTGTGTACTGATTGGATGACTCCTCTTTGGGTACCTGCTGTAGGCAGTAAACACAAATCAGTTTCAGTCCATAATAAAATTTCATCCAAATGCTGTTGACTTCATCACATATACTTTAACAAAAACAGTTTAAGCATATTTGGGTTTGTATGTGCCTCTGTACACCTTTTATTAATTTAGGGTAACTGCAAAGGAATAATTACAGTGGCATGCTTCCACTAAAGAACCTGGAGTGGAGCAGCAGAAAGCATTGGGTACACATGGTCACGCACTGGTTGATGTCAAGACTAAAGGTACACTGAATATAGAAGGAAGTGATTAAGAATATCTTTCCATGTAAAATAGAAATGTTATTGTACAGCTCTGCTTTAGTCTAAGTAAAAGGGAGAAAAAAGCTGGCAAGCAAGGCTATGCAAAAAATCCCCTGTTCTTCTGTTCCGCACAGTGAAAGTAACTTTTTCATTGATAATGTCTTTTCCAAACGATCTGAGGAAAAACTCGTCTTTTGCAATTTTTTGCAAAATTTTTTTTTTTTTTTTTGCAGGTGATGTTTGAAAAAAAAAAAATTTAAAAATCCGATTTTTGACAAAACCATTTCTTCTCTCAAAAATAGTGGAAGAACTAAGCCATAATATAAGCATATGCACAGGAAGAAGAGATGAAAAGGAAAGAGAAGACAGTTAAGAAGATTATCAAACTGAATAACCAAGATCCACCCTCAAACAGATAGTATACTAAGTGTAGATCCAGCCTTCTCAACAGAACAAATATTTAGTGCTCCTGAGTTAGAAAACACAAAACCAACCTCCCAACACCTGTCACTGTTTCGTGTTAAATGCTTACATACAACCAATAGCTCTCTTTCTCAGAATTGTATTTTCACTTACTTGGACTTCATAAGTAATATAAATGGAATAAAGTAGTGTTTATTATGATTCTGTGCCTAAGAATGTAGCATTGTTCTTATCCCTCAAAGAATGAAGAATGTCCTTAATGTCTCTCCAGCTTGTTAGTTCAAACACTAAAATGTTCAGAAATGGGAAAAAAAAATCACCTTTCATTCATGATGGAAAAACATGCACACAGATATGTGACTTGTATATTTATATATATGTTAACTAACTTAACCTAACCAAGGGAATTAAAAAGTGAACAAATCAATATGCTCTTTTCTTCATATAACAAAGATAGTTTCAGCCTTGTATACTTCTAAGCATTGGGACCAAATAATTTCAAGGGTAATTTCAACCTACTGGGGGACTTGAATTACCCTGACATATGCTGGAAAAGCAGCATGGCAAGATGTAGGCAATCCAGGAGACTCCTAGAGTGTATTGAAGATAATTTCTAAACCCAGGTAAAAAACACCCTGACCTGAGAGGATGCAATACGGGACCTGATGGTCACCAATATAAGTGAGCTCAGCAGTGACATCAAGCTTGGAGGTAGCCTGGGCTGCAGAGATCACTCACTGGTGGAGTTCAAGGCCCCAAGGGTTATGGCACAGGAGAGGAATATAGTTGGGACCCTAATTTTTAGGAAAACAAACTTCCAGCTCTTCAAGAACTCAGTCAGTAGGACGCCTTGGGATTTGTTCCTCGGGGACAAGGGAGTAGATTAGAGCTGGCAAATGTCTGTGGATGCTTTCCATAAAGCTCAAGAGAACTCAGTCCCCAGATGTAGGAAATCAGCCAGGGAAGGGAAGAGATCAGCATGGCTCTCAGTTGAGACCTGCTTGTCAAACTGAAAAGCAAGAGGGAATGGTATGGGCAGTGCAAGCAGGGGTGGTTAACCTGGGAAAAGAATAGGGACATTGCTCAGTTGTGTAGGGATAGGGTCAGGAAGGCTAAGGCACAGCTGGAGCAAGGGAAGCAAAGGCTAACAAGAAGGACTCCTACAGATGTGTCAACCAGAAAAGGAAGGGTACCCCAACTGATGAATGAACAGTGACCTCATACCAACAGGTGAGGAGAAGGCTGAGGCACTACCTTTTTGCCTCAGTCTTCACTGACCACCTCTCCTCACTTCTCCTGAGTCAAAGAACAACCAGAGGGGTAAAGCTCCATTGCAGGGGATCAGGTTTGTGACCATGTGAGGAACCTGAACATATATGTCTATGGGACTTCATGAGTTGCATTCCAGATTCCTGAGGACATTAGCTGATGTGGTTGCCAAGTCACTCTCCATGATATTTGAAAAGTCATGGCAGTCAAGAGAAATCCCTAGTGACTGGAAGAAAGGCAACATTGTGCCCATTTTATGAGGGGTAGGAAAGAGGACCCTGGGAACTACCAACCTGCCAGCCTCACCTCTGTGCCTGGGAAGATCATGGGACAGATCCTCCTAGAAGACATGCTAAAGCACATGGAGGATGGGGAGGTGATTAGTGGCAGCCAACATGGCTTCACCAAGGGTAAGTCCTGCCTGAGCAGCCGAGTGGCTTTCTATGATAGGGTAAGCACAGCAGTGTACATAGGAAAACCAACGGATGTAGTCTACCTGGACTTCTGTAAAGCCTTTGACACAGTCCCTGACAACATCCTTCCCTCTAAATTGGAGATATATAGATTTGATGTGTGGACAATTTGGTGGATAAGGAATAGGTTGGATGGTCACAGCCAGAAAGTAGTAGTCAACAGCTCAATGTCCAGGTGGAGATCAGTGATAAGCAGTGTCCCTCAGGGGTTCATACTGGGGCCAGTGCTGTTTAATACCTTCTGCAATGATATGACAGTGAGAGTGAGTGCACCTACAGCAAGTCTGCAGATGGCACCAAGCTGAGTGGTGCAGTTACCACACCGGGAGGATGTGATGTGATCCAGAGGGACCTGGACAAGCTAGAGAATGGGCCTGTGTGAGCTTCATGAAGTTCAAGGCCAAGTGCAAGGACCTACACCTGGGTGCAGGAAAGTCAAGATTTCAATACAGGGTGAGGGATGACATGACTTCTTTGCAGTCCTGCAAAGAAGGACTCAGGGATGCTGGTTGATGAGAAGGTTGACATGAGATGGCAATTTATGCTCACAGCCCAGGCAGCCAACTGTATCCTGGGCTGTATAAACACATCCAGCAGGTTGAGAGAGGTAATTCTGCCCCTCTACTCCCCTCTTGTGAGACACCACCTGGAGTATTGTGTCCAGTTCTGGAATCCTCACATAAAAAGGATATGGAACTGTTGGAACAGGTCCAGAGAACGGCTACAAAGATGATCAGAGGAATGGAGCATCTCTGCTATGAGGACAGGCTGAGAGAGAATTTGGGTTGTTCAGCCTGGAGAAGAGAAGGCTCTGAGGAGATTTTATAGCAACCTTTCGGTACCTGAAGGGGGCCTACAAGAGAGCTGGGGAGGGACTTCTTACAAAGACATGTAGTAATAGGACTTGGGGCATTGGCTTTAAACTGGAGGGGGGAAGATTTAAACTAGACATAAGGAGGAAATTCTTCACAATGAGGTTGGTCAGGCACTCCCCAGGCTGCCCAGGGAAGTTATGCATGCCCTATCCTCGAAGTATTCAAGGCCAGGTTAAATGGGGCCTTGAGCAGCCTGGTCTGGTAGGACGTGTCCCTGCCCAGGGCAGAGGGGTTGGAACTGGATGATCTTTAAGGTCCCTTCCAACCCAAACCATTCTATGGTTCTATGTTTCTAATTTAGAGATACAGAATTGGCTGTAGTGCAGTCTCATGACTTCAGAATCTGCATAGCACATGGTGTTTGGCTGGACACAAGACAAGCCCTACAATTTTAATCACCCTCCCTTCACTTGTAGTACAGGTAGACAAAGAGACAGAATACTGTAGTCACAGCCTACAGTGTAAAAGGCTCTGTCACAAAAAGAGGCTGAAATAAAATGGTTTTAATGTGCATATTTCTGTGAAAGCATTGTATATTTACATTGTTTAATTCATCATTAAGTTTATTGGAAGTACAGCCAACATTTTTTGTTTGCAAATTCTGCTACTATTTTTACCTAAAAAAATTACAGACTATTAACTGACATCTTAGCACAACAAAATTAAAAATAATGAGGAGCAAACTATGAAATACATTTTGAAATAAATATAAAAATTATTTTTGAGATGCATTCTTTTTCTTATTTTAATCTCAGAAGCAGTTACTTGCATTAAGCTCTGAAACTCACTTCTGTTTTTTCTTGTATGATGGCATGAACCGCAAAAATGAAGTACAAGTATATACTGTACCTTGTTTTACCTGTAAGGAACACACACCTGACAAAAGGCAATCTTCACATCCAGAATAGGTTCACCACAATAATACAAGAAATGGCGGCTCATAAATACCTGCAATTAAAGAAGAGTAAACAGAGAAATCTTGTATGTCTGCTAATGTGCAAGTACAATGCAGTGCTATCTACATTTAAATTATAAAACCAACCTGAGCTGCCCAGCTCGTGAACAAAAGAAATCAGTTAGGACACTGAGCTATAAATAAGTACTAAACTCTTTCTGATGCCTGTCAAGGTTATGGTCTCAACTATGACTTGGTTATATGTGCAAAATTTTATAGTGACTGATGCCATTACCTCAAATTTATCATGTCACTTGTTTATTCCTCAGCAACAACAACAAAAATCAGGTCAATAATGTTCTAAACAATGTGGGAAGACAGTTATTATTATGGGGATGGAAAAAGCAAGTCCTAAATTGACAATTATTAGGGAAGTTATAGAAATGGAAAGACTAATTTATTTATAACAACTTTATGAATGTTATATGCAGTTCCGGTTCTCATCTTGATATTTTACAACTCAAAAAGTTACAGAAAAGGGTGGTAAGAAGGTTCCAAAGCAGATACAGACCCTTACATGAAACAACTGCACAGACCGAGAATTTTTTTTAGCCTAGAAAAGAGCAAAGTGGAGATAACACTGGAGATCTGTTAAATGAGTGGCACAATGAAAGGTGAAAAGGAGAACACCTTGTGTTTTTGAAATAAAAATTGTGGTATCATATTAAGTTATCAAACAACAAATTCAGAATCAGCAAGAGGAGGGAGTCCTTCAAACACTATTTTGTCAGACTGTCAAACTCCCTGTCTTCACATTGCTGTGGACGTCAGAAGTCAGTGTGAGGCCTAGTATGATTAGGCAAATTCACATAAGAAGGAATCTGCCGAAGGCTATTAATCTCAAAAATATCACCTCTGACTCAGTACAACCCTGATCACAATCTGCCACTATATGCTAACATCTTTAGGTTCTTTCACAGGCATTTGATACCAAGAGAGCCGAACACTGGAATAGACAGGCCTCCCCATGTACCCCATTACAACTATTTTAACTTAATTCCACAGTACCACATCCAGGTCTGGCTTACCAATCCATTCTTAGTTGCATTCTAGCATGTGATATCCATGAAAAAAATCTACAGTAATGCTGTTGGCCTGGAGTAGGTAGTTATGCCACAAGGCTTTGGAGCGCATTGATTTTTCTGCATGACTTCACTTTAAAAAAACATACTAAATTTAATAGTACAATTGAAAAAAATAATACAGAACCTCATGTTTTTCTTTTAAATATAATCTTAAATACTTAAAGCCTCCAAAATGGCAGCTATCACTCCATTAAGATATAACCATGGTTTTGAAACACTGTGTGCCTCCTTACAGCATTTGTCTTCAATACAAACAGTTAACTAACTTCAGGTATAGATGCCACTAAATAGGATAAGACTTAATTTGGAGTAACTTCATCTCACACAATCTGTCCAGGACTTAAGAAACTACAAGAAATTATTCACCAATTCTTGTGAAATTGGATGCACCATGTACTCCAGTATGTGTTCAATTTTTAATGAATGAATGAATGGATAATCCTGTTATGAAAGAAAGTGTATGACCTTTTCTGCATCATGTTACAGAGTCTGAGATTGCTGACTCATTGCTGAGTGAGTCATTATCAGACTCTCACAGTCCTCAGAGGGTTTATATTAAAATGAAAAGGAGAAAGAAAGATATTTAAAAACCTTTTAACATTAGTCATATAGCCAGTGATTTCTGGAAAGCCAGCAGATAATTACACCCTCACACTGAAGATTTATACACTCTGAAATCTTATGGGCTGGATGCATTATACTGCTATAATAATCAATAACTGAAACGTCATTAGTCATAACATACCATATTCAAGACAGAGTCTAATAGTGGGAAGTGAAGAAAGGAGGGGAAGGGAATTGGGGAAATTTGTTTTCTCACTGACTTTGTTGTGAGGAGCTACTGAGAGGAGACACTTTGTATTATATACGCATTAGTAGATACACACAGCTCCTTAGCTTTTCCACGGAATGACTGTAAATGTTAATAGCCACCCTGGGCAGAGAAATAGACTGGTGAATTTTATGAACTAGAATATATTTTACTTCTTATTATATTGTTCTTGTATGCAGTTACAGCATATAAAATAACAGATCTATGATATGTTCTATGGCCTAGAACAATACTCATATTCTTCTGTACATAAGATATATCATATGAATCACTAGACAACTGAGATCCTCTGATTATATACTAGGAATGAGAATACTTTTCTATAGCACAAAGGTCACATATGTAACTTCTAATTTCTTCATGCAAAAAATACATCCACACTCAATTGAGTAAATACCTTTGATCATACCTCCTCTGGTGCTAGATAACACCACATCACTAGAGACATTCAAGAAGTATCAATGTAAAGCAAGTAACAACTGGACTGATATAATTATGTCACAACATAGAGCAGTTATTAAGCAAGCTACTGACAAATGGCCTCACTCACCAGGGATCTCAGCTTTAGGCAAGAGCATAAGCATCCAATATTTCTTTACCCTGCTTCTGTTGCTTTACCTTTTCACCCTTGAGCGTTATCATCCAGGGTAAGAACTGGAAGAACAGAACAGTGCTGATACAACAAAACATGTTGCAATAACTCAGGCTAGCATCCAGCTGGGAAGCCAGAGAGCACAATAGCATGACAAGAAGAAAACCTGTTTGTGAAACAGCAACAAGGCAACTGGATCTCAAATTTTCAGGACCAAGGTGTCTGTATGTGGGAACCCATAATAAAATGCAGGTCTCAGCAGCAAATACATGATCTATTTTCACGTAAGGCAAAACTAGGAGGCATTAAAATAGGAGGAGAACAAACGTGATAGCAAGGTTAAGAAAATCCCACAGATCCTCTGAGCGTCCAGTGGCACACCTCCCAGGCGAGCTGCTCAGTGTGATGATATCACTGAACCCTGGCCTCTACCTGACCTGCTGCTTTGCCATCCTATTTTTCACCCCAATCCCCCTTCCTTATGAACAGCCACTCTTCCAAAAAGAATGTAGTCGAAGTACGTGCCCCAGTTTCAGGCTTGAACTTGCCCTTCCTCTCAGCACTTCTACCGAATCTGTCTTTTCTGGAGAAGGACTGTTTATTTTTCATAATGCTTATCTTTCTCTCCAGGGGTCAGAAGGATTATCTCATTATTATTCAAATAGTTCTTTGAAGAATGAAAGGATTAAATCAGTACTATCAGTATAATTACCAAGACCAGAGAGGAAACTGTGTGATGACAGTGGACAAAGCAGACTAGAAAACCAGTAGTAACTGTAGTTCTCAAGCATAACCTCCCACAGTAAATCTTTCTGCTCATCCTTTAATTCCTTCCTCACTCTCAAAGCTATATGATGTTGGTAGCCAGTGAATGTCTGGGCAATTTGGCAATGAGTCTTTTGGTCCAGGGAGCCTTTTTTTCTTTCCCAGACTGCACTATTTTTCATACAATTGGCTTATGGATCATGAATGGAGGGCCTGTGCTTGCCTTAGGCCTAACAGATGTAAACTTTGAGACTAAGTGACTTGAACTGCTCCTCTACTGGTCCAAGGAGATTCTCAGATCTTGCATTCATCCTGATGCCTCTAAGCTGTTTCTCTAGCTGACACTTCACAAGCTCTCTCATCTGGAGAAAACATGACAGTCACTTTCTTTTCAGAGAAGATCTCCATGATGTTTTTTCATCTCTATATCTCCTAATGAACAGGCAAATCATTCATGCCCAATGGATATTGCCTTATCCTGTCAAAGACAAATATGGAGCCTCAGGAAAATTCCATATGGCTTATTAATGCAGAGAAATGAATGACCCAGCTGCCCTGATGCAATACTTTCTTCATCACAGCCTAGACAGGCAGGACTCTTCACCTCTCCCCATAGCAAATTCATCTTTGTCAAATACACCGATCTAGGGTTGAAATAAAATTCTTGCTGAGAAAAACTGCAACTGTTTGATGTGTATTTAAACCAGTATCACTACAAAAGTGTATCAAATCCCAAACTAGTCCTGGTGCTGTTCTCAACACCTCCCACACTCCTGAGGCTGTGCTCTGAGAGGTATTCGCATGTCCACAATGAAACAAATTGGAAACAAATCCTTAAAATCCTAATTTAATGAATAAATCTGTATAAAAAAACCCTAAAAAGTACGAGTTCCTATTTAAACAGAAATCAAGTGGTAGCTGAAGATACCATAAACAGAACTGCTTATATCTAAAAGATCACTAGTTTTAAACCTTGGCATACTATGGCTGCAAACTGGAAGGTTTTAACATAATTACAGGATGTCCTCCAATAACTTGCTATGATTTATCACCAGTCCCCTAAAATGTGATAATCTCAATAATAAGGGGAAAATATATATATAAATATCACAAGTCAAATCCAGCATTTCTTCTAATTTGATATTACCATCTGAATAGATCACATGCAAACCCAGAGACGGTGTTGCCTATCTTCACAGGCATGGAGTTCTATACTTGTACTACAAAAGACTAATTAAAGTATTTATTGCTTCCTCATTATATTTCATTCATGAATCAAAATATTCAGTGCATGAATAAAATTAATGAAATAGCACAATCATTTGAAATTATTTTTTTAAAAAGATGAACATATGTATATTCAGACTCATTTCAGTCGTCACTTAAAGTCCTTCTTGAGTAACACTAATGTTCAAAGATTAACATTTATGAATTATTAATACTGTCCATTTTGAAAATGTGTTTGAATAATTTCATGCATTTTCAGTACTGTAATTCTTCCGTCCTTCATCTGAAGATATAGACTGTTATCACATTAGTTCCTCAGATTTTTGAAGCTTTGAGTAATACTCTCACTTCTGCAACTACATTTTTCCTTTTCTAGCAACTTCCTAGAGGAATTAAATGAGACTTTAGTGCAGGAAGCAGCTTTAAATTTGCACAGGATGAACCTCCGGTGGAAAGCATGCAAGACCATGGCTACTATTGTCACCAAAACACGAAGAAAACCTAATTGGAAAGCACAGAAAAACACCTACTACTTGCCTACCATAAGATAACCACCTTTACCACAATGGCAATAGCAAGACTTTTTTCCCTGGATTTTTTCTGTTCTGCCACTTTAATCTCTCTTTCTCTAAAAAAAAAAAAATGGACAAAATATCAAACTAAACTAAAAATTCTGCCCTCTCAGAAATTTGTTTTCCTCTATTAAAATAAAAAAGCAAACTCAAAAAACATACCTCACAATAAAAAGTGGTTATTTAGATAAATGTCAGTAGTAAAAAATCAATCACATAAAACCTCTTTTTAATATGCTCCCAAGTCAGAGCACCACCTCCAAAATGAATTCAAATTTGGTTAAAATTTGCCTTCAACAAAGATGGCCCTGGCACTGCATGACTGTTGAAAATTACATATTCTATAAAATACATAGAAAAAATATTCAATTACTGTCTGCATCAAGCAGTATCGATAAAATTAATAGATTTAATTAATTACATATTCTTGGCTCTAACAGTTTGGAACTAATTGAATACACTGAACTACATGATGTTGGGTCTAATTCTTAATGTGCAAATTAATATGCAAATTAACCACTCCATTAATAAGTGCACTTAAAAAGAATTAATATACTGGTCAAAAGCAAAACTATATTTGGAATAAATATATAAAAGGCTAGAACACCTAGATTCAACTGTAAATCTTGTTTCAGGAAACTTTCAGTTTGTGGTACTATGACAAAGTAAACAGCAATTTCTACAACACTCTCATTCACTTTAGGGGAAAAGTTTATGCTTTTTGTGACTTAGTAGAAATAGGTTATGTAAAGAAAATAATATTTAGCCATGCTTTTACTTGCTTGATGAAAAATTATATTACAATCTACTGATGTTCACCTTTCCTGTATCAGAGTTTGTGTGATGGACATATGAAAAGATGTTTAGGACTATGGAATAACTTGCTCAACTGAAGCATTCATATTTTTCACTATAACTTTGACAGGACTGTATAGTTGGTCACTGAACTAAGCTGGTCAATTTACACCTCACAGTTATTCAAGAATAGAGTCATAGACTCACACACATTGGAAAGGACCTTGGGAAACTTAATATGCAACCTCTCTGCTCAAAGCAAGGACAGCTGTTTCAGTTAGTTGAATAGCCAAGATGCTCAGCCCCTGCCTTGGTTTGTATTTACGTATCGAAACAGTAACTATACAACTGAAAATACTATTACTCTAAAAACATGTAAGAGGCTTAGTTCTGGGGTATAAGCCATGAACAGATTACACTGTAAATTTTGCATATAGAAAACAGCTTATTTCTCAAACAACTAAAATCCAGATTTCTTCACTTCTGAAAGCTTTAACATTTTAAAATTTTAATTACTCCCATTACAAAAACACTACTAGAACTACTCATTCTAGTTGTGCGAGCAGGATTTATTGCAAAATCACTGCAAACTGTTAAACGGCAGCTCCATCTTGTTTAAGAAAAAGAAGGAAATATTTTGATACTTGATGTGTTGTGTTGATTAAAACTCTAAGAAAAAATTTATCATGGAGTAAGAAGACACCTTGTGTTCCTGATGATCAATAATTAAAGCTAATATGATGTGAGACTGGAAAGAATAACTTGTCTGCTGCTGGACTTACATCCACTTACCTATGCTGCTGTTATTCAGAATAAATATCATGTTAGTGCAGAAAGACTAAAGAAAACAAGACACTCATTGAATTAGGTACAAACCCCACAAAAGTTTTTGCTCCAGTCTAGCTGTAGTCAAAGCTGGGTGAAGTTTTCAAAAGGATAATTGTCTTTGTGCTAAATAAAATACTAATACAGAACATTTTCCAGCCTACAAGTTCATGCACACATCTGCACAATGTTTTCATCTTTGGTTTCCTTGGCTCTCTGGATGCATTAGATGTAGCACATGTACACTGATACTACAATTATAATTTTCTGCTACTCATACCTAGGTTTGATTTTGCTTCTCCAAATAGCCACTTTTCCTAAAATGGCCATGAAGTTCTTACCTCAATCAAGCCCTTAACTATACCAAAAATGAAGTACAGCACCTTTCACTGATGCCCAACTTCTTCATGGCTGACACACAATTTGCAAAAAAACTTAGCTTAATATATTTAGTAGGTAGACAAAAATTAAAACAAAACAAAACAAAACAACTATCCTTTAGTAGAAGGAATAATAATGATAATTTTATATCCAGTGAATACAACTAAAGTTCATAGAGTCATAGAATGATAGAATGTCCTGAGTTGGAAGGGACCCACAAGGATCATCGAGTCCTCTCCCTGCACAGGACAACCCCAACAGTCACACCATGTGCATGAGGGAATTGTCCAAGTGCTTCTTGAATACTGTCAGGCTAGGCACCATGACTGCTTCCATGGGGAGCCTATACCAGTGACCCATCACCCCCTGGGTAAGGAACCTTTTCCTAACATCCAGCTCTCCCTGGCACATCTTCATGCCATTCCCTCAGGTCCTGAGGAACCTGAACCAGGTTGCCTATCACTGGTTGCCGGAGAGAAAAGATCAGCTCCTGCTCCAACTCCTCCCTTTGTGAGGAAGCTGTAAAAGGCAATGAGGTCTCCTCTCAGTCTCCTCTTCTCCAGGCTGAAGAGACCAAGTGACTTTAGTAGCTCCTCATAAGGCTTCACCTCTAAACTCTTCACCAACTTTGTGGCTCTCCCCTGGACATTCTTCAGTACCTTTATATCCTTTTTATATACGGTGCCCCAATCCACACACAGTACTCAAGGTGGGGTTGCACCTCAAGGTGGGGACAATCATCTCCCACAAACGGCTAGCAATGCAGTGCTTTATGCACCTCAGGACATGGTTGCCCTCTTGGCTTCCAGAGCACACTGTTAGGTTATGTTCAACTTGCCATCAACAAGAAACCTCAGATTGCTTTCCACACGGCTGCTCTTCAGCCTTCTGCTCCCCAATCTGTAAGTATATCCAGGGTTACCATGTCCCAGGTGCAAAACCCAGAACTTTCCCCTGTTAAACTTCATAAAGTTGGCGATTGCCCAGCTCTCCAATTTGTCCAGATCCCTCTGCAGGTCCTATCTGCCCTCAAGAGTGTAAACAGCTAGCTGTCCCAAGATTTTTGTGATCTGCAAACTTAGTTATTAAATCTTCAAGTCCTGCAACCCAGTCATTTATGAAGACATTAAAGAGTACTGGCCCTATGATAGATCCCTGCAGAACCTGCTAGTGACTGGTCACCAACACAATGCAACCCTACTTACTGCGACCCTTTGAGCCTGACCCATCAGCCAATTGCTGACCCATTGCATCATGGGTATAAAATTGCGTAATGGGTATAAATATCCCGCTGAATCCTGGATATTTAGTTTAGGATCTGACATAACAATGAGAGAACTATTTAAAGAAAGCATATCCACTGTTGCTGAGTGGTGTTGCTGCAACAGTGTCATTTGTTTTCCCATAAGCAAAACCAGAAAAACAGTCCCTGAGGAATGCAAAGATACAGAATCCTGAAGATTGTTGTTTCTTACATGTTATACAGATGATCACAAACTAGCACATTAGAAAAAAGTTTACAGTTTTGTGAACTCAGACAGAACATGTAAGGAGTAATTAAAAGTCATGTTCCTGTTAGGTTCTTGTATACAAGCAAAACAAGGAATGGCATGTTAATATGCAAAGATTAACTGTCACAAGGAAATTTGAGCCTTACATGAAAAGCAAGGCCATTCAGGTTTACAATAGGTAATGTTTACAGCAAATAAGATGGTTTAGGACTTCAGTTAGGCCTCTGTTATTTAACGCTTATTGTGCAGGTAATGTCCTATATGGTTACTTATGGATTCTTATATCCACCTGTGAATCTTCTGTGAAAGGCCACGGGAAATAGATACAAACCGGATAGCCAGAGTTCTCCCTTGTTCTGCTTTTGCTGTAACAGAAACTTTGCATCTCTGTTGTACGTACTACAGCAGCCTTTTCAAACCTCTGTCATTCCAGGAGATGTATTTAGAATCTCTCTCTGTTTCTAAGGTATTCCATTTTTTATAGTCTGTTGCAAATTAAGTGAAGAGGGACAAGAGATAAAGGGGAGGAGTGTGAACTTTCTTGAATCCTTAGCCAGTCTCCGCTAGCCTGGGATGCTGGCTCACTTCAAATATTACCCCACAAAATACTGGTTCCTGCACAGGGCCCAGCAGTTTATTTCAAAGGGCAGGAACTTCGGAGAGCTGGGATGTAGCACACTCGGAATCATGCATGAAAGTAATCCTAGCATTGGTTCTTTACCCAAGCGTGAAAGCAGGACCAGCAGAATCATATGTACCATATTTAGTCTACTATTCAGTGCCAAGTGGCACAAAAATGCTCAAGTGAAGTTAAAACAGCAACACTGGGAAAAGATAACTCTGCTGCAAAATACTCTCCCGTAGTTGTTATCTTTTTGGAGTAAATAAAAACTTTACAGCATGAAAGACATTGCATTTTGATGGAACATCATGTTCTTCTGTAGTTGAATTTGAAAAGCTATTTTTCTACTTACATTTCCCAATTATGCTTTCTGAAAACAAATAGTTTTCTCTCTCTCTGAGTTTCCATCACATCAGACCATCACACCATAGCAACATAGAAATTTCTACTGTACTGAAATTGAAGAAAACATAGCAAGATTCCAGTAACAATGCAAATATTGTTCTTCAGATCACTGCACAGTAGTAGTGTCCTCTTAGCATGCTCTTTTTAAAATAAAGAACTACTCTTTGATGAGAAAAAAGGAGCCAAAGAGGCAAACCGGGAAATTTTCTAGGAAAACAGTTTGGGAGAAGAGAAAAAGGAAAGAAGACAGGCTGTTCCATACTTTGTCCCTCCTGACTGACATCAAGACACAGAAAAACTAGCTTATATATTTTTCTGACTGTATGGAAAGACTCCTTTACCCCCCTGTTATGGGTAAACAGTAATTTGGAATTCATCCTGCCAGGCAGAGACACGCAGCACCAGTTAAACATATGGGCACCCCTACAGTTACAGAGAAATGCTGTAAGTGCAGATATAGTACAGATATTTTGGACAAACAGGCAATTGTCTGCCCCTTCTATTTTTAGTTAACTGTCAAAAGTTTTCAGAAATATTTGAATGTGTTGAGGAACCAAAGAGTTCAGACATAGGTATAAAAGCTTTCAAAATCTACAGAAACATATAATGTCAAACACCTCACATGAAATCAAGATTTTCGCAGGTACTGAATATGAAGTCCAACACAAGAAAAGTAAGACTGTGCCTGCAACTCTTTATATTTGACAAATTAAGAAAATCAACTATGACCACCTTAAGAATAGGTCTCTTCTGAGTTGACACACAGCTGCATATGATGCTGCCAATGGTCAAAGTAATTCCACAGATCATTTTCTGAAAAACTGTTGAGGATCTCTACCGTTTTCACTTTCTACCAACAAAAAATGGGAAGAAGCAGAAATCTCAGGGAGCCAGATCTGCTAAATAGAGTGGATGCTGAAGCACAGTGATGTTGTTATTAACTAAAAAATGCTGCATATACAAAGTGTTGTTGACTCACTGTTCACTCTTGCACACCAACATTTTCCAGCTGAGGGTAAGAAAATGTCTATACCTGAGCACACATCCGCTCGTACTGAGGAAAGCAATTGAGTTGAGCCTTGTCTCGCTGTGAGAGATTAGAACATGTTCTATATCCATGTCTTTGTCTCTCCCCTGCCACTCTTTGTTTGCGAGCTATACAGTTAGTCTCGGGATTTTTGTGTTGGACCTTGTATATTTGAAATGTGAAATGACATCAAGAACTATATTATTTCTTGTATCCCAGCTCCTCTCAGAGCTATGAAAAAGGGAGAATGAATATGGGTATGCAATCCTGTAAACCAAGGGGGACAAGGACAATACAGGAACCAGTTTAATTTAGCTGTGTACTCCTCAATTACTGTCATTAATAAGATAGCATATGTCTTAACAAGAACAAGATAAGCATCCTTGAGGAAGCCTTTGCCACCAGAACTCTGCAGTGAGTAATGCCAGGAAGCAATAGAGATAGAAAGACTAAAGAGGAACTTAAAGGACAAACTTGTATTACTTTGAAAGAGTTTGGACTGGAAGATCCAAGATGGGTACCACAAAGCGATATGTTGAACAGAAACACATATTTTACATGAGTCACTTTTACTAAAGAATTTAAGAACTGCAAGAACGCAACCTTATCCTACTTTTGACTGCCTAAATGTAAGTGTAATACTAAAGCTCCTCCATTTAGCAACTTCTTAAGTATTTTTCAAAAAGTACTGCAATCCATAGCTTGTTCTAGTGTTTTTAGCTCCTTCTTCAGGTATGACTCAATTACCAGAGCTTCTCCACAGCTAGAATACCTTCTGATATCCATAGTGCTAAGTTTTCTTTAGGCTTACAAAAAAATAGCAAAGTAATTTCTTTTTATTTTTTCCAGCCCTTCATATTTGATTAATTCTACTCTGCATAAATCATTAATCCATCTACCTAATACTCCTCCCAGTTAGACAGCAAGCTCGAAGAGCATAAACACTACACATTTCATACAGTTTCATGCATACATGCCACCAGATCAGTATTACATAGGTGTAATGATAATCATACCCCTTACATGTGTGCATAATGTACACGATCATCTAAAGAAGAGAAAGCTCTTAAGGGGAATATAAACCCACATAACTTTTTTGTTCTAGGAAAATCTCAGTGATTCAGTGTGTGCCCAAGGCATAAATGTTTCCTAGAGATGTCATGGGGACAGTATAGCTTTGCATTAGCCTCAGTGGAAGTCTGTGCTCGTAAAGTGTAACACAGCCCCACAATTCCACTGCAGCACTGGCATTAACTCTCCTAAGCTAGAAATGTAAACATGAATGAAAAATGTGGAACAGAGTTTTAGATTAAGGTTTCAGGGTCTTAACGTGTTTTTCTGGTGGCAGTCTTTATCAAGGGCTCAACAGGGAATAATTTTCTGCTTTTGAAACCTCTGTTGGCCAATAAAGTCAAAATTACCCTTAGCACTTTTGTTGCAGCAGGCAAGGAATATATACCACAAGAAAGTAATTGGCATTTGAAGGACCAACAGACCAGCAAATATATGGGTTTCTCTATTCGTTTCCTAGTTTTTTCGCACTTTACAAATGTTAACCTCTCCTGAGTTAGGCAGAAGATAGTAAAACCTTGCCTAACTTTACTCCTATTGAGTTCCTATCATCTAGGTTTCTCAACTGGTGTGAATATTATGAAAAACATAAATACGTATATCTAAAATAAATGAGAACTTTTCTTAAATATTGGCAGACAAATGTCTCAAGCCTGATGGATGGTGACTCCTTCTAATATGCTCAAGTTTCCACAGTACTAATAGAGATATTAGAACTGCATTTTCCAATCTGTGGTATATACAACACTTTAAAAATATTTCTAGTATTCAGTCAAAATTTCAAGAAAAAAAAAAAGCCTAAAAAAAGATATTCCTTAGAGCACAGGAAAACACAACTTCATTTAAATACTTAGTCTTTGATCTTAGTCTTTGATTGATTTTCTCTAATTTCCTGCTCCCAGGCAAATGTTTCTGTTCTGTTAAAAGTGCGTTTTGTAAAGAAAAGTCTTCTACCAACATTTTCTTCAGCCAGGTGTGGTTAACAAGTTGTCCTAAACATACTCTAAATCTAAATCCTCAAAGTTCAAAAAAAAATACATGTTCAGTAGTAGGCTGCTTAAAAAAAAACCCTCATCCTCTGCTGTAGAGATCTGTGAGGTGCTTGTATCATCTGAGAGTTGTCAGTCTGGTCACAGCATTTCACTCCAAAGCTATGCTGTCTGGCAGAAAGAGCTTAGGGTTTGCACAAGCTACAACATTTCATCAACATTGCCGGACACATTTTAGACATTGTTGTGTATATACACCTTAAATAAAGAGAAAAAAAAACCCCAAACAAACAGTTAACCCCTAGCCCTTTAGAAGATAATTGGATATACATTAGAAAGAATATATTTCCAGCATGAAACATGCCAAAATGAACAGGACAAAACTGAATGGTTGACAGGCCGTGGCTTGATCACCATTTTCTAGATGCTATAATGTGCTTCCTCTTCCCAAGGTTGAGTGTGGTATTTTTGCTCAAGTTATACAAAACCAGTTTACCAACTGGGGCAAGGAGAGAGGAAATACATATCCACAGAATAGGACCAGTTCACATGAATACTTTAAGATAATTTATCTCAGTCTCAAGACGAATAAAAGATAATGAGTTCATTCCCTCAAACTCTTTCCCCATGTCTATGAATAGAACAATTATTTTTCTTCTTAGAAAGGGAATTAATATAAGGGCTGTTTTGCTGAAAAAGAGGCTAGTGTTTCAGGTAATTTTAGAGGAGTGTTCATCCAGTAAGAGGACAGAAACTCTTAGAAAGAGGAAAAGACATATGATCAGTCAGATGTGCAGTTTCTAGGTCACTTCATAAAATGCAATAATAGCTTCCAAAATAAACTATCTGAAGAATCTGGAGAGGACTAAATTCATGTTTCAGTATTTCTTCAATAAGAAATAAACTAAGTAGAACTTCCAGAAATTACTGTTCCCAGTTTATAATAGATGTGAATGCATGAAACAGTGAATGAAGTTTAAAGTTCCAGGAATCTGTAGTGAGAACATCCATCACTGACATCTGCTTTTATTTTGGTTGATGACACAGACTTGACAGCTGAGATGTTGTCAACACTGAATAATATGCAACAATTTGAACTAACTAATATTTACCATATTCTTGCCATTTCCGCCCCCCCCCCCCCCATTTTACCCCCATCTTGTCACTTACCCTAGCACTGGGTTATTTCTATATTGCAAACCCACCAGGAAATGCCAGTAACAACCTTGCAGTACCTACTGGGAAAACACTGTGGCTATTAGCTCAATCTGTTAATTCTCTTAGTAAATGGTCATGAAAAAAAATGTGTATAAATACCTGGTTGGTTGGCCTGCATAAAACTCTCTGCTGTTGCCCTTAATTTGCAATTGGAATTTGCACCAAGTAGTTTAAAGTCCGTTAAAGGCAAGTTTCCTCTGGAGCAACTGTCTACTGTGTCTACTACATCATTTAGTGGGGCATTCCAACTGGCAGTCTGATACCCAAATCTTGTCCATGGGCTTCTTACACTGAGGTACCTACCCTTTTATAGGGCAAGTAACTACTGCTGCCATGACCATACAAGTAGAGCAAGAGGTATTCTTTTGTGCCTGCGCATGAACTGTAGCTGCTACTCCTTTGATAGAGCATTTCAGGTCAGACTGCCTCTTTCTCTGTTCCTGTTTCCAACATGTTAGGAAAACCCATGATTTCTTCTTCTCCTGAACCTCACAAAGGCCATATGTCCAGAATACAAACAAAAGCACACAGCTCTGCAGTCTACTTTCCAATGCCAAGGAGAAAACATGTACTGAAGGACACCAATTTCTCATATAATAAGTAAGGCTGAGCTCTGTTTCCTAAACAAAAACAGATGCCCAGAGAATCAGATATAACTGTCCCTAAGTATTTTCTGATATAATTTCTGGCTTCCATAGAAGCCACATATGCAGCAAATCAATTTAAATCCAGCTGACCTGACATCATTTGCAAGGAGTTATCCCTCTTTGAGACAGCTGATTAATTCCTCTTCTCCCTTTCACAGTGGAAGCAGGAGCTACTGCAACATGCAATGCATGTCAGGAAGGAGCTCCACAGAAAAATGACTCACTGTGCACAAAACCCACCTGAATTTAGATGAGAAATTTGCTTCACATGGTTTCCAGCCTCTTGTGGGCTACAGATCAGAGCATACATTCCATACCCTACACTACACAAACTCTTTACAACAGAGCTAACCTGAAAGATGCTACAGCAATTCCAGTGAAGGCTACCTGTAGACGCCTGGTAAGGTACCGTAAGCTGAACAGATGGAGCCAGCTTTTGTCCTTCAGTATCTCAGCAGACATTGTCAAGCAATGTTTTCATACTGGAATAAATCCTGTCTGCTTATCCTTCAACTTTAAATAATTTTTGAAATTGTGATTAATGAGGAGGTAGACATACAGAGAAAATCAAGTTCTTTTAGTTTATGACTTAATTTGACTGAGTTTACAGACATCTTCTGCTCTAGGATGTTTAATGAATCTAACAAATTTGCTGCAGTGGGACACAATGTTATAAAACATTTCATCTCTAATTTACACAAAATAGGTTCAAATTGAAGACAGGCGTTTTTATATCTTTACTGACTTTCCATAAAAAAACTATAGCTAACTGCAGTAATAGAGCATAAATAAAATTATTTAGACACTTTCCCAAACTGAAACTCAGTCAGCAGAAACACCACATATTAACTACAACAGAATAGCAGGAAAAATATTGCCTCATTCTCATGACTCTAGCCTGTTTCCCTAACTTACAAGGCTAGATCTCTGCACTAAAAAAAGCATCAGAATTAATCATTTGTGCCCACTGTCTTTACTTTCCTCACAGAGGATCTAGTGACCCATGGTACATAATTTAAATGAAACACACTCTCTGAAATAACAAGAGAGAATTTCAGCAGTTGTGACATACTAGACTGATCTTGCCTCAACCTGATTCAAAAAATGTGTCTGATTTCAGTTCCCTCTCACAATCCCTTGGGCTTCATAATTTACAGCAACATTTTATCTGCAGGTAGCATGTCTTTGTAATAGTAGCTGAAGCTACTGTCTTTGGGAAAAAAAAAAAAAAAAACATCCAGGGAACAGTGTCACATTCTAACCATGTAATTTTACACCTCAAGAAACACTAAAAAATGAGAAATCAAATGGAACAGGCTTAGCAGAACTGTACTATCCACAGATGTAAACCATAAAGAATTTGCAGTCAAGCACATTTAAAGACACATATGACTGGTGAGAACTTCAGGGCATCTAACCTATGTAAATAATTACTTCCTTGGAAATTTAAGCCCTGTATATCTGGCTAACAGAGAAATTACTTCTGGAGAGGCATGGAGTCTGCAAACTTCAGCCTAGATCATCCCTCCATTAGCCATAAACAGTAACTCCACTATCTCAGTGACTCTCGTTGCTTGTTGGTCTCATTTATTCCTATTTCCCATGCATTCACTTAACATGCAGCCAACAGTTATAGCTCCAGTAGGGCCAGTACCTAGGAAGCTTAGTTTACCAGGTCATATTATAGAGTTAACTTATTTGGTTATGTTTATCAAAGTAAATCAAAACAAAACACAGAACAATGAAAGTTTAAAGGAAGAAACACTCACCAAGAAAAAAAAAAGTAGGCTACAGAAGATATAAGAATGCTTTCTGATTTTCTGCAGCTGTTCTCAGCATTGCTTAGCAAATTAATTTAACACACAATGTCATTCAGAACTATCCTTAGTCCTTGTTGGTGTTTTAGTACATTATCATTATTAATCATTGTTATCATATCAATGTACAGGCACTTAGAGATGAACTAAGAACAACCACGTTGTAATGGGTATTGTTAAATCATCTTTTATATTATCATTTACACTATTATTATATTCTATTTATATTATAATAGTTTATGCTCATGCTACGCAGAGAAGTGTATTGAGATCTTGATTTTTGCAAAAGTTTGAATATGGGCTTAAAGGAAATATCAACACATGGTCCAGAAGTAAACAGCTGCATAATGCTTTGCATAGGATTCACAGCTGCATAGTGATGCTCACGAAAGGGAGGTAATACTAGAATTAAAGGTGAAACTTTACATTGAGATACACAGCTAAATAGGTCAGGTCTACAGAATAGAGCCTACCTCACCCACACATTGTCCAGGCTTAGACCTGTCGTGCAAAATGTTATCTTCATCTCAATGTTTTTTCAACACTTCATTGACCAGTCAGTTCAAAACCAGCTCTGTCATAACACTCACAGGCATTTTTCATAAATGAAGTCCTTGCCACAACCAGTTCTCCCTCAGAAGGGGCAGACTACAAACAATATCTACAAACAACAAAATACAAAACACCTTTAGAAAGTGTTTCTTTTCCAGTACTGAACTTCCTCCTGTTCCTTTGTCTGCATTTTTACAGTACACTTATCACAGTTCAAAATGAACCTTTCACAAACATGTGACATCTTCATAGCAGTTCACTTCTTTTGCAGGGACATTTCTGTTTATCAAGCTTGGTTTTAATCAGAAATCAGGTGTCCTCAGATGCCTTACCAGGGATAGAAGATTCTGACAGTGAAGTTTTACATTTTGTCCAGGTGACACACTTGTAACTGTTCTGATGTTTTCCCAGGGAGATCTGCAAATCTGAGGACCACTGCTCAACAGCTGTGGCCTGGCGAAGTTTCACCTCTGTCCCAGTGGAAGACAACTGTCAAAGGAGTGAAAGACATGCAGTGTTAAGAAAGCCTGGGTCTGGTTCAGGACAGTTAGCTCATTTTGGAACCATTTGTTCCCCTTTACCATCCTCCAATTCAAAACAGCACAGATAACATGAACAAAGGACACTGAGTGGTCCATTTTCTTTTATCAAACAAGCTGTTTTCTTTCGAACAGTCTGCAGCCTTTCAAAGGTCAGTACTATCATGCACTGATATACCTTGTTGGATTAAAAAAGCCTGGAGGTCACTGCAATGCGTTACAATAGTCAATGACTACAATTTCCTGTTCAGCCCTGGGCAGAGAACATTTCTGTAACTGTGGACCTTTGGGTATGGAGAATAATCCGAAAGGCAAATAAACATTCCTTAAACATGCCATTATGGAAGAATAAGGAGTTCACATTCTGGATCTCCTTCCTGCACTGTATTGAAGGCTTATGGGAAAGGAAAATTAATATCTCATATGCTTTAGAGAAGCCAAATAGGCAGCAATGACGCATGCCACAATGGGCACCAGCTCACAACACCCTTCTTCAGAGGCAGAATACTTTCATCAACAGTATGCCACTGTATTTTGCTTACTTAGCAATTTCACTAATTCAGAGATACTTCTTTGGGGATTTTTTTCCTTTAAGAGACATTGCTCTGTCTAAAACAGACACTGCTGTTTGAAATATGTGTTTTTTATCATTTGCCTCTGTCTCATTTAAATTTTAAATTATTAGAATTGTAGCTGCAAGCTGCTCAATGAGAGTGCTGGTGCTTTATTTCAAGCAGAAGATCCTACCCCAAAGAAACACTGAAAGAAAACTAAACTCACTTTTCTAGGATTGCAAAAGCACTCAGGCAGGCAGGTAGTTATAGAAGGTTTGGTGACAACCAACCACTCTTCTATGAGAAATGGATCCGTTTTCCTATAGCAGAACATAATCTCCCCAGCCATATACCACCAGCAGAGTAAATTTACTGGACTCCAGAAAAGGCATTAGTTCTGGACTAATTCTATTATTTCAACAAAGTTTACAAATTAGGCCTATTTAATTTTGTAGAATTGCTTCATACTTACAGAATCAGGCAGCATTTGCTGTCAAACTGACATTTATAGGTGAAACACTAAGCACATACTGAAATGTTTGGGAGCTTGGGGGCCTGGACTTTTTGGTAGATAGAATTTACTTACAATACTTCAATGGTTAGAGAAGATCATCAGATTCTTTTCTAGACTGGACAGCATGTGCTGTTCAGTAGTTATCAGTCCTGAAGAACACTCAACCATGATGTAAAAAAAGGAATCTCTATCCTACTGCTAACAGGATGCAGTTTATCTGTCCATATGTTGAAAGAGATGTTGTACAAATAAAATCCACAGCATCAGCAATAATGAATTGGATGTTTGAAAAGCTCATCAAAGCAAGATGAATGCCTCCAATTCTCAACCAGAAAGGCGTATTAAACCAGTCACAGAAAGACATTTCCATTTCCAAGATATTTTAGTGGATTCATGCTTAGTCCCAGCTGCATTTCAATGAAGATAAAAATAAGACGGTATGTACACTACATCAGCTCCACTGTAGAAGCACTTCCATGACTGGGAATGAAAGAGGTAATGTCTAAAGCAGAACTTCTCAAAGACCTGCAGAGTCAGCAAAGCACAAAGCAGCTGTTGCTGTTGACAAGATGGAAGCTGAAATTTCCAAGAAGTATGGTTTGAGAACATTGTGTGTGTGTGTGTGTGTGTTCTATTGAAATGTCTTTGGCTTACTCTGAAAAAAAAAGTGCAAATTAGATGGAGGAACTATACGACACTGTCTCACAGGAAAGTATTTTCAATATGAACTGTCATCCCAGTCTCTCTAGACAGCTTTTCAGAGACTGAGAGTAAGAAGTATTGAACTTCAAGATCTTGTATACCACACAATTATCATAATATCATTATTACAAGAGTATTATGTTTTGTATAATACACCTATTAGAATAACAAACCCCAATAAAATGCATTAAAAGATAAATAGAATCATAGAATAGTTAGGGTTGGGAGGGACCTTAAAGATCATCTGGTTCCAACCCCCTGCCATGTGCAGGGACATCACATTAGGTCACGCTGCCCAAGGCCCCATCCAACCTGACCTTGAACACCTCCAGGGATGGGGCAGCCACAATTTCCCTTGGCAACCTGTTCCAGTGTCTCACCAATCTCATGGTGAAGAAATTCTTCTTAATGCCTAGTCTAAATCTGCCTCTTTCTAGTTTATACTTATTCCCCCTCTTCCCATCACCACAAGCCTTTATGAATAGCCCCTCTCCAGCTTTCCTGTAGGCCCCCTTCAGGTACTGGAAGGTCGATATAAGATCTCCTTGGAGCCTTCTCTTCTTCAGGCTGAACAAGCCCAACTCTCTCAGCTTGTCCTCACAGGGAAGGGGCTCCAGCCCTCTGATCATCCTTGAAGCCCTCCTCTGGACCCGTTCCAACAGCTCCATATCCTTGTTATGTTGAGGATTCCAGAATTTGACACAGTACTCCAGATGAGGTCTCACAAGAGAGGACTAGAGGGGCAGAATCACTTCCCTTGACCTGCTGGCCACGCTTCTTTTGATGCAGCCCAGGATACATTTGGCCTTCTGGGCTGCGAACGCACATTGCCGGCTCATGTCAAGCTTCTCATCGATCAGCACTCCGAAGTCCTTCTCTGCAGGGCTGCTCTCAATCACATCATCTCCTATCATGTACTGAAAACGGGGATTGCCCAGACCCAGGTGTAGGACCTTACACCTGGCCTTGTTGAACCTCATGAGGCTCTCAGATACCCATTTCTCCAGTCTGTTCAGGTCCCTCTGGATGAAATCCTGTCCTTCCGGTGTGGCAACTACACCACTCAACTTGGTGTCATCTGCAAACTTGCTGAGGGTGCACTCAATCTCACTGTAAATATCATTGATAAAGATATTAAACAGCACCGGTCCCAGTATGGACCCCCGAGGGACACTACTTGTCATGGATCTCTATCTGGACTTTGAGCCATTGACTACTACTCTTTGAATAGAACCAGCCAGCCAGCCACTTATCCACTATGCTGTCTACCCATCAAATCCATATCTCTCCAATTTAGAGAGAAGGATGTTGTGGAGGGCCGTGTCAAAAGCTTTACAGAAGTCTAGATAGATCACATCCATTGGTTTACCCATGTCCACTGCTGCAGTTACGCCATCATAGAAAGCCAGTAGGTTGGTCATACAGGATTTGCCCCTGGTGAAGCGACGCTGGCTGCCATTAATCACCTCCATGTCCTCCATGTGCCTTAGCGTAGCTTCTAGGAGGATTTTTTCCATGACCTTCCCAGGCACAGAGGTGAGGCTGACAGATCGATAGTTCTCAGGGTTGTCTTTTCTACCCTTTTTAAAAATGGGCAAAACATTACCCTTCTTCCAGTCACCAGGGACTTCTCCTGACAGGTGTTGTTCAGCTCCCTGATCATCTTCTGCCCCTCCTCTGGACATATTCCAGACTGGTGTATATCTCTCCTGTGCTGAGCGTTCCAGAACTGAATACAGTACTCCAGGTGGAGTCTCATGAGAGTGGAGTAGAGGGCCAGAATGGTTGGCTTTCAGGTGCTGTGAGAGCATATTGTTGGCTCATGTCCAGCTTTTCATCCACCAGTACCCGTAAGTCCTTCCCTCGAGAGCTGCTCTCAACTCCTTCACTCCTCATCTTGTATTGATACCAGGGAATGCCCTGACCTATGTGCAGGACCTTGGCATTGTTGAACTTCATGAGGCTCACACAGGCTCACCTTTCAAGACTGTCAAGGTCCCTCTGGATGGCTCGCCCTCATTCCGGCTTGTCAGCCACACTGCACAGATTGATGTCCTCAGCAAACTTGCTGAGGGTGCTCTCAATCCCACTATCTATATCACTGACAAAGATACTAAACGGCACTCACCACGTCTCCACTTGTACATCGAGTTTTTTACCAGAACTCTTTGACTGCAACCATCCAGCCAACTCCTTATCTACTTATCTATTAAGTCCCTGTCTTTCCAATTTCGACAAAAGGATGTAGTGCAGGACAGTGTTGAATACTTTGCACAAGTTCCAGGCAGATGTTGTAGTTCCTTTTCCCTATCCACCAACACTATAGCCATTGCAGAAGGCCATCAAATTTGTTAGGCATGATTTGCCCTTAGCAAAGTCATGTTGGCTGGCACCAGTCACCTCCTTATTTTCCACACGCTTCAGCAGAATTTCCAGGAAGATATGCTCCATGATCTTGCTGGGCACAGAGGTGAAACTGGCGTTACCCAGATATTTTTTTTTCTTTTATAAAGGTGGAGGTTATGTTTTCCATTTTCTGGGCAGCTGGAACTTCACCATACAGCCACTATATCTCAAATATGATGGACAGTGATTTAGCAACTTTATTTGCTGGTTCCCTCAGGATGTGCAGATGCAACTCATCAGGTCCCATGGACTTGTGCACCTTCAGGTTCTCTTTAGATGGTCTTGAACCTGATCTTCTCCTGCTGTATTATCCAGTCCCTTTAGAGTGCAAATCCCCAGTGTCTACAGGAATGAAAGTTGTATTTCAAACTGGAGTGCCAATAGAGACAAAAGAATCCCTTGCTAGCCAACGTATTTCTCATCAGACAAAGCATGTGGGTGGAAAACAAACCAGCAGGACCCATCACGTGGATTTTAACTAAAGATAGATGTAAAATTTTAACAGCATTGAGGGAAATAATTTTGTTACAGTTCTACCATTTAATTATAATTTATTTTCCTCATTACATTATAGGTATGAATCCATGCTACCACATTTAAACCTATTCTCTCTCACGTGTACAATAATGTAAACCCTCTGCAGAAAGTTACCTCTAATGAATCCCAGTTACTACAACTGAGTGCTCACGGAGGAAATACTGAAAGACTATTACTTAAGACGAAGATCGGAACAGTTGAAGCAGCTTATAGCTGGGGGAGGAGGGCAAAAGAGAGAGAAAGAAAGAGGCTAACTCTTTTTGATTTCTTCGTATTATATTGACTAAACCAGCCTATTCTGAAACACACCACCATAAAGCAGTTAGGTACTGCTTTTGTTTTTTCACTATGTGGATGGCTGTTTCACAGTATTCTTTCTGCCACTGACATTAAATCTGGTAAAATTTCTATAAAGTGCATAAGTGTCAGATAACTTTCTGCATTCCCCTGAAGTTCGGGAACTACGAAGCACCTGGAGGTGCAGGTTAAAGATTGGGCAAAATGTTTAGGAGAAATCCTTTACAACATTGACAAGTTGTAAATAAAATATCAATAAAATATTTGAATGCAGCAAACCAATCATTTATCTTCACTAACGACCCTCTCCTTTTGGGTCTGCAGTTGTATTCGTAGTCTTAATGATATGCTAAATTAAGTATGGACTGCTGTGTTTGTTTACTTCAGTAGCACCTCTTCTTGTACTTATGCAGACCTTATATGCCTCAGAAGTTGCAAGGATACAATCTAGGATAAGCTGCTGATCTCTGCAGTTCCTTCAGGATTTTCCATGTACAACATGCACAGCCAAATCAGTGATGAAAAAAATCTAGATCTGGTCTTGGAGGAAACCATCAGTTTAAGTATCCTTGACTGTACTGAGATTCCTTCATTTCTTTTCACACTAAATGAGTTGTGAATAGATAAATTATTCCTCTGTCCAGGCTTATCCTAGGAAATACTGTGAAAATACTTTCTTCTTCAAGAAAGACAATGACTCAGTTGGAAAACAGCCATCTGATGCTGAGCACCAAAGTATTTAATCACAAATATGAATATGGCTCTAGATCACAGAAATACCATGCTAATACCCTATGTTTCTCATTGTCAACTTAGCTCAATGTCTACAGACACTGCAACAGACTTCACTGACTGGCCCAGCCTCTTCTCACAAAGAGAATCAAAGTACTAACAGCACACTACAATGGAACAAAGTTCGTATTGTGATTGGCATCAGCATTTTTTGCTAGATGTTCCTACTTACCCCATGGAAACCACAGATAACTATCTAATTCACACTGCCTATTGCCTAAATAGCAAGCTCAGAGTATACACATTTAAAATGTATATAAACAAAACTTATTATCAGAGGAATGCTTTCAGAAACACCACTGCAGAGGCTATTAGGTTTCACTGACAAACACGTATATATTCTTTCTACTTACAGCACTCAGAGCTCCTTTATGTCCCTCATCTGAAAAGATTTCAGCTCATATGGGGCAATGTGTTCATTATTTGTCGTTCCTCACACCCACACAGGCACACAGAAGTAGAACTATTTGCCAGTAACATTACATCTGAGATTACCCAGGCCTGTAAAATAAGTGTGCACCACATGCCCTTCAAAGAAATAAGGCATTAAGTTAAAACCAATCACAATTACATTGTTTTGAATAACTGGCCACAAGCAACATGAAGAGAAAAAGCCATGTTTAAGAGAAACAAAAGACAATCCTTTAAATGAAACACCAGAGCACATGATACAGTATTCTAGGAAGTAACAGCAAATTTACACATTAATACACCTCATAGAGTAGCTGCATGTAAAAAACCCCACAACAAACTTACTTCCTCTTCAAATGTACATTTATCTGCTGTATTCTACGCAATATGCACCACATATTCTAAGTGTAAAGATAAACTCAGATTAGCAGGTGTCACAGAACCACAGAATAGCAGGTGTCAGGAGGCATCTCTGGATATCATCTAGTCCAACCCCCTTGCTAAAACAGGTTCACCTACATGAAGTCCCACAGGTACGTATCCAGGCAGGTTTTGAATGTCTCCATAGAAGGAGACTCCACAACCACCCTGGGCAGTCTGTTCCAGTGCTCCATCACCTTCACAATAAAGAAGTTTTTCCTCATCTTAAGGTGAAACTCTAAGTTGAAAAATGTATCTATATCTATCCAAAATTCTGATTTCTTTACATACTGTGAAATTAAAGCATAAGTGTTTCTGAAGGCAGGGTAAAATACTGTAATTGACTCAATGACCTTTCCATAAATAAATATATTACAAAGGTATTCTTTGCAAATTTATTGAGGCACACAGGAATAATTCAGTTAATATTTTTCTAAAATTCAGAGGGATATTTATTTTAATACCTTCCTTTCCTGGACTTAGTACAGCTACCTCTCTCTGCATACTGCTAGGTCACTCATGCTAGAAATGAATTTACAGCTTTTCCACCTCTACAGTGGAATGAAGCACATGAAATAGCAAGATATTAAAAAATATCTCTGACAGAGAGCAAGCACGGATCTTTGTCCTTTACCTCTCCCTGTTGTCAGATATGCACATTCTTGCATTTAAGCTCATCAAAAAGTCAAAACTAAAACAAAACAAAAAAATAACCTTCATTAAAGTCTGTTTGCATACTACTATGCAAACTCTTGTTATGAATCCAATATCTGAAGTCAGGTCTTACATTATCTGTTGCAATACTGAAAGCAAGCTTGAGTTCCAAAATAGGTTTAGCATTCTTGCATTAAATTATCAGTAAGTTCAGAGTGCTGCAGCTTCAGCTTGAATACATAGTGCACACAAACTTTGAACAAGCCATCTTGGGCACTGCTAATGAAATAGCCACAGTAGCACGCAGAGGAGCAGCAATCTGTTTTTCTGCAGTTCATAGTGAGTTCCACGCTGCTGGGACACTGCTCTTCTCAGCACCCAAGTCAGCTAATCCATAACCAGTTGCATATGCACTAAAGTTGCATATGCACTGGCTATTCTGTAGACATACTTTTAACAAACACTAAATAAAGGAAAGAGCCACTTCTGTACACCTACCTACAGCATATAGATATGTCAAAAGAATTTCATTTTCTCTGAACTTCATGAATGGAAAAAGAGTTTACATAACTGGTAGTTATGTTAAAAATAGGAAAAGATAAATATTAAGATAGTAATCAGGAAAAATAGTAACAGAAAAAAATAAATTAAAAAAGGCAAAGTAAGCTCCACAAATAGCAATGTATATACAAATTTGGAAATCTGAATGCTAACTGCAATAACTAGAAATAAAATTAAAATGGAAAAAAACCCCACATATCTGTGTTTTAATATTTTACACTTAAAAATATAAAAAATATTGTCTAGTCAACAGAAATGGACAGTAATGCTGCAATATTACAACATTAAACATTACCTAGTGAGATAAAATATTTGCATGATCAAAGCACTTGATAGAATCTGTATGGATTCAAATGTACCTATAAGGCTACATTTATTTTCTGTCTAAATAAAAGATATTGTAAGCAAAAAAACCCAAGACAACTGTGTCTAATAGAATGGAAGACTGCAAGTAAACATATACAAAGGGAAGCAGTAGAAGTCCCTGCTCATCTCAAGACAGCCAAAAGAAATAGGCAGTACAATTACTTCAGGTTTTAATAGAAGCTACATTTTAACATTGTAGTAAAGAAAGTACAACACGTGTCACTGTGAAACTAAATTTTCAATCAAAGAAAATCAAACAAGAGCCAGAAGGTACTAAATAAAAGGCAAGAAATTAAGATCCATTGTCTCAACCTGGAGCAGACATACACACGTCTCCCAAAAGGCATTCACACTCCACAAGAATAACCTAGCAAAGACTGGGGCAAAGACTGGATAACTCTTCATGTACTGTCAGATACTGACAGCAACAGTTGACACCTATTCCTTGAATATCAGTGGCATCTTGTCTTTGGATTATATTATTTGTACAAAATGCACGATTTTTTAATTTCTTTAAAGAGAAGCTTTCTATTACTGATATAGATGGTTCAACCTTAGGAACATTTTTTTTATGTTAGTTCAGTAACTTCATTTCTGATTGTACAAATTCACAATCTCAAAAAAATGACTGCAGGTGACATTTTTTCTGGTACTGATTTAGTGTATTCAATACATATCTTCCTACTGATTTCACTGGGCTTTGGATTATTTCATTAAATGTTGTTCTAGTTTGCAACAAAGGCAAACTATTTATTTATAGTGCTACTCTAATACCTTTCAGTTATGTTTTACAGTCTAAATTCAGCAAGTAATTAGCCTAGAGCATTCTGCTTTCCTGATGAATGAACTTAAAGAGTTTGTGTAATGAATCTAAAAGTAAACTGAAAATTGCTTAACTGATCAGCTGAATTTTAAGCTAAAAAGATGCACTCTGATCAGTGTTATACATGTAAGAATATTTTGTAATTTTGTAATAAAAAGAGAAAGTTATCATCACTTAAATAGTCTGCAATATACAAGACCATTTTAGTCAAAGCTGTAAAATAAAAAAAAAAACCAAACTTCTAGTTATTAATGTCTTAACATAAAACAGTGTGAAATTACTGAGAGAACTGCAGCATTCGACCAATTTCCTGGTTAATGACCAATGAAAAGAAGCAATGCCATAGAGGAATGGTTGTTATTAAACCCTGGCTCTCAGAGCTCCTCCTCTGATACAGCAAATAGCTGGAGACTAAGTCCTACTACTGTGGGAGCAGCTGGCACACTTCTCTGGGAAATAAAAATAATGGCAAAGCCACCAGGTGAGTCTCTGTCCTCCTTCCTGGTTATACACTGCCACCAGGTAACATAAAAAATAAATTTTTATGGTGAACTGTTTCTTATTTGGGGAGTTTTGGGAGTTTTTTTGGTTTGCTTTAGTTTTGTTTTTTTAAGCCCATGTCTATCAAGTCATGTAAGCACCACAATCTCATCTTTCATTGAATATATTAACACAAAAAAAGTCACATAATTTAATAACATATATTACATCATCTGTCATGATTAGCCTGGCAGCTGGTGCAAAGAACACATGGAGCACTGTTGTGCTTGTTGCCGAAGTTCAGGTAGCCACAGTGCAAGTCACTGGGGTTGGAGTACCAACAGGGCTTGTCATGAGGGCTGGAGTAGCTGCAGTTCCTGTCTGCTTCCCTCCTCTTTCCCCCCGAGGGTGCTGCATAATGTTTGAACAGCCGTCAGTAGGCATAGGCTAGGCCATAGCACACTGCAGCAATTTTTCTTTCCCTCAAATCACCAGGGCAACAGTATGCTTCTTCCAGATATTCTACTAGTTCTTCAAGCTTCTGCAGTTGTTCAGGGGTGAAGTTCCTGGAAGTGACCACCATCCTAAGCGTTTGCTCGTGCTATTCCACACAATCTGCCACACATAATTATTCAGCCTAGGGACAGATCTCTGAGTTTTTTAAAAAGTAAGTATTTAATGCTAAACAAGACCTGAAGTACCTTCAAGACAGACAGCAATAGAAGCATGCTGGCTTGAATGTCCAAAGGATATTAAAAATTCTCAAAAGCTGTTGTAACAAGACTGAGGAAGAAAAGGGAGGTGAAAGAGCAAGGGAGAGTGCACCCCCCCCCCCTTCTTCCCCATAGATTGGGTATGATTATTAAGAATTATGAGAGATGGAGCCTTAGGTACAGAAATTACATCAATGCCATGTACAGAAACTAATCAAATATCATTGGCAGTGATAGCATCATATCGTAGGTTGATATTACACAGTACAGCAAAACGATGATAATATCAGAGATGATAAACAGCACTGCAGGGAATACATAGAATGTGTAATGATTTACGTAACAACCATGTAAACAAATAATACAACATTGTAACCATAGTTAATTAATACAATAAATACATATAGCAAATCTGTTTTAACATGCTGCGCCCAGTTCTGTTGTTATCTCAGCCGCTCAGGTCCCACATTGGGTGCCAAAAGGGAATGCCATGGTTTAACACAGAAGTCAGCACAAAGAATGACAGGGAGCCCAGACAAACAATGAAAAAACAATGCAGAGCACAGCCAGTAACAAAGAAGCATGTGGCCACTAATTCACCTATCCTGCCTCCTGGGGGAATGGGGAGGGGTATCAAAAAGAAAAGATGAACCTTGTGGGTTGAGATAAGAACAATTTGACAGCGCAGCAAAGGGCAAGAAAATACAACAACAATAACAACAGCCTAAGTATATACAAGATGGATGATATAAAATGCAAAACCACACCAACCACTCCCAATCTGGAATCCCAAGTTCTGAATCTGTGCCATAAAAAAAAAAAAAACACTGCAAAATCTGAAACCATGAACAGTCCAGCTGCACCATGCTGCCCTGCCAACAACCTCGCTTGTGTATACTAGACATGACATTGATGGCATGGAGTATTTCATTGCCCAGTTTGGTCAACTGCTCCAGCTGCATCCTTTCCCAGATTCATCTGAAGATTAACTCAAAACCCCAAGTGATTAACATTTTTCTAGCCAGAACCAGGACATAATCTTATTTATTACATATGAGACATCTTTAACTTTGTCACAGACATAGATTTTTTGTGTTTTATTTACATATATATGCCTTTTCTGCCACCAGGGTTCTACAATTTAAATTGAAAAATGAAATGGTGTAAAAATGTCAAAAATATTAATAAGAGTAGATGCTGCATCAAGAAAGTGTGGAAAAGCATAGCAGCTATGTAGATGAGATCACAAGAAACAGCATTCACTCCAGCTACTTTTGATGTCCCCCAAACAAGACAATAAGTTAAATTCACCAAGTAAGCTTTTTGCTGCTGGACACATGAAGCAAAGCCCACTCCACACCTAGCATCTCCAAACCTCGCCCCCTCCAACAAACCATATACAAGAAAGTAAGGTCTGCCACTGATAATTTTCAAAGTTGCATTTCTAAGCCACATCATGATCTCAGAGGAAACATTCTTAAGGTTGTTTTTTTTTTAATAACTCGAGAGGACATTAATGTAATGATAAAAGCTGTTGCAGGGCTTACGTTACCAGACATAGTTAGATACTAGTTCATGTGCTTGGTGCCAAGGTCTGCACAAAGGATATGTAGAAAAATGTGAGTGAACAATAGTGCTCCTGAAGCTCTGTCTCCTTTACGACCCTTTGAAAACTTATTTTGCATAAGAAAAGCAGCAGGATATCTAAAAGCTAAATATCAAAGTGAAATTTGAAGCTCGTATTTCATTTAACTTGAGCCATAATTCTAGTCTACTCTAAGTTCATTTCACTGTCTGTTTCTGAACTTCTTTTGATGTGGTTACACTTTACCTCTTTGCAACCTGTGTTAACACATGAATACCGACTGATGTGGGGGCTGTACCGTGACCATATACATGCTAAACAAGATTTCATTCTTACTACTTGGAACAATGAGTGAAGCTTCAAGCATAATCAGAAGCAAAGCACTACAGAGCAAGGCTCTATTTCCAAATAGCTGCTTTTTGTTCGAGGGGCTCTCTGAGTCAGTACACGAACTGCCTGAGAAATAACAACTCACAATAAAATATGTTTGAAGCTCCTCCATATTTTTTCATGATACAAATAAAATACCCACTAAAGACTACCTAAGTTACTTGTTCCTCTTCTACAACAGGAACAGTTTTCAAGACTCATAAGGTTAAAGTAGATATTATAGACACTATACTAGTAAGGAAATCATAATAATTACTATATGACATCTTCTAGAAAGCTACAAAAGCAAGCAAATGAGATAGCACTGCACTGCACTAGAGTTAAGTAAAAGCAGTGACAGCCGCTGGATTTACCTCTTGACACATTCACTGTTCATGCACCTAGCTCATACTTCCCAATGGAGATCCATGTTTGGTGTTAGTCTCTTACTAACCACAACTGCAGAGCACATTAGATTATTAAAACTACATAGGAAATATTAGAGGGGACAGACACAGACAAGCCACATCATGGCCCTGTTCTGATTTCCTCATCTAATTCCTATCCAAGCAGGATTTGCAGGCAGGCAAAACACAAAATTAAGTTTAGTTACCTACCCTACTTTAAACATAACCGAAGATCCATACCACGGCATTCAACTATGCTGCTTAAATCGTGCTTCTTGATATGTAACAACATAATTCAGATCAGAACAAATGAAAGAATGGCCTGCAGGACAGCGCTGCCGACTTGTAATTTTACAATTCAAAATTTACTTCAGCAACAAGGCCTGTGGTAGTGCTGAGTAGGCAGTGTGTGGTACGATGACATGATCAAATCCAATCAGTTCCTTGCTGCATCCCATTCCATGACTTCCCAGAAACCATTTATTTCCTAAGCAGAAACTACACTGGCATAGCAATGAGTACCATATAATAAATGCTGCTAAGAAATGTGTTAATAGAAAACACTGAAGTTTCAAGTCTATAATCAGACTTTTTTCTTCAACCACAAATTTTATCTTAGATTATATTCAGTAAGAAAAGGCAGGTCAGTCAGAAATTTAACTGATTGACCCAGATTCCATATACGTTAGTTAAACATTAGCGAGTTGCTTTTTATATCTTTTTTTTCATGGGTTTATCTTCCTGGATAAAAGTAATTCATAATTGTTCCAGCAGTTGACATATTTAGACAAAGATCCATATGTATGCAACATTCGATGGGGAGTATTTATTGCATGTTTTGCCTTGAAGTATCTAAAGCTGCATTTTTCACTGGCTTTAAATAAAAAGCATTTCAATTCAGAAATCACAGGTTACAGTGACTGAAGAGAGTTCTGTCTCAGTAATTCCAGTTGGCTCCTTCAACACTACAAAATAGCATGACAGCTTTCATAGTGTATCACCTTCCTCAAACATAAACACTAGCTCTCTGAAGTCTTGCCAAGATGCTTGGCACAGTTGCCAATTTGGATTACATGGAGCAGACCAGTACAACACTGACTGACTCAAAGCAGAATGCTGACTGGGCAAATGCATCGGTCCTTTTGCAAAAATCAGAGATAACAGGTGAAGTAACAGTCACAACCATGGTAGTCATCTACCTATGATGTGTACAGCACATCAAAACAATGATCATCAGCTGTTAATGCCCTAACCTCACTAACACTAGTGAAGATCAGAGGCTCTGCCTGGTCCAAAACAATTTTAAGGAAAGAAAGCCAGGAGTGAGCTATTGCAGAAACACAATAGTTCTTAGAGTGTTAAGTGTTCTTAGAGATCTTAAGTGTTCTTAGAGATCACTTTCTGTTTCCCTGCGGCCTACAGCTCTTCCTAGACTGTTAGTTCTATTGAGAGCACCCAATTTCTGATTATTTCAGTTTGCTACAGGACAGAAGACCGCAGAACGTCCATTTAAATTACAAGTAAACCCCTATCGTCCCATGTGGGTTTTGGTTTTAGATTCTATTTCATCTCATCTACAATTAGAAATTTCCAGCAACAATCACACAACAAAACCAGATTTGCTCACTGAGTTTTAACAGTTTGATTGGTGAGACGCATTGAGATTCTAAATCCTTCCTATATGAAATGTAAAATGACAAAAACTTTATTTAATGACTCATTTAAAGATTGTCAGCTTTATCATGTAAATGTTGACTTAAAATATCTGTCTTAATAATTTCATAGATAATAAAAATCTTAGAGAATAAATCGTCCATGCTGACTCCTCCCATCCATCCCTCTTCAGGGAGACTCAGTATATCCATACCACAGCCTTTTTTTCAAGATGAAGCTGCATTCTTCTTCATCCTTCGAGCTTGTATTTAGCTCCCACTGCTCCTACTACAAACCCTACAGCAAACAAACAGTAGTCACAAGCCTACAGTTATCACTATAACATTATTTGTCAAAAGCAGTGAAAGGGCAATTCCATACAAGCAGAAAAAAGGAACTTCACTTCTTTCAGTGAACTGTATGTCCTTCAGCTTTCAGAGAATCTGGACACTGAATTGAAGGAGTTCCTTAACATCTGAAGCTTAAGAACACTTATTTTTTTACACATCAGTAAAAAGCCTGAGTCATCAGGCAAGGAAACCCTTGCTGAATTCAGCATGAATATTAGAAGTTAGAAACTGTCAAAATAAGGAGGCTATAGCTTGTTTCAGGAAAAGTGAACTCTTCTGCTCCCTGACTGAGATTATCAAAACCACTTTGAAAAGCCCCAGATACTGCCAAATACTTTGTAAACTGCACCCACCAGCCCAAATAACTGAAAACTAGAAGCACAAAGAGAAGCCTTCCAGATATTATTTAATGACATGGAATTATATCTATAATCACCTCCTTTCTCTGGAATGCACAGCAAGATGAGCCCTTCTTTGTGTCTGCTTTCTGGGACGGGAGTTTACTGGAGCAGAAATTCCCTTTATATTTGTCTCTTGTGCACCGCAGAGAATGTTGATAGTATTCTGCAAATACAGCACTGCAGAAGAACATCAGCACTAGGCAGCTCATCGTCAAAGTGGCTTTATAAACCTAAAATTTTGTTTCTAGAACATTGATGATCTTAGGACTTTTTTCAGTGCCTCAAACTGACAAAAAAACTTCTGCATGCTTAAATAAAATTGGAAGGGATAATATGGCCTGTTATCTAACTGTTGAAACTACAATATGGTATATTAATCCAAGTAACTTTACATTTTATCCTAAACTTTGTCTACGAAGTCCCTTATAGTATGACTGTAATTTAATGGAGGTGAGGATAGTAAAGGCAGATAATTCCCTTGCAAAGCAAAATGTGAAAGACCTGGTTTTACACAAATTTACTGGTTTCGTAAGAGATCTGAACAACTTTTTTTGCATGATATATTGTTTTAAACAAAATTAACTCTATGGGTGTGGTAATCTGTTAGTTAATATTGAATGTGGCCTGAAGGCCCTGTAACAAATGTAACCTTCAAAAATTGCAGCTCAAATAGTATAAACACACATCAAACCAACTGAAATGGTCATAATCCCTTAAGGCTGAGCTACACTTAACACAAAACAAATGACTACTTAGAGTCTTGAGATATGCTCTTAAACATGGACTTTTCGACATCCTTATTCTTCAAGACAGTTATACCCACCAATCAAAACATATAATAAGCCATGGATCCGGGAATGGACTTAGAACTACAGATACTCTTGCACCAAAACTGACCATAAATGCAACACACAAATATATTTTGCCTTTTTTTTTAATCATACTCTGGTCTACAAAGGCCTAGTGTGAGCTTATAGAAAAGTTACAGTAGTGCAATTATTGGACAGACAATTGTAGAATTGTGAATTGTAGAAAGTTATAGGAAGGACAGCAGAAGAACTTCCACGGTAAAGCAGTCTGATCCATTGAGAAAAAAAGAAATCTCTGAAAAGACAATACAAGAAGGAAGTACGGGTGGAAGGAAAGGGCCATTATCTTGCAGCATATTGCAACTGAAACTGTGCCTGATCATCCTGATATGTGCATACAAAAAAGTGCCAAATGTCAAAAATGTAGAATGAATGAGAAATGCAGAAATAAAGGGATTTCCTTAAAAAGCATAGGGTTTTTTTTTCCTTGCCATCATTCAAAGTTTGTGCGTGTAGTTTGTGTTTAAATTATTAAAAATGAAACAGCAGTATATTTTCCTTTTCTCGGGGTACTGCCCATTACCTTTGGATGGGCCCTGGTCATTGCTTTAAAGAATTAATTGGTCTGACTTTACCACACAGCTACACTGCTATAGTTTAGCCTTTTCTTGCAACAGTTCCCAGACATTGCCCCCAAATTCTCTTTACTTCATTACACGTGAGGAGATATACTTTCTTGATGATATTTCTACTTGCATAGAAAAATTAAAAGCTTGTTGACCTAGATCCACATTACGATATCCAATTCTGTACTTAATGATTACATCTTTATTATAATGAGCTTACAAGAGTTGTTGGTTCTTCAGTTGAATTCCAGAAATGAGCTTTCATACTCAAACACTAGGGAGTAATAATACTGTTATGAAAGTGTTTTTTCACTAGCCTCAAAGTGAAGGATGTTTTCAATGTATCAAAAAGTAAAGTGTTTCTGTGTTAACAAGAATATAAGCAGAAACTCACATGAGACAAATTTGTGTTCTGGGCAAAGCTCAAACCCATTGACTGCTCTGCCTAACACATTTGTTACCAAGCCCTACAGAGACAGGTTTCTCATTGCTACTCAATAATATTCAGTGTATATGGAGGCAGGGCTACCACGGAAGTAAATTCTGTAATCTCTGCTCTCTGTCCCCCCCTTCCTCAGCACTTGATCAGCTGCAAGAACAGCAAATCTGGCTTTCCAGAGACCTTGTTCAATCAGCCAGATCCCATACCTCATAATTCTGGTGACAAAACTTATGCTGATGACACACCTTCTGCTACCTTTGATTAAATATTTTGAGTGACTCAACCTTGAAAAACTCATTAGACCTCCTTCCAAATGTATCAACCAGAGTAACATGCCTTGCATCTTCTCATATAGAGTCCTATGGTAGCAAGGCACCCTGCTTACAGGGGTGAAGCGTTTCACCACTGGAGCTAGTACCTGTCATTTTCTAATGAACTTTGAACATTATTTGGTAGTTTCTTTTCTGAAGTTCAGACCCTGCACTCATTAAATCAAAACATTTTAACAGTTTAAGGTAACTATTTTGCAGAATATGAAAGGAAGTGTTTTGAAAGAAATTGTTTTGACCTTTGATCATACACTGAAATTTTCTGGCATTTTCTTAAACCACTGAACATGAAAACTGTGCCAGAATCCTTATGAAATATGATAATTTAATTATTAACAGAGTACTTTAAGTACTAAAACCAATAAAATCACAAAATATAGTTGACAAGGTTTCTGAAAGACTAGGTGTATCATCAGAATACCTATAGTTAAGTAGAAACACATGAACAACATGGCAATGCTGCAAAAGTTATATTTACCTTTTACTTATATATTTACCTTTTACTTACAAAAAGATCAATATCCATTCCAGTCATTTCTATTTCTATAATCAAAATTCATGCTACTACCACAAGAAGAAATTCTACCTTCCTCCCTCTGTTTCCTAATAAGAAACTACCCAAGGTACTCGCTGTATGCTATTAATGCCTGTAATGTAACACTCACAAAAGAAAATGTATTCCCAATTTCAGAGATATTTTTATTTGTCTGTATTGTCCCAATTCACCAAAATACTTTAGCATGTGTTTAACTTCAAAAGATAACAGTCATTATATTAATTAACCCTGAGAACTATCCACCTGTCAGCCTCACCTCTGTGCCTGGGAAGATTATGGAAAAAATCCTCCTAGAAGCTACGCTAGGGCACATGGAGGACATGGAGGTGATTAATGGCAGCCAGCGTCGCTTCACCAGGGGCAAATCCTGTATGACCAACCTACTGGCTTTCTATGATGGCGTAACTGCAGCAGTGGACATGGGTAAACCAATGGATGTGATCTATCTAGACTTCTGTAAAGCTTTTGACACGGCCCTCCACAACATCCTTCTCTCTAAATTGGAGAGATATGGATTTGATGGGTAGACAGCATAGTGGATAAGTGGCTGGCTGGCTGGTTCTATTCAGAGAGTAGTAGTCAATGGTTCAAAGTCCAGATAGAGATCCATGACAAGTAGTGTCCCTCGGGGGTCCATACTGGGACCAGTGCTGCTCAATATCTTTATCAATGATATTTACAGTGAGATTGAGTGCACCCTCAGCAAGTTTGCAGATGACACCAAGTTGAGAAGTGGGGCTGTGAGAACCTCATGAGGTTCAACAAGGCCAAGTGCAAGGTCCTACACCTGGGTCTAGGCAACTCCCGATTTCAGTACATAATGGGGGATAACGTGCTTGAGAGCAGCCCTGCAGAGAAGGACTTGGGGGTGCTGATCGACGAGAAGCTTGACATGAGCCAGTAATGTGTGCTCACAGCCCAGAAGGCCAAATGTATCCCAGGCTGCATCAAAAGGAGCATGGCCAGCAGGTTGAGGAAAGTGATTCTGCCCCTCTATTCCTCTCTTGTGAGACCAAACCTGGAGTACTGTGTCAAGTTCTGGAATCCTCAACATAAGAGGATATGGAGCTGTTGGAACGGGTCTAGAGGAGGCTACAAAGATGATCAGAGGACTGGAACCCTTTCCCTGTGAGGACAGGCTGAGAGCTGGTCTTGTTCAGCCTGAAGAAGAGAAGGCTCCAAGGAGATCTTATATCGACCTTCCAGAACCTGAAGGGGGCCTACAGGAAAGCTGGAGAAGGAGCTATTCATAAAGGCTTGTGGGGATAGGATGAAGGGTAACAGGTATAAACTAGAAAGAGGCAGATTTAGACTGGGCATTAAGAAGAATTTTTTCACCATGAGAGTGGTGAGACACTGGAACAGGTTGCCAAGGGAAGTTGTGGCTGCCCCATCCCTGGAGGTGTTCAAGGTCAGGTTGGATGGGGCCTTGGGCAGAGTGACCTAGTGTGATGTCCCTGCCCATGACAGGGGGTTTGAAACTAGATGATCTTTAAGGTCCCTTCCAACCCTGATTATTCTACGATTCTATGATTCTATGGCATTTCTTACATGCTCAGGAGCTTGCTAGTGTGCAATAATCAAGGACATCAGTATAGTAAAACTGAGGCTGACTGAAGATGCACAAGAAGGCAAAGGAGGCAAAGGGGATCATCTTTTCTGAAATGCATGAAGAAAATGGTCTTGCAGGGAAGCACACAATTCAGATGCTCTCCTACTTCAATTTTACTCCTCCTTCAATTTTACTCCTCCTTAATTCCATTCCTAAACTCACTTGCTGCTTTCACAATTCAACACATTCCTTTTTTTTCAATTATTTTTTTTCTTTGCACCCCTTATTCTCTGCTTTCTCTTATATTGTCACTTTACTACACCTTTTACTACTCTCTTTTCTGCTTCTTTTACCCATACTGCCTCCTTTTGTATTCTATCCACTGCTGGTTTTCCATGCCAAAACACTTAATTTTCTTTTCTTTCTACTGCCCAGAACATCCTCTCAGTTATTCATTCAGGATATCTCTTCCTGAGCACTCATTTCAACATTTTCTTTCTTTTTCTCCTCCAGAACACTTCCTGACTTTTTCCCACATCCTTAGTTACTTCACTTCTCTTCCTGTCTTCAGTCTCCACACTTGAAGATATTCCAGAAACGACGACAAGCCCAATGCCCACTGTAAACTCTGGCATAATCTTCAAGCACCAGCCAAAAGAGAGAGGTTATTTGCTTTACTAGTCAAAGAAAGTGAAAATACAGGTGAGAAACAAAAGCAATATAGCCAAGAACAGTACTTTGATTATATGAATGCTACATCTGTAGTTGAAAGTTCCCTGTTGGCTTGAAAGCAGGGAGCTGAGGCAGACAGAAGTATCAACTATGATTCTACTTGATGTCCCCATTCACTTTGTAATTAAACTGGTGTGGGATTCGAAAAAAATCAGCAGAGCTGAAGCTCTTTAGCTGAAGTAATTTAAATTTCATGTATAGTGACTACAGGGAAAGGTGAAAAAGATGAACCAAAGAAGATGTAGAAAAAACTGTGCAGCAGAATGTGCTATCCCTTTTTGAAAATTTCAGACACAGGCAGCTGGGCAAGCTGAACGACACCTTGGAGGTGTTCCCTTGACAACTTAGGGCTCTAGGGGAATCTAGGGATTGTTCCGCTATCAACCATCTCCAGCATTGAAAACTGCCAGTAATACGCCCACCCCTCTGCCCCTTTAGCCTTCTTGGGACTACACGCCTTGGCATTTATGTTTAATTCAAGAGCATAAAAAAGTAACAACTCCATAGGTGCTTTTTGTGTAACAGCCTTAATAAACATCATCTTCTACCTATCACAGACGAGTCACCTGCCTGCTCCTGTAAATGACCCTCACGACCTGCCCCTGTCCCTCTTACAATTTCCCATCAAATGAGTAGTCTTCACATCAGACCAGAATACCAGTATCCATCATCCTGTAATCCTCATGCTCACTTTCACGTTACCTGCCACATGTAGAAGTAATAACCTCCAAATGCCTGCTGAACAATGTAAGTTTACTCCTTAAATTAATTGTTTTCCTGGATGAACAAAAAAATGAAGTGCCATCACTTCCAAATTTTTTAATTTTCTTTTAAGCAGATTCCAGGAAGACTGCTCAGATTTTTATGCAGGTCTGAAGATTTTTCCAGAGTTTTCCAAATACAATTACAGCAACTCTGTAATCTGATTCTGTGATTCTGTGATTCTGTAACTCCAGCAGGCATTTGCAAGACCATATTAAGCGTCTGGTAGGGTCTATGGAGAGTTACAGAAGTGCAGATGTAAAAGACTGATGCCCAGTGCTGTCAGCAGTAATTAATCATTGCTAATCTTTGTTCTAATAACTCTTTACACAGGCAATGGTGAATTTATTTATAATTATATATTTATTTATAATTATATTTATTTATAATTATATATTTATAATTATAATTATTTCATTACTCATCAGTAGGGTTCATGTATATGAGCTAGTGTCAGGGAGGTTTCTGGACAAAAATGGGGAGGAGGTACTGATATACAATTTAATTTAGCAACTGTTGCCATGGAAATATCTTTTTTACTGACTGCTGCAGATTATCTCATGTTTGAAATGTGATTTATGCACATTCTTATTATGCAGAGAAGCATATTATAGATGAGCAACCAAATCGTGGTTATTCCAACACTAAAATGCAGTGTGCTTCATGTACTTTTCAGAAATACATAATTTGTCAGAATAGACCATTAAACATACATAAGTACTGGCCTCCTGCAGTATATAACTCAATTACCAGAGTAAAGCCGTAGCCCTTCCCAGATCTGAAATAAACAATAACAGGAAATGTAATGCAATTCCCATTTTCTTCCTCTTATCCTCTCACAGGAAAGGGGAGGGGCAGAACCTGAGAGACTAGCTAGTCTAGCAGCTGCAATTGTTATGAATTTACAAATGCACAGGCTCCATGAAGACATGTTCAGTCTACTGCTGCAGGATTTTTGTCAGTTTTCTTCATACTGGGCTTTGGGCATAAAACTCATTTTTAGAAACAATGCTCCTCCGCAAGCTTAAACACATTGTTTTCTCTGCTTTGTTCTGATATTTGCCTACCAATCAGCCATCTCTTATTTCACACACTTTTCTATTTTGAATGACCCAGCTATAACAAACAGAGAAAACACTGTGATAATACACTTACTTTTGGGGTGGATGAGTGTGTCTATGTGTGCATGTAAAAGGAAACGATGCTGAAAATTTGATATCTCCATTTCTTTTGACAACCCTTCAAAACAGTAAGGCCAGAAAGTGAAGTTGTTTTTACTACTTGCAAAGAAAGACAATGAATGAAGCCAGCAAGGATGAAAACAAAATGGATGGTGGTGACTGGAGTAGCTTCAAATGTGGGAAAAAAGCGGGTTTCTTCCTGCAGACTGATAGAAGGAAACACATAGCTCTGTGAGAAAGTTCTAGTAGCCAAAAAAGATCACATATCTGAGAAATTAGACCTAAATGGTCACCTTCTACAGTCAAGACTGTAGCTACACATAACCACTGGTTCCTTGCACTGCAATCACAGCAAACTGAGACATCAGCAGAATATCAGGGCAGTATGAACAGGAAATATGTGGCATGGACACAACACATTTATACTTAAAGAACAGCAGAAGCAACAACCAACGTTTGAACCAGCAATTAGAACTGCCATCTTTAGAAATGCACTTTACATAAGAAGTGTCAGTAAACAAATTAAGAAGTGGAAACAGCTTATGTGTTCTAGCTTGACAGTATGACAACTTCACTCAGACATTGCATGAAGAAACAGACTCGGAGAGTAGTAATGATTGAGCTCTGACCAGTTAAGTGTTATTAATACCTGACGCACATGGATGAGGATTAATCAGGGAGTTATCAGGACTATTATAATAATGGCTGCTTGAAATGCTGTTCAGTGGGAGAGCTTCTGAAAATAAGAATACATTCACTTAGCAGTACAATGCAGTGCTGTCTTTAGAACTAATCATTAATAATCATTAGAGGGCTTCTGGTCAGAGGAAAGGAGTAGTTCACATGACCCAGATCCTGGCTGTAGACCTACACAGATGGGATTATAGCTATCTGGTATCTAATAATGACAGGTCTGTTTCAGACTTATGTCTTTTATTTCATTCTTGGTCTCTGATATTGGGAAGTAATGTCAGTTAGAAAGTTCAGCAGCTTTAGTCAACAAACATGCTGATATTACTACGGTAGAAGAATAGTATGATGTAAATACAGCTGTGCATGTGGGAGGTTGTCAAAGATGTACACTGAAGAGAAAACTCTGATTTTTTCCTGTGGAAACATGTTGTATTGCAATTATATTTTTCTGCATTCAAACCTAATGAAGCAATGTTCTTAATGCTGTGCTTAATTTTGTGTATCTGAGTAGCCTGATTAAGGCACTGTTCAACTGCTTAGAGTTATATTTGGCAGGATGATTCAGTTGTTTAAAATTAAGTATGCATACAATTATCCTGGTAAACTGAGCTCTCTCTTTTTCAGTCCTGTAAGTAGTACCAGGTCCAGAAATGCTGTTGACAGTAACAGTAAAACAGCCAGAAGGACAGAGTGCAGCTTTTTTCGTAACAATAATTCAATAGAAAATGGATGCTGTTGTTTTTCAAATCAAAGTTAAAAAATTAATTGCAGAATTATAATACAGATGAGTATCTCAAGTTTTTAATTTCTTCCATTGCAACTCCATTTCCTTGATGACATTGCTTATATTCCTTCTTTCCTAGAGACAGACTAGATTTACTTTTAGTCCACTACTGACCCTGACAATGCAGCAAGAGGATTATGTTCTTTCCTGTTAGAAAAAAATCTTTCTTACAATAATTGTTTTTTTTCCTAAAAATGAACAGAGACACAGCAGTATTTTAATTTCTTTTTCCTTCTATAGTAGTCAGGTACCAAATATCATTGCCCTTTTAATCCATGGGTCAAATAATAATATTCTTGAATGCAAATTCTATTTAATAATTAATTTAGGGTCAAATACTGCTTAGATATGGTAAGTACTTGAAGTTCTTAAGTGCTCAAAGGTTAAACTCTTGTAAAAAATGTTCTCATGCAACTGCTGTTTAGACTGCTTTGTTTTCCTGCTTACACCCTTCTTGGTGACATGTGCCTTAAGCACAGAATAACGTGGAGGGGTTACATACAAACTGTTTGCTTGAAAGAAACTGGAATTACTCTGAGGAGCTAAAGGAACACATGAGATCCTTCAAATCCATCTTGGGCTGGCTGTTTTGTCAAAGGATGGATCAAAGTTCTATATCCCAGTCAAAATCCAGGGTCTTCCTGCCTAAACAGGCGAGCAGTTAAATAATCGATTAACCATGACGCTTTGCTCAGCAAAAGTTCATGGATTGCTATTGTGGTCATCCACTATTGGTCACGCACATTCTCTTAATCTCCACAGCAGGAGAGAGGGCAGAGAGACCTTTATCCTCTCAAAGGTACTGCAGATCTGCAGGCCTGTCTTGGGCCTTTACACAGCTAAAGTTCAAGGGTCTGCATTTATATGTCAGAAAGGCATAAAAACCTGTTCAGAGGAGGAACTACTATTTTTATGGTAAAAGCTGAGCAGAAAGACCTCAGAAAAAGAGGCATATAAACCAAACCACCAAGTCCTTGTCTTTTCCCCTAAATCTCAGACCCACACTTACAGCTACAATATGCATATTATTTACATTGGGTTTTCATCTCCGTTAAGCATTGTTGAGTTCTTTTTTTGTTGTTATTAAACCTTAATATTTAAGGACCTACCCAGCTATCTGATTAAAGTGTTGGTTACAGTGCAGACACTTTAACACTGTGGTCCACTCAGCTGGAGGATTATCCAGGAAATGCTCTTTGCAGAATTTGTCACTTCACAGCAAATCACTTACCCTCAACTGTGTTAACCCAACGGTAAAATAGGGGCAATAATACTTATTTTTCAAAGTTGACATGAGGCTTATTAATGCTTGTTTAAGTGCTTTGTTATGCTTGAATGGAAAAGGATATTATTATGATAATTTTAAGTGAAGATTAATTATAAAAATGTTAACATAAGCATATTAGAAAAATTAGCTCCAAATCACAAGTCAGCAATTGCTGACTTACTCTTAAAATAGTACAAGGTGATTTTATATGCATCTTGCTCTCACTAATCCTCACTTTTTGAAATTTTACATTTGTTTTCCATAGTAAAGCTAAGAAAAGGCAATATGTAAAATCGATTTAGTGTCTAATCAATCACTGGCACAACTCCTAATGTGGTAAATAGAATAATTTACCAAGATCAAATTACCATGTTACCAAGATCACTTGTAATTTGTAATAAAATTCTCTTGCAATGTTATACACAAATTCTAGACAGCACAGCTCTTCCTTTAATCAAACAGCAACATTCCTGTTTCCTTCCTTTAATTGGCTTGCTTATATGACAATTTAGGACTTGCAAAAATATATATGATACCAAAGATGGTACAGTTTCTATAAGGAAAGAATTGAGTAAATAACCTGATATAGTGTATTTGCTAAAACAATTATGTTTTTAAATCCTCACTCCTGAATCTTCTGCAAATATGAGTGTAGTTGCCACACCTTAAGGATGGGATGTCATCCAGAGGGACCTGGGCAGGCTGGAGAAGTGGGCATCTGAGAACCTCATGAGGTTCAACAAGGCCAAGTGCAAGGTCCTGCACCTAGGTCGGGGCAATCCCCAATTTCTGTACATGATGAGGTATGATGTGCTTGAGAGCAGCCCTGCAGAGAAGGACTTGGTACTATGATACTCTGTTCTATAAGTTTAAGATCTGCCACTTATATGATATATGCAAAGCCAGAAAAAAAAAGCCAAATATCTCACTCCAGTTCCCCTCACCCTAACACCTACTTGTACTTCAGAGGTTCATCACAAAAGGTGAATAGCCATAAATTCTGTTTAAGTGAGGCATCACTCACACGTCATTTAAAGAGATAAGTATGTGACACTAAACTAATGCATATTTAAAAAGGCTCCTCTACAGTTGTGTTGTACTACTCCCTGCATAGAACTGGTATGTCTTTAAGAAGGCAATGGTGGCTTTCAAAAATAGTCAGATGAAAAAATGTGCTTGAAGGTTGTGGAGAGGTGGTGTGTGAAGCAACAACAACAACAAAAAAATAAAAACACAAAACCATAAGCGAAATAGATATCCATCAAAAACCCTGTCTTGATATGAGGAGATGCATAAATGGTTGTTGTCCAATATTAACACAAACAAAACGTGTGCATTAGCCAACAGGATTTAAGTGGAACTGAAGGAGAGAGTCGTTCTTCACTGAATACCAACAGGAATATCTCATCTAAATTAAATTTTTTAAGCTTAGAAGTCAAGGCTTAAAAGGAAACACAATTTTCTAGATTTACAACAGCAGTAAGAAAACCGCCAGTAAAATCAAGAGATTTCTGTCAATCATGGTCGTGAGATGCAATGGTACTCAAGTTTGGCTGTACTTTGCCCTGGAACAAAGGAACATGCAGCAGATTGTCACCACTATCCCCTCCCATATGTAGTGTTCTTGGAGCCTAATCTTATATGCCATCCCCTAACACCTCTCCCCAAGCACGAGATGGAAGAGGGAAAATGGAAAGATGTGACAGTAAATCCACTAGAATGATTCAACAGAACAGCCTTGATTCCTTCTAGAAAATGGGAAAATAAGGACAGCTGCAACAGTAAAGGCTTAGTACTAAAAGATCTGTGACAGATTAGTGAATATGAACAATGTCACAGAGATTCTGTTGTTGATACTGCTGTTGCAGAAACGACCAGGGAAACTTACAGTTAAGAACCAGAATGTGCCTGGTTCTTTCTGCAGCTGTACCTTGTCTCCTCCCCATGTTGATATTCCAAGAGCAGGTAATTCAGAGAGTCATGTGGTTATCCACTGGGTTGCTTGCTCTTCCTTCCTGAATGCAAACATGATGTCCTTACAGCAATTTCCCCATCTTCTATAGAACTTAGTTGAAGGCAAAGATTTTGTTGATTTTGAACTACCAGCAGTGTCAGACACTTCTACTTTCCTACTCCAAACTTTATTAACAGGTCAAAGTCATAATTTGAATGGATATTTCAAATGCTGGTAACTAATTATACTTGTTCCCTTGGCAGGTTTTCCCATGGCATTGGCTTGTTCTACCAAACAACATCAATGTCAAAGGCTTAACATCATATTAGCAGAAGGATTTTTCTGTCCTCTTATGCAAACACCCTTTACATTGTCCTCCATGTTTCTAGACCACTGGTTCTGCAAGCATAGCACACTTGTCAGCTAGATTTATTGAATGTTTAACAAACACTCACTGACTACGTGAAAGTCTCCTGCAAAACAATTGCAGTCACGTACAGTATCAAAACTACCTTGTCCCAGGCTCCAACAACAACCATGTCAAAGTTGCTGCCACTTGTTTTTACTCTGCAACATCTTCCCTTTCTCTTCCTCTTGTTTTTGCACCTGGGATTACATTAGTTTTCAATACAAAACATGCTGCTTTGCAAAGAAACAAACACTTTTATGCAAGGACAAATCAATTTATTCACTGACTTAATTTTAGGTCTCAAAAGACAGCTATAATTTAGTACATATTCTATTTATTTATAAAAGCAAGACTGACAAGTCAACACAAATAAGCAATACTGATGATGGTAGAGAAATAAGCCGCAGAATTCTATAGCATGGAAAATAGTGCAAAATACCACATGCAGAAGAAGGCCAAGTTCTGTGTCCTGAGGAAATAGTTCTGTATTCCACAAATTTACTGCATTTTATACCTCACAAAAGGAAATTACAATAAACCCCAGCATAACTTACTTTGGTTTTTTATTTATTTATTTAACTACCCACTACGTGCATTATTCGGAAGCCATCATTAAAAGCTGACATTTAACAGGAAAAAAATATCGGAGTATAAGGACTAAGTGTAAAAAAGAAATGTAATACCAAAGCAGCAGCATTTTCTGATGGTAAATTGAAGCAGTTCAATGTTAGCATCTGTTTTTTTGATAAGTAGGCAGATGTATTTTGGGCCTCATGATAGCTGAAAGAAAATGCTTGCTTCACTTACTAAAGAGAAATATTTCACAAAATACACATAATACCCAAACCATAATGGAAATTTTATTCCTTCTGATGACTTACTAGCCCAGTAGAAGATTTGAGGCCAAATTTCTTTTTACTACAGGCACAAAGGGACTCTAGATATGAATTTCACGTTATCCATCTACAGCTTTACTCAGTGTTGAAGATGGAATAATGGCTAAGATCTCTTTTGACACCATTTTTTAAATTTCTACACATGGTAACAGAAAGCAGAAAATTTTGTTAATGTACAACCATGAAATCTACTAGGAGATACACCAATACTGTTCACCATGAATATATATTAAAATGTGAGGATTTATGGGTAGTTATATATTCATTAGAGCTATTGTAAAGCATATCAGGTGGAGGTGTAATCAAGACAAAAAAGCTCTTCAGGGGTTCAGGGGGAACTAACATTAAAAACCTCTTCAGATGCCATTAAGTACAATGACTTGACCGATATAAATCCAACTTAACAGCACAGTTAAATATGTCTTATTACATTTAAAACTCATTCTGCTGCTACCTTGCTATGTCTACCCCTGTTCTGCCTCCATCTAGCTTCTGTGACTGCTGGTTATCTTTAAATATATATTTGTCCTTTGAAGCAGTGATGCACAAACTGCAGCTTCCTGGAGAACAAAGACAGTACCATTCACAGACAAACAGAAGGCATTCATGGCACCCTGTCCCTCAGATGACTCTCAACTCCATGTTGAAGTTTGCATTAGAACACAAGGACTGAAAATAAATAACACACATTTGAAGTGTCAAAAGCACATGCCTCATATGGAAAATCAGATCAGTGAAAGAAATCTTGCAAACCTAAGATACACTGCTTTGTTTGTTGTCTCTTCTGTCTCTTCCCCAGCCTGAGATATGGTGCCCAGTGAACAAACTGAAACAGTTACTGACTTCTGGACCGGACAGCAGCAAGAAAATTTTGAGAACCTTTGACAGATTATGCTACGCAATCAATTAAGGATTTACTGGTTGAATCTGAGGTAAGGAAGTCTGTTCCATTTCCAGCATGGCTACTAAACAGTCTCATTACCACCAAGCTTTCCAAGGTACAGCCTTGCTAGTCTGAACCTGCTCTACAAGTTGTATCTGAATTTTTCTCACGGTGGTGAATTTTCATGGTATTATATTCAAAAAGTCATTTAATTTTCTTTGAAGTTTTTAACATGACACTTACTCATCACCTTGAGCTGCACAAGTCACAAAACAAGCTTGCAGATCTAAACCAAAATCATGCTGTTGCTCTTTTAGGCATTCCACATAGTATTACTTTGAGCATCTGTATTTTGAAATATCCACTGAAACTTTTCAAGGACAATTTCTAACATGGAACCAGTAAAGGATGAAACTAAAAAACAATTCATTCTGAGAGGGAAGGGCAGGTGCTGAAAAGGAACAGAGGTGACGGATGCAGGACAGCAGCAGATGAGGTACGACAGTTTTGTAGATGAGACACAGCAACAAAAATAACTTGATTCTGGAACCTGTTTTTATTTCAGAAGCAAGTTCTAAGTCAAAATGCTGGCAATCCTGATGGCTGAAATAAAAAAAGGTCTTTGCCCCTCCAAAGACCTCTGGATGGGATAAAAAAGAGTGTTCTACTGATGTCTGCAGAAAGCAGAGAATAATAATTTTGGCCAAACGTTCTTCTGTTTTTTAACTCTTTGTTTGGTTGTGTTTATCTTTCTTATCTCCAAAGTATATGCAAAAGGAGTATCTTGGGAAAAAGAGGAAGGGCACAACCCTAAAAGTCCTTGTAAATTATGATGTGGCAGAATCCCTTTAGAAGATCCCTGCATGCAAGAGATAGGGTCTGACCAGAGCAGAGTAGACTTACTAATTAAACTAATTTACCCTCTAGATTATTAAAATTAACTCATTAAGCACAAGAAAGTTTCTGTACAATATTTCCAGGTGTGAGGTGGGAAGCCAAGCTTATTTTAGTCATCGTCACTTACATCCCAATTTGAACTTTGTTGCTGACAGTCAAATCTTGACAAAAGATTTAGAATGTGTTACATAATGTTTCTTCTTTGTTTTTTTTTCTGTTAAAAAAAAAAAAAAGTGTATGACGGGCTACTCTTTGATTTATGTGCCCCAGGGTCTCTAGGAAGCAATTTTATGTATAGTATATTTGGTAATTTTAAAAACCATCACTTTTGCCTTCACTCTGTTAGTTAAAGAAGTATCTACCTTCATCTGTGTATTGTGCTGTTTCCTGTCACAATTTAACATTGCTCCTTTGAAAACACCCAAGCAATTCTGCAGCTCAAAGTCTGCTTTGATCTATTCTGATCTTTTACCAGTTGTGCAATTCAGAGCTCACACATAAATTAATCATTAGTCCAAAAGTACTTTTACAGTGGGGGAAAAAAAAAATGGTAGCACTTGCACAGGGAATGCACTTGATATACATTTACTCTGAAAACTTGAATGTCTCGAGATACCCATGAGATATGACTCAGCTATAATTTTCAAGGCTACTAAGGCCTAACTTGATTATAAGTCCCTTCTTTGGACTTCTCTCCAGTTACTGAAACTTTGGAGCCACAAAGAAGGGTGTCTGGCCCTGTATACCAGATAACCCTTAAGAAAAGCTGCAGCATTACTAGCTCAGATAACAGTATCACTGACAATTACACAGAACAGTATGAGATGCTGCTCACTACTGCCAAAGTGATTTGAGAAATAAAAAGAGAGAAAGAGATCAATGTTTGACTTTATTTTCATTTATTTTACACCGCCAGAATCTAGTATCAGAAAGTTTATGATCCTGATACCATTCAGACTTTGAGCAAATTTTACTTTTTCTTTCATTCATTGACAAAAAGAATAAAGAACTAATGAAAGAGTAGTCTGATAGCCCCAGAACTATAAAAACAGACTGCATAGCACAAGGGATATATCTGGATTGTCTTTGTCTGTACTGTTTCCATGGCCACATCAAGCCCTACTTCGTTATTTAATTGGTATGGACTATCTCATGTACAGACCATTCTGATGAACAAACTCTTGAACCCAGTAACTAAGTTAATACTAAGTTTTAGGCAGAAAAAGATCTGGGACGTACATTCTAACTGACTGAGGGAGATGCAACCCAGGGTATGTTGTCCACTGCCCACCTTCAAGATGTGATAAAGTGTGTCAGAAACCTATAGAAAGAACTCATTTTATAATTTTAACATGTGGTGGTCATTCGGAGGGATATTGACAATTATTTCCAAAAAAAAAGGTAAGAAGTACTTCCCAGTTCAGATTATACCCGGTAAGGATGCTAGGCAACTGATTTGTTAACATTACATAATATTATGTAAAAAATAATTCAGCATTCTGTAAAACAGACCTCTGTTTCCATCAATATTTGCTGTAAAATTTATCACATCACTGCTGACTCTGAAAAATTTTGCTGTAATTTTCCTATTAGTTGGTTTATTCCCTGGAATATATCTTATGTTTTTATGCCTTTTTGTTTCAGCGAAAACCTTAACAATGAGACCCTAAAGTAGCCTGCAAGCTCACAAAATGAAAATCAAACAGCCTCCGAGTCTGAACATTTCACTCCATGTTTTTCAATACTTCTGTTTTGACGATACTGCTTCACATGTGGCAATTTCAGCTTCATATAATGTTGACAGCTGGAGATATTTGTTCCATGTTAAGGAGACATAAGAGGTCAGAAATTAAGCTTGGGTGAAGTGGAATAAAAGTCTGTAGTTTAGAAACTCATTTTCCATCAAATCAGAGAAGAAATTTGCAAGAAACATAGTGTCACTTAAGAAACAACATTTAATCAAACCTATAGAATGCAAATCTCAGCTAGTGTAAGTCAGCCCATTCTTTCTGCAATCAATGTAATTATATAGAAGATTTGATCCTACACATGTAAGCTCAATTAATAATTGCTACAGATACCTAAAAAACCTAAAACCAAGCAGATATTTTCCTTTCAGTTTTTTCAGATCTTCAAAAGAAAAGCAGAGAATTACACTATGGGTTTGTTAGATCAAGGCCTATACAGCACCTTGAAACCACTACTTAATTTTTATAAAGGTATTTCTAGATCATTACCATTAGCACAAAAATGTAGGTATTTTTCTGACATTCTTCCATCATGGATGACATTCACCAGGTTCTCTTCATGCAACTTAACAGATAATAAAACTGATTTTGAGTACAAGAAATCAAGCATTCATGACGCCAGAAAAACATCTGTCTATACACTGATGACTGAAATCTGACATAAAATTAATGAGGGCATTTAAATAATGTTATCATTCATAATTAAGCCATGCAGATCTTTTCCAGGAATAGCTCAGGGATTATTTTTTTGGTCTCTTGTTTCAACAATAGCAACATAGAAATGTATTTTCCTCTTTTGCTTACCTTATTTTTTTTAAAAAATGTTCCAATTTAAGGATACAAACCAATCTTTAAATACTATCTCTGAATTTTCTGAGGTAAATTACATACACGGTATTTGGACTAGGCATGAAGTAGTGAAGTTAAATGCTGAAAGCCTACTAACAGTAACTACTTAGGTTCAGTCAAAAATGTGGTTTGAGAGTACAAGGACAAGAACATTTGGATATCATTACAGGCCATTTATATCATCTGGTTCTGATACACAACCAGGAAAAACCTTCACGTTCATCCTATGAACATAGAGTAATTAATTCCTCCCTGCTTTCTGTTGTGTGCTCTGTGTCAATCCTAACAGCTTATAAAGCAAAAAATTCTTCCTATCCTTTGCTCCTCTGGTGCCACATTGGCAGGCCAGATCAGAGAGCACTGACACTGGGGATGATGATCGATGAGAACCTCAACATGAGCCAGCAATGTGCCCTCGCAGCCCAACCATATCCTGGGCAGCATCAAAAGACGTGTGGCCAGCAGGTGGCGATTCTGCCCCTCCGCTCTTGTGAGACCCTTATCTGGAGTATTGTGTCCAGTTCTGGAACCCCCAACATAAGAAGGATATGGAGCTGTTGGAATGGATCCGGAGAAGGGCTATGAAGATGATGCGAGGGCTGGAGAACCTCTGCTATGAGGACAGGCTGAGAGAGTTGGATCTTTAAGGTCCCTTCTAATCCAAACCATTCAATGATTCTATGATTCTATGACATCTGCTCAGCCCACCCCACACACTTCTCCAAGGAAACTAAGCCTACTAGCTGGATACCTAACTTGAGTTACATTTTTCCAGAAACAAAGGCAGTAAGGAAGCAGGTTAGGTTCCCCATTCTCTCTGACATACACAACAGCAGAGGGAAGGGGGCAGAGAAAAAACTAACAGCATTACATGGTATGTTCAGGTTTCTGCACCTGTTGACAGACTGTGATAAGAAAAGGCTCTTTTGCTAAGAAAAAGTACACAAAGAAATAGGCACATATCACAGTAACAAGTCTAGAAGAGGAAGCAGGCAAAATATTTCTCCACATGGTTACAAAATACTTCCCATTACTTTCTATAATATGGGTTCATATGCCATAACTATTAATGTAGGTGAATTTACTGCTATCTTGGTCTCTTTTCTACCCTTCTGCTGGCACCATTCTTTGTGGGTTTTGTTATTGATTTAGCATTTGTATTTATTCTTCTGCATTTTTTTCAAATTATTTTAACACAACTCATGAGGATCACACTGAAAAAATATTCAAAGTTTCAGAAGATAATTATCTGACTTTCTACTCCCATATTCTACAGCAACAGTCCTGGACATTTTCCATAAGGTTAGGAGGGGAACCTGCCAAATACTGAACTAGCCTGCCAGGTGGCACAGAGCTATTTTTTCCATTAGCAGCTCAAAAAATACAGGAAACATATGAATATTTCATGTGATACATTCACAGGTCAGAGGGACATATTAAGCTCATTCAGTAAATTCACTTCTTTTCAATAAGCACAGACTGGCATATAGCAGAATAAAAATATTTGATTCATCAGTAATTCAAAGCCTCAAGTTTTCATACATCCAAGTTTCCTTTTTTTTCAGGAATAATGATGAAAAACATACTTTTTATTAAAAGAAAGCTCAAAGCTCATAGTTTCTCATATGTAAGTGACACTGAGCCTATGGCATTAAAAACCCGAATATCAGAAAAAAGTCAGTAATGCTACATTACAAAACCATTTAATTAAAATACTCACTTACAGGCTGCAAAGATCAGAAAAAAAACAAACCAAGGATGGAGAAAGAAGGGATATAAATCAGAATGGGAAGTAATAGCATAAAAAAAAAAGAATGCAATCTCAGTTTAAAAGGGAGTGAAAAGATCCTACAAAACAGTATCCGAAAGAGAGGAAAAAACAAAAAATCAATAACAAGAAAAAATGCAAAGGCAGGAATTTCTCCAGTGAGGTTTACTAAAATAAAAGGTGATCAAGAGGTTCCACTGAAAAGACTGTAATTCACAGTGAAGAACTCAGCACTGTCTCGGAAAAATCCAGCCTCCTTGAAGAACAGGGACAGTGAGCACTTAAAGTGTTGACAATTACAGATCCCTTCTGGAAAACCTTTTTTTTGTATGTAATTGATCACATGACAAATAGCTTTTAGACATATACAAAGGGAACAGTTCTGAAATTTGCAAAATGTTGATCATTACATCACCAGCATCACAGAATCATAGAATCACAGAATCACTAGGTTGGAAAGGACCCACTGGATCATTGAGTCCAACCATTTCTAACACTCCCTAAACCATGTCCCTCAGCACCTCATCCACTCATCCTTTAAACACCTCCAGGGAAGGTGACTTAACCACCTTCCTGGGCAGCCTGTTCCAGTGACCAATGACCCTTTTGGTGAAAAATTTTTTCTGATATCCAGCTTGAACCTCCCCTGGCAGAGCTTGAGGCCATTCCCCCTTGTCCTGTCCTCTGTCATTTGGGAGAAGAGGCCAGCTCCCTCCTCTCCACAACCTCCTTTCAGGCAGTCAGAGCGAGCGAAAAGGTCTCCCCTCAGCCTCCTCTTCTCTAGACCAAACAATCCCAGCTCTCTCAGCTGCTCCTTATAAGACTTGTTCTCCAGCCCCCTCACCAGCTTCATTGCTCTTCTCTGGACACGCTCCAGAGCCTCAACATCCTTCTTGTGGTGAGGGGCCCAGAACTGAACACAATACTCAAGGTGCGGTCTCACCAGTGCTGAGTACAGAGGGAGAATAACCTCTCTGGACCTGCTGGTCACGTCGTTTCTGATAAAAGCCAAGATGCCATTGGCCCTCTTGGCCACCTGGGCACACTGCTGGCTCATGTTCAGTCAGCTGTCAACCAACACCCCCAGGTCCTTCTCCTCCAGGTAGTTTTCTAGCCAGGCTTCTCCTAGCAAGCATAGGGTTGCTGTGCCCCAAGTGCAGGACCTGGCATTTGACCTCATGCCATTGGTCTCAGCCCAGCAGTCCAGCCTGTTCAGATCCCTTTGCAGAGCCACCCTATCCTCCATCAGATGCACGCTTCCACCCAGCTTAGTGTCATCTGCAAACTTGCTAAGGGTGCACTCAATGCCTTCATCCGGGTCATTGATAAAGACACTGAACTGAGCTGGACCCAGTACCGAGCCCTGGGGAACCCCACTTGTAACTGGCCTCCAGCTGGAGTTAACTCCATATACCACCACTCTCTGGGCCTGGCCATCCAACCAGTTTCAGGAGAGTGTGCCCCTGTCCAGGCCAGAGGCTGACAGTTTCTGAAGCAGAATGCTGTGAGAAACTGTGTCAAAGGCTTTACAGAAGTCCAAGAAGCCTACATCCATGCCTTTCCTTCATCCAATGGTCACTTTGTCAAGATTTTTTCCCTGCACGTTCTCACTTCCTTCCTATAGTCCACCCAAGACGCCTGCCCCTGCCTCCAAAGCTCATAGACCTTCTTCTTCTTTTTGATGCCTCTCAAGATCTCCCTACTCAACCAAGCTGGTTTTTTTCCCCCACCAACTCATTTCCCGGAACATAGGGATGGCTTGCTCCTGAGCTGCTAGGATTTCATTTTTGAAGAGCGCCCAGCCCTTGTGGGCTGCCTTGTCCTGAAGGACTGTTTCCCACGGGACTTTGCTAACCAGACTTCTGAACAGTCCAAAGTCTGCCCTCTGGAAGCTTAACGTGACTCTTCTGCTAGTCTCCTTCTTCATCTCACCTAGAACTGAAAACCCTATCATCTCATGATCACTTTGTCCCAGGCGTCATCCAACCGTCACATCCGCCATAAGGCTTTCTCTGTTCACAAACAGCATGTCCAGGAGGGCACCGTCCCTTGTTGGCTCACTCACCAGTTGTGTGAGGAAGTTGTCTTCCAAACACTCCAGGAACCTCCTAGACTGTTTCTTCTCTGCTGTATTGTACTTCCAGCAGATATCAGGAAGATTGAAGTCTCCCTCAATGAAAAGAGAGGGATCTAGAGACTATCCCCAGCTGTTTATAGAAGAGCTCATCAGCTGCTTCTTCTTGGCTGGGTGGTCTATAACAGACTCCCATCACAATATCTGCCTTCTTGTGGGCTCCTCTAATTTTAACCCACAGACACTCAGTCCCTTCCTCACCATAATTGAGCTCAAGGGTATCAGAACACTCTCCAAAATAGAGGACTACACCACCTCCTCTCCTACCCTTCCTGTCCCGCCTGAAGAATTTATACACCCCCATAGCTGCACTCCAGTTATATGTGTCATCCCACCACATTTCCGTGATGGCAACGACATCGTAGTCACCTTGCCCTACAACAGCTTCCAACTCCTCTTTCTTATTGCCCATGCTGCGTGCGTTGGTGTAAATGCTCTTCAGCTGGGCTGGCTAACCTTCAGCCTTCATAAAGGGAATAGAGTTCATTCCCAATTGACTGGTCCTTGGAGTAACTAACGCCACGTTGACAGTTTCATCCTTACAGTCCCAAGCAGCAATCGCCCCCACTTGCTCTGTGGTGATGTACTGACAGTCCTCTCTAGCACACCATCTCTCAGTCACTGGAGTCCCACTTCCAGGCTCCATCCCGAGTAGCCTGGTCTCCTCCTCCTCCCCTTCACATTTAGTTTAAAGCTCTATTCAAGACCCTAAATAGAGATCAATAGAGATCAATAGCAGATAAGAGGATTTAACATTTATCACACGCAGCAACTTTTATTTAAATGGTTTTTTTTTCCTGTTAAAGAAGGCAGAGGAGCAGAAAACAGATATTTCAAAAAATTGTTCTCTGAGCTCCTCTAATGCAAGTCTACTATAACTATACTAAACTCATTGGAGCTATTTTACATTTAGTTGGCCAGATTGAGTTCAGAATTTCTCTTCATGCACTTAATGCTTACACAAGGATGAACATAAGAGAAACCAATGCAATGTTTCATAAAAACATGCAATTTTAGTTGCTAGAAACAAACCCAAGACTTTCTAAAGAAGAAAGCACTTGAAAAAAAACCAAACATGCAATAACTTTATCCCAGGTACTTTGTCTGGGATATATATATCAAAACCTCTCTCTGACATGATTTCTAGCAAAATTACCAACTCAGCTTTATGAAACTCCTATCACCCATAGTGCTAACATTATTTTCATATTAAAATATCCCAAGTTTTTCTTTCTTTGCTTTTGTTCATCATCAATAATGATAAGTAATTGGGAAGAACAACACTGGAGGAGGTGATTTAGGTGCGCATTGACTTAGAGAGAGATCACACCCTCATCAAGTTTGCAGATGATGCCAAGCTGAGTGGTACAGTTGACACACCAGAAGGCCAGGATGTCTTCCAGAGGGACTGGAACAAGCTGGAGATGGGCCTGTGTGAACCTCATGAGGTTCAACAAGGCCAAGTGCAAGGTCCTACAACTGCGTCAGGGCAATCCTCAGTTTCAATACATGCTGGGGGTCATTTGATTGAGAGTAGCCCTGTGAAGAAGGGATTGGGGGTGCCCATAGATAAAAAGCTGCACATGAGCCAACAATGCATACTTGCAGAAGGCCAATTGTATCCTGGGCAGCATCAGAATAAGTGTGGATAACAGGCTGAGGGAGGTGATTCTGCCACTCTACCCGTCTCTGGTGAGACCACACCTGGAGTACTAAGCTCAAGTCTGGAAACCTCAGCTCAAAAAGGACATGGAGCTGTTGGAGCGAGACCAGAGGAGGGCCACAAAAATGATCTAAGGGATGGACCACCTCTGCTATGAGAACAGGCTGAGAGAATTGGATTGTTCAGCCTGGAGAAGAGAAAGCTGTGAGGAGACCTTACAGCAGCCTTTTGGTACTTAAAGGGGCCTATAGGAAAGATAGAAACAGACTTTTTAGCAAGGCCTCTTGTGACAGGATAAGGAGTAATATTTTTAAATGAAGGGAGTGTAGATTCAGAATGTGTATAAGGAAGAAATATTTTACAATGAGGATGGTGAAATACTGGAACAGGTTGCCCAGGGAAGTAGTGGAGGCTCCATCTCTGGAAACGTTCAAGGTCATTTTGGATGGGGCTCTGAGAAACCTGATCTAGTTAAAGATGTCCCTGCTTCTGCAGGGGAGGTTAGGCTAGATAACCTGTAAAGGTCCTTTCCAACCCGAATTCTAGGATTCTATGACAGAACTCAGAGAGAAAGTACATGGAACAGAGACATTGGTGCACAGCAATATCAATGGCTACAACATCAAGACAAAGACATCTTGGTGATTTCAGGAGCAAACGATCAAGTCACACTGCTTGTAGATAGCAGTATCATTGCATTGCAAAATTAGCATTGCACATACTATTAAAATTAAAATTGTTAAGTATGGGGATTATCATCATCAATCTTCTTCAAAAATATTTTTTGACGTATAAAGCAATTTTTAATATGTTAATGGTGAGAGGAACACATATGAACACTTAGGCAACACCATAAAAATTCCACACAGCTTCTCTGTTATGGACGTATTAACACAATCCTTTATTTGCACAACACTATCAACTACCATAAACCATACATACTTAGCTGTCCCCGCTTATTAAAAATTGTCCTTATCTAAAACTAGTAGATTACCTATATGCTCCTAAACATAGAAATTAAAAAAAAATAAATGTTAAAATGCTTGTACAGGTTTGGGCTTCATCATGAAGCTTCAAAATTCACCCAGTCACTTTCATGTAAGAAAGGTTGAGTGTCACAGTTTTAGGGTTCGCATATTAAACCAATATGAAGGCTATTTCACTAACAATAATTGCCTCAGGACAAATGCAATAGGTCTTAAAAGTCATAAGAAGTTTAAAATATCATAACAGCAATACAGGGAAGTTTATAAACTCTACATAAATGGATATCGAGAAGTCAAGGACATGAGTATCCAGTCCAGAATTTTTCATGTCGGAAATCACTACTCATGTCCAATATATGGTTTCTTCCTTTGGAAACTCCCTTAGGTTTCAACAAAACACAGATTCTTTCAATGTACCAGTAGGCACTGCTTTCTGCTACTTTCTCTCTCATTTCAGTCCAGAGCAGAGTCAAATCAATTTAACACCTATTCCACTTTTTCAGCAGCTCTATCAAGAAGGAAAATGACATGTTCTCAGAGCACTCATTTCATTACTGTTACATTAGCCATGTACTCCTACTGCCCACCAATCAGTACGTATTATGATTTTCTATCTCTGTCTCATTTGCAAGTAAGAACAGAGTTCTATCTCCTACGAAATGACAGAAACATTTTAGTGACTTGGATCTACACTGTATTTATGTAATAGAGCCGGGAATAAGATCTGGCCACTGCTGAAGGCTAAATCATACAAGATCTGCTTGAAGTCTACAGATGAATGTTTAAAGATGTTGGCTTTCAGTTTATGCTGGTTATGGTGACTGCAGCTGACAAATGTCTATCTAGTACTAAGGGAAACAAAATGAATAAGCTTGTTTTCAACAGAAAATTTGTTACCTTCAAGAGTTACAAGATTTTACAATAATCCTGTTGTGATTACATAGGACACTGAAAACAAAATCCTCATTCCCCAAAGGTAAATTAAAGACATGGTTAAGAAATTATCAAGATCGAAATGATCTATTATGTATGAAAAATGCATTGAAATTATTAGCACACCTACAGATATTTAACACAGTATTTTTTAAAAGGCTCTTTGATTTTCATCGCTATTCTCACAATTTAGTTTCATGTCCAAAGACAGAGATACATGTCAAAAAATTCTGTCAGGATTCCTCTTAGCTGTCTTCAGTCATCTCAAAGAGAAACAAAACAATCTTTCCTCTCCCTCGCCTCAAATCAAAGAGATACACAACATTACAAAAATGGTGCAAAGTAGTGGATATATCAACCCCAGAACATTGCATATGGAGGATATTTTTATTCTTTGGCTATCTTCAAACTTTCACAAAAATCATATTCCCAATGCACGCCTTCTAATAAGCACATGTGCAATGCATAACTGATACTCTTGAAAAAAGGCATTTATAAAAAAAACCAACATTATGCTCACGTGTACTAAAAATTACTAGAAGTTGTAATTTGAATGTGTTGCACACACATACACACACTCCTCCAAGAAAAGAGATCAGTATGCATTTTGGCATTAAGTACTATTTTTTTTTTTGCCAAATGAGTATGATTTAATAAAATAATACATTGTTGACTCACCACAGCGCGTGCTATGCCTCATCTATAGGAAATGGTTCAAAGGCATCAACTTCATGCTTGGGCTGCCATAGCTGATATTTGAGTCTGGCCTGCTTCTAGCACAGGTTTCTAATACTAGCCCTAAGCATGAAAAAAGAGAAAGAAATATTTGGGGTTTATTTTTCAAGTCTGATAGAGGAAGTTCAGAAAACTAAGCTAACCTGGAATGTCAGTATTTACACATCATATAACAAAGACTTAAGGTTTTCCTCTGATAATACCATAATGCATCCAGTTTCAGGCAGTATTTGTACCACAAATTTCCCTTCTCCTATGCAAAGAAGAAAGGTGAGAAATAGAAAATAATGTAGAATAAAGTGTTATTTAAATGGGAGAGAGGTGTCATTTTCCCCTCAAAAAAGGAAGAATAAACCCATGCATTGAGGCCTGCAGACCTCAGTGCTCAAGAGCTTATATTCAAGACTGTTCAAATTGCAACACATTTCACTAAAAATCAGAAAACTGCTCTAAAATAATTAGTTTTGTTCCTATAATTTCTTTCTCAGGTCAGAACTTTATATTTTTCTTTGGGATGATTCATACTCAGCCATGTGTCACTAACCTGGGGACTGAAATTAAATGTTACTTGTGACATTGTGAACAGCTTTAAGAAGTATGCAATACGGATACATAGAGGCATAAGAGAAGACGTATAAATTACTGCTGTCTATCAAATTAGCATCCTCTTAAAACCAAAACCCCAAAATTGTGACAAAATATGTTCAACAACAAAGTGTTTAAGAAACCACAAGAAACATGTTGAAAAGCAAATGTTGTGGTAGTAAGACACTGAATGAAAGTAGGAACAATCAAACATGTACCACTGTGGTTTCTAACCACCAAATGAAATTATGTGACTAACATTAAGCAGAAGTTTTGGCAACATATTCTTACCACGGTTTCACTACATGTTTTCAAATAGCTCAGAAGAGAAAGAAGTGAACTTAAACTTTGTACTAAGAAGAGAAGATTAAAAATCCTTATGAGTAAACAACTGCTTAACCAGAAAGGGCCTACTACACTGCACTGAACTGGGACAAGTGTTGCGTTTAACCAGGCTCCCTGAAATCCCACTTCCAACAGCAGCTCCTAATTTCCTGGGTTATATGATTTCTTAGTGTAGAATCCTTGTGAAGCAGTACTGGGACTTGAATTTCCGGTCCTTCTTGTCTAATAATGAGACAAGATTGATTAGAAAGCTTGCTAACAAAGCTGTGGCTATCAGGCTAAAACACAACATAGTAACTCAAGGAAAACTGTGTAACTTTTGCAATCTGTGGGCAGGGTAGTGTTAAATTCAGTCCCATTCTCTATACTGCTTTTGATCTGTACTTTAATCTCACTATCACATCGTAAGAGAAAGGAAACATAGCATCTGACATTTCAAGGTATTTAAAGTTATATGTTGCTTTCAGCTTTAGATGGTTATTCGAGTCCAAAAGATTTTTTGTTTCTGTGATTTTCTCTTATGCCTGCCTCTACAGATGGTGCTGTAAGAAAGAAAGAAAAAAGCAAACTCAAGGCAAATGCAGCATTTTTTTGTTTAAGAGGTGCCCTTTTATGAGGGTTAGTCTTTCTTGCAAGCGGTCTTCTAAAGAGTAAGCACACAAGAATCATAGAAAAGGAGAGCAGAATATGCATATTGGAAGCCAGGTTGTATTGTGGTCCAGTGAAGTCTTTCATGTTTTTTCCTTATGACCTAATACTGCAATCACTAGGCTTCTAGGACATAATTTCTAGCAGTGCTATTATAAGCTTAAAATGTAAACAGTGGAATGGGAGTGGCTATGGGTATAGGATGCTTGCCATAAAAAATAAACACAAACAGAAAAAAACTTACTCTGTTTTAAAAATTTATCAAGCTTGTGGTCTTATCTATTATTCAGGAATTGTCCAAAGAACTGGGTGGCTTCTACTGAATAACAGATGAAGAGATAACTAATTTTAAAGCTGTGGACCTTCCTGTAAATGCAGTTTTCTGCCTTTCAGATCTTAATAAAACTATGATCTCGTTTGCAAAAGGAATGCTGAAACCATCCTCCTCTAGGTCTACTTTAGATCTCCCTAAAACTGCATGAATTTTGCAATGAACTGCAAACTACAAGTGAGCTTTATGACATTCTCCAGTACCAGGACACAGAAATTCTGATAGCAGTCTCTTTCTTTTCACAAGCCTAATCTGGCACTGTAACACCACTGAAAGATATTTTATCTTACAATTATTGATCCAGTACTATTAAATCTCTAAAGAATGGCTGCAAACATGCCAAACACTGACAGCAGGAAAAAAAAACAACAACCAAACCAACCTACAAGAAAACACTCATCCCCAAGGTCTGCTCATATAAAGCCCTTTCAGAGCACACACATATTTCTAAAAATAAGAGGGACATTTTCTATCAAGCAGGCAGACAGGCAGCCGAAGATAACTGACTTTTCATGTTTAGCAATTTTTACCCTTATCCAATCTAGGAACATCTCTGTAATCCTAATACTCTTCAACAAAATCATAATTACAACAGAACCCTGGCAACTTATGTGTACTCCGAAATAGCAGGAGAGAGCAATGCACAAGAGTGCAGTTTATCGAGAGTCAGGGAGAAAGAATATTGTTTAATTTTTGGGGTCAAATCACCTTTGTCATTCTGAGTCCGTGTAAAAGAAGGTTATTAGTTGAGCCAATTGAAAAGATATTTCTATCACACCTTTCCTAGCAGGAAGAGTCAGCACCACAGAAGAAAATGCTACCCCAGAGAGTTCCTGCTTAGCAATTACAAAGCAATGTTCTGGAAAAGGGTTAAAATAGCAGAGGTTTAGTGCACTCCAAATTCCTCAAGGCACAGGAATCAAAGATAACTTACATGCGGGCAAAGACAACAGCCTTGTGCAGTCAATACCATCCTATTCTATCCTAACATTTCTCTTTTTCTGAAGATGGCCTTGCATGGCAGGCTTGGTGTCTTCCAGCTAGCTGATTTCAGGCTTCTCCTGATCATTTATAACATATTCATTTGCATTTTCCACCTAAAAAAATTCTACTCTATGCCATCTTTTTCTTCAAAATATGTATTTTCATGCAGTGTTGGTTAGTCTTTAAACAAGTCTCTGGCAAGAATCGCAGTGAACATAGGGGAAGGGAAGGCTGCATTGAGGATATCGTGAAGCTATGCAGTAAAATGAACCCATGTAAACAAGATTATAATCACTCAGTACACAAATGGTGTGAAGCATGCCCGTCGTGGTTCCCTGGAAGCATTGCCTATGTATTAAAGGAAGCATTGCCTATGCTGTAACCATAACGTCAAATTTGTATTATTTCTACAAAGGCCTCTCTGCAGTAAAAAACAAAACCAACCTTTCTTCCTGTATCAATAGCTTTTCTGCCAGAGGATTTCCCTGCAAAGCAACATTGATTTCACTGCAGTATTTACAGCCCTTTAATTTGCTTCTGCAAAATAACTAGCCTGTGCTGTTTTATAAACACTTCTAAAAGCTCTTGGTGTGTCTGTAAGACACAGCGGGCTCAGTTATTCACTTGCACCTGACAGCAATGCAGAAGATTACTTTAAAAGACCACTTTCTTAAAAGAAACCTCCAACCTCACGCCCAACACAGTTTGTCAAATACTCACTTCTTCTCATACAATTTTTTATTTTTAACATTCAGCCACCCTGCAAAAGGCCAAGATTTCCGTACTCTGCGTTGTCTAGTTGCTTATCATTATTGTCTCATTTTTTATTTTTACAAATTCAAATTCTATATGGTTTTTTATGGACTATATGACCCACACAATGTACTCATTTTTACTGAGTTGCAAGCCAAGACACCTCCTCTCCCCCAAAGCTCCCAAGCAGTGTTAAAGGTGATGAGGCTGAGTAAAACACTACTGTTTACGTGAGCCAGCTAGTAAAGCACTATCACAGTCCTGTCCATACACTGCTTTCACAACCACTAGTCACCTAAAGCACCCAAAAAGAAAAGATCATACCCACCTGAACACAGAAAAATGATGGTTCTCTGACTACAAAGTGTACAGCTGCAACCTTCTTGCTTCAGTTAGCACTTTATTTCATTAACCTGTCTGTTTCTCCCTCTCCCCAATTTATTTTAAACAGCAATCAATATTCATCACCCCACCCTGCAAAAGCAGTTGGTCATAGAATATTAGCATCAACTACCTACCATTCCGTGCTTGCGAGCTATTCTTCCGTCCAGAAACCTTTCCCCCGAACTGCAACTTTAGGTAATATTTTTGAATCACATTCCAAACAGTGCTGAGGAAAAGATGGATTATTTATAACAAAGAAAAAAAAAAAAAAAAGATAGGCAGTTGGATTCAAGGTAAACCACTGCTTTCTTTTAAAGAACTAAATAAAAGCTTAGTGGAGAAGGTAGAGCAGAACAGAAAAAAGGGAGGCAAAATGTCTGATAATAATGAAATAAAAGAGATGAAAAAAAGAGTGGCTTGCTGAATCACGCTCTTTCACTGCCTGGAAACCATTGTGCAGCATGATGCTGGCTGTACCATTGTGGAACCTACCAGCAGAGACAGGCAGAGAGCTTGGGGAATGGGGCTGCTATGGCAACTGAAAGGAGCACACATGACGTCAAAGCACACAGAGGTCTCGCAGGGGGAGGGAGAGAAAAGTCTAATCTGCAGCCACAGCTACTGTATCTCCTGGTAAATCAGGGTACAGAGCAGACCGCAATGGGAAGCTGAATAGTCTTCAGTATTGAACTGACCAGTAGCAGCAGCTCGGGCACGTGCAGCATCAGTGCAGAGAAGAGGTAATAAAAGCAGTGTAAATCTGCTCTTTTGTTTCCATTAACTGCTATACAAAGGCATAAATCCATCATCCTAAAAGAAATCCAAATATTCAAATTAATTTAACTTTCATGCTGTGGCAGCAGTGAAATAAAAATAAAAATCACAACACATCTCCTTCACAGCTAGTCTCATGACTAGCTCCGCATAGTCTCGTGTGACCTGGAACAGAGACATCATCTAACTCGGGCTGGGTAAGAGCTGCAGCTCTGTTGGCCACCCAAGTGCCTTTATCAAGCCATATGCTCACGTATGATGTGATCCATAAACATTTAAATGTTTAAAATAAGTACAGATTAAGTAAAGTCATTGGTTGTGTTACCTTAACTATACCATGTTCCTTCACCTCCTTTCTTAATTAATCTGTTTCTCCTTCATGTTCTGCTATCAGCACTTATTTTTCGTAAGTGAAGGTTTTCATCTTGGTCTATCATTCCTGCGTACATATATACATGCATGAAGGCCTGATCATATCTATTTTCAGTGAGAAAATATTCTATTGTTCCAACTTTCCCACATAATTGTCATTTTTTAAAATAGTTTTTAAAACTCATTTAACAGCTTTATCAAAAGCCAGCAATCACCACAGAAAGAGGAGACCGGATGGGGCACAGTGAAGAAACATGCATAGGTACATTATGTGCCCAGAAAATGCCTTGCCATTGTCACCAATGTCCTTAGGAGGCATGCAGGGCAGCAAGGCACAACCTCCTCTGCACTTTGCAAACAACTGCACAGTAGACATAAGTTAGTTAGTTTTAGTGTGTCAACAAAATTGTCTTAGTAACCATAGCATATTTGACTGGGTAAACTTCAGAAATCTACAGTTTATTATACTTTCTTTGAGAGATGAGAGGAGGAGGAGCGAGTATTGGACCTGTAAGATGAACAGCAGAAGCCACAATGAAGTACAAGATATCGGAGCAAAATTGAACCCAACCCAACCCACTATCACAAGATTGGAAAAAAACAAAAACAAACAAACAAACAAAAAAATTCAAACAGCAGTTTTCATGTTATTAAAAACATCAAAAGCTTCATTCCTGATTTGTCTCTGTAACCACGTTTCTCTTTCCCCCATACCAAACCACATCTACTCTCCTAATGAAAAACCATTATTTTCTGCTACCATCTGTCAAGTTTGCACAAGAAGTCCTACTTCCACTTCCAGCACAGAGGAGCAAGAAAACACTCCCGAGAAAAGTTTCATCCCTTTCAGATCCTACAGAGTACCACCAGAAAACAGCCCAAAAAATTATTTCCTTTGTGCTTAGTCTTCTTCAACAAGACTTTAGAAACCCACTACTATTAGGCTACATGCCAGAATGAAATTACCTCTTTAAATAAAATGCACATATTGGCCTCTGTTTTGGTGTGTCTATTTATTGAAAAAACCTATTACAGCTTTTTGATCATTTGGCAAAAGACTCCATTACAGCAACCATACTATATATATGCAGTAGTTAATTCTCTGGAGCAAAGCGGTATTTTTTTTCCTTAAAAATATGTCCATACACATATTTTACCTTTATTCCTTAAAACATTCAGGATACATTAAAAAATAGGTTTTCTGAGGGGAAAAAACCCATTACGTGAGTCAGTGGACCTGAATACCTTTGAAAATAGCAATAACTGACTGTTCATTGGTGCAGAAGGGGTAGGGATGGTTGCATTTGACTCAGGAGACTGGGGTTGGGGAAAGCAAGAAGAAACAAGAGTCTAAGTTCTTGTGGAGGTGATAGAGGCTCTGGAGTGTAATTTGTTTGTTTGTCCTTGGAACAATATTACAATAATGAACAATAACATCTTTTCAGATGCTGATTTTTCTAAGGGATGCTGCTTACTCCATCTCAACAGCTAAACCAGCATTTCATTCCATGCTCATCTTAATTGACTGCAGCTCACTCTTTATGGTGTCCTGCTGAAGTGGCCTGTTGTCTAAGCCAAGATATACCAAAATGCCATAAAATGCATTCCTGCCTTCAATCAGATCTCAGATAAACTCTGTAATGATCTGACACAGTGCAGAAAATTTATGCCAAAAATTTTAAAAAGTTTCCCAGAAAACTGCCCCAGTCTTAACAGGTAGGTGTGCTCTCCATGATAGACAAGAGTAGAAGTGGGTATAGCCTAAATTTCTGATCAATTGGACTGAACCAGGTGTTTACAACACAACGATGGCTACAAAGGTCATCATAAGCCAATTAAATTTATTTTAGCTAAACTCTTGTACCCCTTCTTAATGCTTTTAAAGCATTTGTTAATGCTGGTCTTTTTTAGCATATAACTTCATTTTGCTTTGCTTTAAATGTGAATTCCAAAAAAGTGCATGCGATTTGTAGCCCAGGAGATAAATGCTAGACTCTGTCATTGATTTTCATGGGAAAGACTGGGATCACTGTGGTTCAGAGTACAATCTATGGGAGGAGTTGCTCACATTCAGTCCTATATTTATACAAACAGAAAGAGATCACTCTTAAACCAAAAAGTAACAACACCAAATTGAGATTCTGGGCCATCTGAATTTCCAATTCCTCATTTGCTGATGCTGTTTAGTTACAAAAAAAAATAGTAAAAATAGATGTAGGTAGATTAGGCACTCTTTTAAAGAATTAAGTACTAATTTTAACAGATGGAGGAAAGTAGCTGTGACTTTGCGCTCGTCATTTCCAGTTTTTACCTGAATCTTCTGAAATGGTCCTACCACAGGACCATTAATTACAGAAATACTAGCTCTGCCTGCCATGGAAGCACTCAGTGACTTGCTGTTAGTCCACATGAGGTCCAGGACTAGCTGGAATTACCCAAGCAGTTTATCCTATTCCTTCCAAAACTTGCTGCATGGATGGCTGAACGTAGCAGCTCCTGAAGAGCCACAGTTCATGATCTAGCTTATTAAAGTAATCTGAAATTGGCAATGGCATAATATAATAGGTTGTAAACTGATGTTTTAGGAGCTGCTACACAGCTTGTTCCACTCTGTTTACCTTAAAGAAGTCTTATTCCTCTCAATGGCTAAATAGACGACATTAAATTAAGGATAATAAAAGAAAGTCCTAGTAAGCAAGCATCCTCAAGTTTTAAGACATAAATCAACAAACCATTCTCTGAACAAATTCTTCCACTCAGTGCTAAGGCTAGAACTAAGTGATTTCTCAACATCACTCTCAGCCACAGTTTTCTACGATTCTATTTTGATGTAATACTGCACTGTAAAGTGGAACAGTGACCAGGTGTGATAGGCTATCTATGGTCACTGGAACCCAGATACACCGCACCACTGCCGTTCTCTCCAGATATATGCCCACTGTACATCAAATCTAAGAGCTCCTTTGTTCCAAAATTGCTTTTTCGAGCCTGAGGACACAATGTACAGAACTGTTTTTGTAGCTTTCCGTTGACTGCCATACAACCCTCCATTGTACCAGAATTCTCATCTAGTTTTAATAAAATAAAAAAAAAGTACTACCTTAGTTGATTTTATTCAATATCATCCTCAAGAATAATTACTGAGGAAGGTTGACCTGGATTTGATCTCATGCTTATGTCTGACAAAAGGCCTTTAAACCTGAAAAAAGGCAATAATACCACAGGGCAGTGCATGGCTGGTAGACAAGTTCACTTTATTCATTTTTTCAATAGGAAGATTTTAAGTGAAAGAAATGTTATGATGCTTAATAAACGCACCATAAGAATTTGTATAAGACAGAGACTAACAGTAACTGACCTAAGTAGTTACACCAATTGCCTGCTTGTACATTATACAAATAACTGCAAAATCAGGCAACTAATCTAATATGTAACAGAAACGTGTTATTTTAGAAATTGAAAACCTGGTTTATATGGTTTAGAAGAAAGGAGAAGTTTCTGAATACTGGTTCTTCACCCAATGACTTGGATGAGCAGATTGAGTGCACCCTCAGCAAGTTTGCAGATGACACTAAACTGGGAGGAAGTATTGATCTTCTGAGGGTAGGGAGGCTCTACAGAGGGATCGGAATAGGCTGGATTGATGGGCTGAGGTCAATGGGATGAGGTTTAACAAGGCCAAGTGCAGATTCCTGCACTTTGGACAAAAAAAAAATAACTGTGCAGCACTACAGGCCTGGCGAGGAATGGCTTGAAAGCTCTCTGGCAGAGAAAGACTTGGGGGTGTTGGTAGACAGCACACTGAACAAGAATCAACAGTGTGTTTAGGTGCCCAAGAAGGCCAACAGCATCTTGGCTTGTATCAAAAATGGTGTGGTCAGCAGGATCAGGGAAGTGATTCTCTCCCTGTACTCTGCACTGGTGAGACCACACCTTGAATAATGTGTTCAGTTTTGGGTCTCTCACTATAAGAAAGACATTGAGGTCCTGGAGCGTGTTCAGAGAAGACGGTGAAACTGGTGAAGGGACTGGAAAACAAGTCTTATGAGGAGCGACTGAGGGAACTGAGGTTATTTAGCCAGGAGAAGAGAAGGCTGAGGGGAGACCTTATATATAAGGAGGTTGCAGAGAGGTGGGTGTTGGTCTCTTCTCCCAAGCGATAGATGATAGGACAAGAGGGAATGGCATCAAGGGAAGTTTAGATTGGACATCAGGAAAAAATTTCTTCACAGGAAGGGTTATCAAGCACTGGAATAGGGTGTCCAGAGAGGTGACAGAGTCACTATCCCTGGTGGTGTTTAAAAGGCAGGTAGATGAGGTGCGTGGGGCCATGATTTAGTAATAGACTAAACTAGTCATCAACTAGGACCGCTGATAATCTCTAAGGTCTTTTCCAACTTAATGATTCTATAATTCTGTGAACCGCCTTCCACTGGACTGATGTCCCACTGATGGGACATTGCAGTGCCAGCTCCTTCTTTTTCTTTCTTTCTTTCTTTCTTTCTTTCTTTCTTTCTTTCTTTCTTTCTTTCTTTCTTTCTTTCTTTCTTTCTTTCTTTCTTTCTTTCTTTCTTTCTTTCTTTCTTTCTCTCTTTCTCTCTTTCTCTCTTTCTTTCTCTCTTTCTCTTTCTCTTTCTCTCTTTCTTTCTCTCTTTCTTTCTCTTTCTTTCTCTCTTTCTTTCTCTCTCTCTTTCTCTCTTTCTCTCTCTCTCCTTTCTCTCTTTCTTTCTCTCTCTTTCTCTCTCTTTCTTTCTTTCTTTCTTTCTTTCTCTCTTTCTCTTTCTTTCTCTCTTTCTCTCTTTCTCTTTTTTCTCCCTTTCTCTCTTTTCATTCCTTCCTTCCTTCCTTCCTTCCTTCCTTCCTTCCTTCCTTCCTTCCTTCCTTCCTTCCTTCCTTCTCTTTGCTCTTTTGATGCATGTCTCATAACCAAATAAACAGTGGCAAGTGACCTTGCTTGAATCTTAATTCTGGGTCTAAGTATCCAGGCTAAACATACACACATCTTTACAGCACGTCATTTCAATTAGTGTCACAGACAGGATGCTCAGAAAACCGAAAGCTCTTCCTGCTATTTTGTTGAGGCTATTTCTTTGAGGGTCTGGGATGCTTGTGTGTGACTGAGACGTACCTTGATACAAAGCAAGTGTGGAGTCTAGATCCACAGTTCCATATGCCCACAAGGGTGCTGACTGGAGAAGGATGAAGTGAGTGACTTTGTGAATGTGTTTTGGGCCTGATAAATATTTGGAGAGGTGTGACATCCTGAGGGTGAGTTTAGGAGAATTGTGGTGTTTTAAGGTGAGACTCTCTCAGGATGACAATAATCCCCTACATATTGGTTAAGATAGCCACTCACACATCTATAGATATTCCTGAACAGGGACCCTTGCTGGTCAAGGGGGTGGAGCATTTGTTTGATTTGTTATAAGAACATCAATGCCACCCAAGTTCCCAGGGGCCGAGAGTGGGTAAAAGCTCGTTGGTTCCAATCTCAGAGTGTAGTTGATCTAATAAAGTACTGCACAAAGAGAGGGGACTTTGGATGCCAAACTAGGGATCTCCCACTCTCCAGGGTGAGGGAGAAGGCAGAGTTTGGATGTTTTTGAGGCAGCTCACCCCTGATGATAAAGGAGATTCACTGATTACTATTGGCATTGGTCTAAAGAAAAAAACTATGACCTTCTTAGTGGACACTGCTGCGTAGATCTCTGCCTGTACTCAAACTGATGAGGAACTTTGCAGTATTTCCCAACCAAAGAATAAGATCCTTGTTTTGAATGCCTTCGGAGCAATGCAACCCATAATGAGGGATTCTGTCACATTGTGGTCACCTGGTGATGATACTCCAGTTCACACCACAATAGCAACAGCAATCTTTCCAATGAATCCGTTGGGGATTGATGTCCGCTGGGGGAGACAACGGTATGATTCTCAGGGCAATTGCTGGCCTTTTGGAGCCCCTTATGATAAATCTGTATTGGTAGACTCAACTGTTGACGTAAGACCATTGCGACTGGCCCCACTGCTTCCTGCCTCTAGGGTGACCAATACCAAAGAGTACCCTTTCTAAATCTCACTTTATTCAGTCAGATAATGGTAGTCACTTCACCACAGCTAAGGTTCAGTAGTGGGCTGAAGAAGAGGGCATCAATGGATGTTTCACACCCTTATTACCCTCAAGCTAATGATATTGTTGAATGTGCCAATGGAACACTTTTTGAAGACCCACGATCCAGACTGGGATCCTTTTTGGATTGTGTATGTGCATATTATTGTGTTTAGCCTATGCATAGGTGGTTTGCTTATACAGCTAGTTTGCAGGGCAAAATGCCGATATTGCTGTTTGGGGCTTGGCAGGGGTTGAACTCCTTGAAGCCTACAACAGCATACTCCTCAGACTTTTGGAGGGGCAGTGGTTTAATTTAAAGCACTCATTTGTGGAACTGGCTAAACTCCCATTGCTCTTAAGTGGTTGGTGACTGTCTACTGCAAAGCTGACAGCAACAACTTCTGGGGAAAAGAGAAAGAATCCCAAAGGCCAATCTCATATCCAGGCAAAGGTACCTATTGTTTAAACCATACTCAGCCTGAGGGAATTTTCATGGGTATCAGTAACTATAATTAAACCTCTTTATATGGAGATCCAGGAATGCCAGACAGACCCTTTGTCATTGTAGAGGGCAAATATAATGGGTCACGATGGGCATGGGTGAACAAAACAAGTGGAGTGAAAACATTCTGAGGATTTTGGTCTCATACAGTCTCTATACCAAAATGTTCCTTTTGGTCCTGAATTAAACCAAATGTGCAAATGGAGTGATATCTCTGTGGCCTGGTATTGCCAGATGGTGGGCAGACCAAATGCAAACTTTAATTGGACAAACACTAGCTTTCCCAGCCCTCTGGGAAGTACCAATTCCACCTATTTCTAGTTATCCATAACCCCTACCAGTCTGATTGAAAATGGATCAGTTGCCTTGAGAGGGCACTATTGGATTTGCGGTCAGCAGACGTATAAGAAATTACCTGCAAATTGGACAGATGTGTGTTATACTGGTGCTATCCAAATGTTGTTTTTCCTTTTGTCAAATACAGTGGATAGTAGTGTAGGAGTTAAGTTTATGATGATTTGGTATGAACCAAACAGTCAACAGATACATCTATAACAGGGGATAGTTGCCAAAAAGGGGGAAGGCATGAGTGGACAGCAGAGAGAATCATCCAACATTACAGCCCTACTACATGGAACACAGGCAATGATACTCGGAAACCAATTTATAACCTTAGTCATATCATTCAGTTGCAAGAAGTGTTAGAGTTCATAACAAATAAGACAGCAGAAGCATTAGATTTGTCAGCCAGCAAAGTTACGCAAATGCAGACCGCTCTCTATCAGCATCAAAAGGTCTTGAACAACCTATTGGCAGAAGAGGGTGAGGTACGTGGAAAGTTGAATGTATCAAACTGTTGTTTGAACATTAGTGGTGGTGCAAAGGCTGTAAAGAAGTTAACATCAGAAATACACAAACTGACCCATAACCTCGCTTGAGTCTTAATTCTGTGTCCAGCTATCCAAGATAAATGTACCTATATCTTTACAGCACATACCACATGCATGCATATTAATACACAGATTATAAGGGTTCAAGTGTTTATATTTATCATAATTTGAAAAAGGAAGTCCTGATCCAAAGCCCATAAATATCAAACAGAAGGATGCGCATATACCTCACTCAGCACTGAATTACACATAAAAAACACGGATTGCTTCAACAAAGGAAATTAACTGAACAAATAACTCAAAGTAGACAAGTAGTGGAGAAACAGGACCTTCTTACTGCACAGGAAAGTCTTTCATCTGTAGCTTAAATTACTGTATCCTTAGTAAAAAATAATTTAGTATTTATCTGATGACACACTTACAAATAAAAGAATTTCAGCACAAAATAGTGCTGCCATTTTTGAAACCTCACCATCAAAGATCTGTCTGTTTTCAAGGGCTGTATATGTACTGGAAAACTCTAGCAAATGAATATACTCTAAAATGCACTATTATAATTTTGAATAAGTTTGTCGCTGGTACTTGGTTGTTGGAAGATATTATCAGCTGCATACAGGTTGATTATTTTAATAAGTTGTGCTCCAAATATACATTTGAAAGAATATAGTTTCCTATCTTGAGCTTAGCTAAAATAAAAGCTTTGACCATGTTACCAGAACAATAATATGTTCTCTAAAGTAGGATTTAGTAGAGTTGTGCCAAATAGTCCCTGGGCTAAACACTGTTGTGTGGCACAGACTTACTGAAATGGCAAAGGAATGAATGTCTAGATTTGGTGAACTACGTGGATTTCAGCACCTTGCTGACAGGTAGCTAAACCTCCTCTGCTGCTGAAAATTCTTGCTCCCAAGTAACTTCAAAAGCTCTCCATATACTGTGTTTTCTTAGAAAATCTTTGTTGGTAGATTATTTGCTTGGAAGTTGTTTCTTTTTCTAAATTTAATTCTTGGATAACAGCTCGGGCAACTCATGCCAACAGGTGACACTTTGCATTTACAAAGTCCTGATTCCACATTTATTGGAGCTGAGCAAGTCTCCACTTCTATGAGGAAACCAGATGGTTCCAACTAAGACTGAAGTTATTGAATGTCATAACTAGCAGTACATGATCCATTTATTTTAATGCAATTAGTCTGAATGTCTCCATGCACTTTGTTTCCTCTAGTATTTCTTCCAAATACATGATTTAAAAGGTGTGCTTGTTCCACTTTGGGAGCAGAGTGATCACATAATGAAACAGCATTTTTTAATGTTTTATTTTTATCTCAGCCTTGACCCAAGAAATAGATCAAAAAAGGTTTTGCTTAAATTAGGGAGTTGTAAAGAATGCAACTAACAGGACAGAAACTGGCATTGAGGGGGACCCTAGGATTGTCTGCGAGTCAAAATGAAGCTAAACTTTCATTTTCTTTGTAGCAAATTCATTCACAGCAAAACATGGTGAGATAGATATATCAGCTACACAGTGCACTATATATGGGATGCATGTTCTCAAAGTACGTAAAAATTCTCTTCATCATATCTGCTTTGCACATTTGAAGCCTAAGAAATGGTTGCAAAGCTGTCAAATGCTGGACAAGGGCAAGAGAGTGTAGGTTACACGTGACACTGCACCAACATCAATATGGAGCCTTCCTATCCGAGGCAACACTACCAAAGTGAGCTTTGATTGCTTCATCTTAGCAGGAACTGCTCAGGCATCATCGCTCACTTCATGTCAAACTGTCTGGCACAGGGCCAGAGAAATTTAAGAACCTGAAAAAACATGTTTCCTTCTCCCTTCCACAACTCCAAACACAATCTAAGGTCTCTGGTAGTGAGCTCTGCAAAGCAGAATAGGCACAATTATAATTTAATATCACACTCAGAGTTTGTCGAGACAAGGAGCAGATAAAGTCTAAGATAAACAGAATAAGACTCTTGCAGTTGCAACTTTCGTTATATACTCAGCTACTTCTATCATACAGTATTCTGCACATCTGATGACACAATACTTTTAAGCATGATATTTTAATATTGATTCTGGAACGAAACAATAGCTAAGTGAGGACAATGTGCAAACTGGCCAGGCTTGACAGGTCCATAAATCCCCCAAATGTGTGGAACAGTAATGAGAAAAGAGTAATTCCAAGCCAACTTAATTTAATTTCACAATTAAGTAATAGCTCAGATACAGAGATCACATTTTCCAGGCATTTTTATTCCACTAGTTAGGCACTGTTTGTACTTCTAGCTCTACCACCTCTTCACTGCTTCAGCATAATTCGCTTTCATTTCGTCCTGCCATATTGCAAAGGATGTCATAGAAACAGCAAGAAGAAAAAAAAATTACAAAAAAAGACACAGTTACGAAAATTCTGCCTAAGCCAGAGAAACATAAGGATCCCAATCTGTTTGGTGTGATCAGTGTCTGCGAGTACCTATATTGGAAAAAAACATCTGATCTAGACACTCATGTAATCTAGTAAATTAGGACAAACCTGCAGCCAGCAATTGGAATATGTATCTAGGCAAAGCCAGAAAATTCAAGAGAAAAACAAGTTCTTCAAGTTATGCCAAAAGGACATCGCACACATCAGTTTAATACTGCATTATTTCTGCTGATGAGAAAGTCAAGACTGTAACCTGCCTGAATGGAAATAAAGACCTAGAGAATCACTTCTGTTGACTGTGAACAGTTTGCAGATGCCAGTTTCAAGGTTTATTATTGCAACTGGTCTTATAATACCTCACAGAAGAGGGACTGCAGCATCAAACTGTGTTTTCATTATAGGGAAGAAGAGCATTTCAGGAAAAAAAATGCTATTTCTTCTTATTAAGTCAAAAGAAAGTTCAAAAATTAAGAATGAATAACTACTAAAATGGATAACTCACTGATCAAAAGAAAAAAACTGAAACCAAAGCCAGCATCTGCAGGAAAATCTATGATCTGCCTTCAAAAGAGAAAGAGAGGGTCTAAATCATAGTGTAGTAACTGGACATTTTAGAGAGAAAAAATTATGAATGGATCTGTATATTTCAGTCATAAGAATTAAAATACCTTAGAGAATGATTTATCTGCAGTGATTTTTTTTTTTTTTGAGGGCTATTACAAACTTCTATGATATCCTGTGGTAACTTCACTTGAGCTGAAATCCAGGAGAAAAGACGGAGAACACTACTGATTGAAATTTGGCAGGTTTATCTCCTTTGTTTTCCCTTCAGTGATGTGTTTTACTTGGTTTGGACTCAAATAAAAAAAACACAGGGTGGAATTTGTATGCTTTTTATCCAGCCAACACTCTTGAGAGAGCCGTACCTCTTGCAAGCATCTTATGAGGCACAATTTGTACATCTCAAGCACCTGGTGCTCTTTGGGATACCTTATGAAGTCCAAGGAAGTATTTCACTGGACATGCAGGAGAACCATGCGTCTCCTGAATCAGCAACTAGAGAACGCACAATATTTTCTGTAGAAACATTTTATATTAACGAAGGCCATGATGCCCTTGAAGGACCTTGAACAGTGCGGTAAGAGGAAACAACGGATAGCAACAGTAAGCTATGGCTGTATGCCCAGAAGCTGAGAGGAAGGTGTGAGCTAGAAAACTAGAAATCATGATAACTTAGGGGAAAAGCATGTAAAATATGCAAAGCTAATTAACCAAGTAAGCATTTGATGTAGGCATGTGGACAGTAGCAACTAACCAATAGTAGTATAAACTTATAGGCGTGAACAGTTGTTTGTAACCAATCAAATGATGCCAAGTTTTAGATGCAACATAGCATTGTGTATATAAGGAGCTCACAAAGAGCAATAAAGGTCTTCGATCCAAGATATCGGAGTCCATGTCATTTATCTCCTCAAATGGTGACCCCAATGTTTTCTGTGGCATTTCATATCGCACTGTTATCTATGTTTATGCAACCGAATAGGTCCTCTAATGTCCTTAGACATCAACTCCACAATAGCTAGCTGCCTATTGTCCTCTCCAAGACAAATTGCGATTTATATCACACTTCAGTTTATCTATCATTTCTATCATAGATAAAGTGAGATTACAAAATGTAACTATGATATAGACGAGGCTCAGGAATCATCTTGTGTTTCTTCTTTTGATCACAGATTCTAGGTGAAGCTCTACATGGATTCCTTTCAAGCACATAGTTTTTCCGCCTAAAACAAAGCACCAGGTGCCCAAATCAATCTATATCAATCTGGACCAGTACACTGAAGCACAATTCCAGTTCTGAGGGAAAAAGAGGGATGGTTTATGCTGTTCTATCACACCCTGGTATCTTTGCCTACTAGAAATCCAAACATAGAACTAAGCTTCTTTGCACTTGCAAAATAAATTCATCTCACAAGCAATTACAATTGTGTAGAATACAAAACCTCTGTCTGAGAAAATTACAGGAGCTTTCCCTGTAGCACACAACAAGTTTTTAAAGAAAGTTTTATGTTGATAAGTAAAACCAGAGATACCTACAGCAGACAAGGTGCACCGCATAATGGCTTTTTGGAGCTCTTTCATTTGCTTTCAGTATGTAATTTAGAGTTATCTTCAAAGTATCAAACCATCTGGCTGATCACAGCAGATGCATTTTGTAAAGTGGTTTTGTGATGAAAGACACTGTATGTATCAAAAATACGAATTTAAATACCATAATATAGGAATTGTTAATATTATCACCTCTGAACTGGTACCATCTTCACGTGAAGAGTAGCACATTCACCTTTTCCCCAAATTGCAAGGTTTACAGGAAAGAAACATTTTTTTAAAAAAATACGTCCTGCTATCAAGCAAAGTATTTGAAATTCCTATCAAATAATAGAATTCATAAGATATTAGTGAGAAAGCCTCTTGAAGGAAATAAAGCCAAAAACAACTGCAGCAAAGCTGTTGGATCTCAGTAATCACTGCACAAACTCAATAAGCCAAGCTTATACAAATGGAAATTATGGAGTGCTTGCATATATTCTTTTTTAAAGGTTACTTTTCTTAAATAAATAAAATTTAAGAATTTTAAATTGCAAATATATTTATTAACTGGACCACAAAAAAGAGCTGTACTGTGTTGGGACAGGATTTGTCTAGCTTCAAGAAAACCCCCAGCATAGATCAGTTGATAAAAGCAGACGTGCTGGAACTTGTCGGCCACAGGCCCTGGGAGGGAGTGAGATAAGAACCTTTAACAAAGATTGCTGGCTTGATCGCGGGTACTTGTTGAATGGCAGGAAACTGTCGTTAAGTGAGGCGGATGTTTAGAGAGAAGACCCTTTTGTATTAGCCAATAATGAGCTTGCTTTTTGCAATATGTATGAGCCTTAATTTTCTGTAACTAGTAGTATAAATATATGTTAGCTGCGCAATAAAGACGACATTTTGCTTGCATCAAGCTGCGTCCCGTCTCTCAATCGCGGCAGTACTGTGTTTTGAGTGTTTATGTCTTAACATTTTCTGTAAAAAGTTCAGAGCTGCAACGTGCGAGTCTGTGCAAAAACGTATTTTATCCACATATTCAAACTAACAGATCCCAAACACAATATCATAATCTGCATGGTTACATTGCTTTCTAAGGAAATGAGAACAGAGAACACTCTTGTAAATGAGATGAAAAGTTCAAAGGCTTTGTCCCAAAATAGCATGAAAAATAAAAGCAAGTTGAGTTACCATTATTGACAGCAACAACATGTGGAAATCACTGTCAAATACAAGCAATGTTTTTGATTTTTACCCAGCAAACATATATAATAAAACATTTGTTTTCATGGCATTGAAAGGATTGGGAAAGAAGGTATAAGGGAAAAAAAATGACTGTTCAGTTGTTAACTGGAAAAGAAAGCACGCCAGTCCATGGAATTCCTATTAAAATCATGTAGCTTCACTTCACTTCACTTCACTTCACTTCACTTCACTTCACTTCACTTCACTTCACTTCACTTCACTTCACTTTTCTCCTTAGACAAGCAGCAAAGAATTGGAACAAAATCAAAAGTAATTTTAGCTCCTTTCCTATCAATAAATAGATAAATAAATAAATAAATAATCACAGAACAGACAGACAAAATGCAAAGCAAAAGAACCTTCACTGAGGACTGCACTCAATAGACTATATGCCTTAAACAGCCACTTTAATGTTACCCCACAAAATTTTACCAAAAGTAGGCTTCAGTGTAGATCTTATTTTGACATCATTGGGTCAGTAAGAAACCTAGATACCTGTGAACAACACCTCTGTCTTTCAGGCCTGTAGCCCCCTGGATGGAATCCAAATCTCAAAATTGTGTACCAATGCTTCCTATACAATATATGGAGAGAACCAGGCATTCAAGTAAATCTTATCCAAAGGTGCATGCATGAAGGATGACGACTAACCAGTTATCTTAAAGGAAACAGTTGCCACTGCCGTATATCTGAATTCCTTGCTTTGTCTAGAACATGGACAGTACCTACAATTGTGCTGTGAATGTGCAAAGATCAGGGCCTGCTAAGGACCTTACAAAGAGTGCGCCTTTCCAGCTGTTGAAATCTGATTACCTTTTTCACTAAGAAAGAAGTGAGGGCAGGTCAGCAATGAACTGACTGAACCCTATTCTCCACCTTGCTGTTCCACTGAGGAGGAAAAGGAGGTAGAGAACTGTTGCCAGGCTCACAGACCTGAGAGATGTGGGTGCCACCCAATTATAATTGACAACAAATCAAACTCAGCTAGGTATAAACAGAATCCGGATGCAGAGTTGATCTGAATTCATCCACCTTGGAACTGCAGGTCTCCAGCAGGGACCTTCCGCTTGGATTGGGAAAGTAGTATGCCAAGGTAATATGCCTGGGAGTGAGAACCCTTACTATATAGGTGAGTGACTGTACACATTTTGAGTCGTCATTTTAAAGGATTCTTTGTGAAACTTAAGTTGGTTGTGTAGTGACATTGCCACCTGACATCCAGACCTGTCGCTTACTTTGTTTGTCAGAGCAGAAAGTGATTTTGCTTGGAATGAATTTTTACTTTGAGTGGCTGTTTGTCTGTCTTCTGGGTCACTTCACAACAGAATGGCCAGAGAAGACCTGCTCTTTATTTACTGTGCAGAAGTGAATGTAAGCAAGGGATAAATAACGCATTTTTGCAGTTTCTTAAAAGGGGAAATAGATGACTCTTGGGTTTGTTCCTACACCTGTTTAAGCTCACGGAAGCAGTTTTTGGTGTACCAAAAATAACCCAGGCTGAACCCTAACCCCTAAACCCAGCAAACCCGTTAAAATGGCAGGCACTACCCTTCACATCTTTTCTCTCACCAGCTGCCTTTTCTAAACAAAGTAGTCACAGCTGCATTCATAGAGTCCAGTTTAACAGATATGGATGTTTTCAACTTTGCAATAGTTGCTTAGCTGCAGCTGTACCAAATTTCTCAATTCCTACAGTGAATAGTCATGTAGGTGATTATTTCAACAGCTTTGTACAGAAGGTCTTAGAATTGAAAGTGCCAAGACTAAGAAATTAAAAGACTTTACAGCTTTATGTACTAAAAAAACCCACAGGACATGAACACTTTTCCTGTCACAACCACTCATAAAAGCGAAGCAGACAACACTGATCATAGAATCATAGAATAGTTCGGGTTGGAAGGGACCTCAAAGATCAATTAATTCCAACCCCTCTGCCACGGGCAGGGACATGTTTCACTAGATCAGGCTGCCCAAGGCCCCATTCAACCTGGCCTTGAACACCTCTGTGGATGGGGCAGCCACAAATTCCCTCGGCAACCTGTCCCAGTGCTTCACTACTCTCATGGTGAAGAAATTTTTCCCGATGTCTATATCTAAATCTGGCCCTCTCCAGTTTATACCCATTGCCCTTAGTCCTATCACTACAAGCCTTTGTAAACAGTCCCTCCCCAGCTTTCTTGTAGGCCCCTTTCAGGTACTGGAAGGTTGCTATAAGATCTCCTTGGAGCCTTCTCTTCTCCAGGCTGAACAATCCCAACTCTCTCAGCCTGTCCTCATAGCAGAGGTTCTCCAGCCCTCGCATCATCCTTATAGCCCTCCTCTGGACCCATTCCAACAGCTCCATATCCTTCTTATGTTGAGGATTCCAGAACTGGACACAGTACTCCAGATGAGGTCTCACAAGAGAAGAATAAAGGAGCAGAATCACCTCCCTTGACCTGCTGGCCACACTTCTTTTGATGCAGCTCAGGATACAGTTGGCCTTCTGGGCTGCAAGTGCACATTGCTGGCTCATGTCAAGCTTCTCATCGATCAACACCCCCAAGTCCTTCTCTGCAGGGCGCTCTTGTAAATTGTTTTTTTCTTAAATATAATGAAAGGGAGAGCTTTAAGTGAAATGTTTGTTGCAAATAGCAGATAAACCAGCAACAGCTACAGGATTGCTTCTGTCAGCTCAGTGACTGCTATATCAAAGCAGTTTGCCTCAGACAAGCTAAGAAGATGAATCAAGTGGTTTTGGATGTAAAAGAATAACAGTCAGTCCCCTGGAGAGCAGAACCATTAAGCTTTCACTCCAATGATTAGTGTTATTTACTATTAACAAAAGACTAATTTAGCTCTCCATTCCTTAAAAAGTATTTTGAAATTTCATCAGAATAGATATGATCTGACATGATCAGTTGAGTGAATGCCATGTTAGAGTAGATATCCTGGTGACGTGATATATTTCTTACAAGCAATAACTTTGCATAACACTCTAGTCCTGTCCAGGCCACAAAAGTGCAAAACCTAGCAAGACTGAAATCTCAGTGCTTAGTTGAAAATGCTGGGAATGCAGATTCCAGAAGTCACTGTCTGCAGCATTTAACATTTCTCTAACCAGAGATGCTGTTTTCACTCAGTAAAGCTTACTGTTCTTGTTTGCTTTTTGCCAGTAATAACTTACCACAAGACTAACGGCAGTACTTTGTTCAGATTTAGAGTCATCAGCACAGGAAGAACGTGGATCTGTTAACATGAGTCTGAAGGAGGCCATGAAGGAGGGCTGGAGAACCTCCTATGTGAGGACAAGTTGAGAGAGTTGGGGGAGAAGAGAAGGCGCTCCAGAGTCCTTGAAGCAGCCTTCCAGTACTTAAAGGGGACCTGCAGGAAAGCTGGAGAGGGGATTTTGTCAGGGAGTGCAGTGATAGGATGAGGGGTAAAGGTTTTAAGAGGCAGGGAAGATTTAGATTGGGTTAGGTTTAGATTAGGTTAGGTTTAGATTAGATTAGATTAGATTAGATTAGATTAGATTAGATTAGAGGCTAGGGGCTTAGGGGTTAATGGTTTAGGGGCTGGAGTTTAAGTTTTGTGTTAGTGTTTAAGGTTTAAGGTTAGTGTTTAGGGGTTAGATGTTCAGAGTTAGGGTTAGTGGTCAGAGTTAGGGGTTACCAGTCAGGGTTAGAGGTTACCATTAGAGGTTAGGGGTTACCACTAGGGATTTGGGGAAGTAGTTTGGGATAAAGGTTAGGGATAAACAGTAGGGTTAGAGTTAAGGACAGTAGGATTAGGGTTTAAGTTTAGGGTTTGGGACATTAGGTTTTAGGGTTAGGGTGCTCTTAGGGAGGGTTAGGGACTTTAGGACTGGGGGTTTGGATTAGGGTTCAGTTTACCAATTCGACTGGTGAGCCTCACAATTTGGTGCCGAAACCTGGGAAGCCAAGTCACCTGCAGAGGGCCCTTCTCACAGCCGAAGAGGAAGGTGCACCACCACTCAGATTCAGCAGTACTGAGGGATGGCAGTGGTGGCCCTGCTGAAATCCAGCGAAGGACTGGAGGCTGTAAAGAGGCAAGATCTATGAACAGCTGGAGGAAGAAAAGGGTAGTGGTAGGCACTCTGGTTTTGCCCACCATCACAGTAAATCTGTCCACAGACCAAGGTAAGAAGAATCAAATGTGATGAAATTCTACCTTGGAGGTCAGGTTGATACTTTTGCGTGAAGTGTGTGTGGCTGAGACGTACTTCAGTACGAAATGAGTGTGGAGTCCTGATACATGATTCTTTAGTCCTGACAGTGCAACCGAACTTCTGTGATCCCTACACACTTCAGAAAGAAATTACCTTACAGCTGAATACAGTATAATTGGGCTTCCAATTGTGGGAATAGAGGAAGACACTACTTCATCTTTCAAGTTTTCCCCAAGCCTTCCTGAACGGCTATGCACATAAACCTTGGGCTGGATGCCCACAATCACCTGGTGGCACTGGAAGATCTCCTGGATGGTTTTGAAATAAAACCCTGATGGTTTTATTCCTGCATAACATATTATATACACCACCACATTGAGTATTAAAAGGAGTTCTCTCTTGGGTCTAAGCTGGCCTGCATCACTGAACTTCTCCTTTTATCCCAGTGCAGCATGGAATATAGTACAGTTTTACCACAAACTCTCAAACTTGCCTGCTCTCTTTCTATACATATATATGCACACACATGCACTACACAAGCATATATGTATATATGTATACACACATACATATACAAACATATTACACGACGGAAGAAAAGTACCAGAAAATATCCACACTTCATGGCTCAGAACTGTAAGCACACAGCCTAGCAGCCTAGTGTCCTCTTACAAAAAATGTTTACTCCACATTTGTCTATGCATGTAGAAAGATGGACAGAGAGGTGCCTGTTCTCCCTATCACATAGTTTTTTTCCATGTTGCCTTTCAACAAGCACAATCTTCCCTGGTGGCATGCTTTCACTCATGCGGATCAGGAAAACCACCGTTACACCTCTTAGACCTACTGTACTCAACTGTGTTTGGTACCTAAATAAATAAAATTGATATGATTACAAACTAGAACTCTGCATATGATTCAGTGGTAACTGTAAATGTCTGGTAAGCTGGTATTAATCTGTATCACCATTCTGAAAGTCACCTAGATAAATAAGAGGACTTAGAACTACTGCTGTAATTTCCTTTGTACTCCCACATACCTCTTGCTTTTCACCATGCAAGATCTTCGAGCCCATGTACACCTTCATATCCCACTGCCCTCTATACTGAACACTTAGGGTCTGCTCTGGAACACATTGAAAGTAATGAAAAGCCTTCCGCTGAATTAATTAGTAACAGATGAAGCCCTTAGGCAGACCATTTGTGAAGTGTTATGTAAATCTGTGCCTTATAAAATAAAATTGCTCTTCACGGCTACCACAGGTTGAAAGACTCAGTAGATTATTTCAAACTTGCTGTCTGTCTGTATGAGAAGAGTAACAACAGCTACAGAAATTAATCAGACAAAAACAGAAGGTAAGGAAGAGTTAACAATACTCAGTAACTACACTAAAACTTAGCAAAATCAATAGTTAAAACAAAGACAGTATGTTAACAATTAAGTGCAGAGGGAGGTGTTTTTCAGTTACCTCTCCCTGTGTCAAATTAACGGTCTCTTAGACCGTGTATTCACAGAAGAAATAGCATTGACATTTGTGTAAGTACAATAGAATCCCTAACATGAGCACAGCCTAGAGCTAGAATAGAATAAAGGATCAAGATGGAAAGATGATGCATAGCCAGTTATTGAATATGATGAAAACATCAAGGCATCTGTTTTAAAGATATTAAAAAAATATATCTCCCTTCACATAGGTTGAGGTCTGCATTTTTAGAGCAAGTGAGGCTTTATCTTTTCACTGCATTTCAATTGTGGTCAAGAGAATGGGTTAAAGACTGCAAGCTGTGTTCCACAGATTCAATATCATCAGCACCTCAGTATGTGCCTATCAGCGCAGTCGTGTAAAGAAACAGTATAATACAAGCCTGATTTACAATATCTGCAATGGATTTATCTAATTAAACCCTTCCTATCCACAGGCAGATTTGAAACAGTTCAAGATCTTAGGATAAAAGTTGCCAGTGAAGACAGATCCACTATTTATTACTCAGCAGCCAAGACCAAATATAAAAGACTAACCTTTCCAATCCCACACTGCCAGCTAGCACTGAATGATAAGTGAATGCACTGCAAAGTACTTTTCTCCTTGCTTTTATAACAGTGTAATTTTAATATGTGGCGTATGGCACAATCCCATGTCAATTTTTTTGAGCGCAAAGCCTTGTACGGGGAAGAGGGAGTACAGCCAATAGAGTCAGATCTACTGAGAATTTTGAATTCATTGTTTCATAGTCAAACAGCAAACATTTTTTTCTTAGATTATTCTTAATTATCAATGTTATTTATTCATTTGAATTAAGTGTTAAGATAAACTTTTAATAAAAGCATTATCAACAAGGAGCCAATTCCTCAATTCTGCTTAAATTCAGTTTTTTGCCAAAGGGATTGACAGTCACCTATACATGAATCAGCATTCTCATAGGAGCAGCAGAATGCCTCCTAGAAACATTCCCTAGGCTCTGGCATCCTCAGAGGCCCTTAAAAACATCCTCTGTAAATAAAAAGAGGAGAGTGATTGTCTTAGGGGATTCCCTTCTAAAAGGAATGGAGGGACCCAGCTGCAGACTGGACCCGCTCCACAGGGAGGTCTGCTGCTTACCGGGAGCATCAGTGAAGGATGTCACTAGAAAACTTCCTTCCTTGGTGAAGGAAACAGATTACTACCCCCTGCTAGTATTTCAAATAGGCAATGATGACTTACAGCGCAGAAAGCTGAAAGCCATCAAAAGAGACTTCAGGGCTCTAGGGAGAATGATGGAGGGCTCTGGAGCACAAGTGGTGTTTAGTTCCATCCCAACACTAAGGAATATGGAACAGGAGGTCAAGGACAAACAGGTGAATAATGCCTGGCTCCGAGCCTGGTGTGAGGAGAGAGGCTTTAGATTCTTTGATCATGGAGTGACCCACGCACCCCCAGGCTTTCTTACTAGGGATGGGACATGCTTGTCTCCAAGGGGGACTAAAGTACTTTCTAAAAATCTAGTTAGGCTCTTAAATAAAGCTTTAAACTATATGTGAAGGGGGAGGGGGAGGAGACCAGGCTAGTTCAGAATGAGCCTGGAAGTGGGACTCCAGTGACTGAGATATCGTGTGCCGGGGTGGACCACCAGCACACCACCATAGAGCAAGTGGGGGCGAGTACAGCTGGGGACAGCAAGAATGAGACTGGCACTGTGGAGTTAGTTATTCCAAGGACCAGTCGACTGGGAATGAACTCTATGCCCTTTATGAGGGCTGAAGGTTCGTCAGCCCAGCTGAAATGTGTTTACACCAATGCATGCAGCATGGGCAATAAGAAGGAGGAGCTGGAAGCTGTTGTAGGACAAGGTGACTACGATGTCATTGCCATCACAGAAACGTGATGGGATGACTCATATAACTGGAGTACAGCTGGAGGGGGGGGTATAAACTCTTCAGGTGGGACAGGAAGGGTAGAAAAGGAGGCAGGGTAGCCCTCTATGTTAAAGAGTGCTTTGATACCCTGGAGCTGGATTACGGTGAGGAAAGGACCGAGTGCCTATGGGTTAAAATCAGAGGAGCCCACAAGAAGGCAGACACTGTGATGGGTGTCTGCTACAGACCACTCAGCCAAGAAGAAGCAGCTGATGAGCTCTTCTATAAACAGCTGGGGATAGTCTCTAGATCTATACCTCTTATCCTCGTGGGTGACTGCAATCTTCCAGATATCTGCTGGGAGTACAATACAGCAGAAAGGAAGCAGTCTAGGAGGTTCCTGGAGTGTTTGGAACCTCACACAACTGGTTAGTGAACCAACAAGGGAGGGTGCCCTCCTTGACCTGCTGTTTGTGAATAGAGAAGGTCTTGTGGGTGATGTGACGGTTGGAGGACGCCTGGGACTAAGCGATCATGAGATGATAGGGTTTTCAGTACTAGGTGAGATGAAGAAGGAGACTAGCAAAACAGTCACATTAAGCTTCCAGAGGGCAGACTTTGGACTGTTCAGAAGGCTGGTTAGCAAAGTCCCAGGGGAGACAGTCCTTCACGGCAAGGGAGACCACGAGGGCTGGGTGCTCTTAAAAAATGAAATCCTAGCAGCTCGGGAGCAAGCCATCCCTGTGTTCCAGAAAAGGAGCCGGTGGGGGGAAAAAGCCAGCTTGGTTGAGCAGGGAGATCTTGAGAGGCATCAGAAAGAAGAAGAAGAAGGTCTATGAGGTTTGGAGGAAGGGGAAGGCATCTTGGGTGGACTACAGGGAGGAAGTGAGATCGTGCAGGGAAAAAACCAGGAGGGCTAAGGCCCAACTAGAAATCAAACTGGCTAAGTCTGTGAAAGATAATAAAAAATCTTTCCACAAATACATTAACAAGAAAAGGAGGACTAGGGAGAATATTCAGTCCCTATTGGATGCAGAAGGAACAACAGTGACAGGGGATAAGGACAAGGCTGAGGTAATTAATGCCTTCTTTGCCTCAGTCTTTAATAGCAAGGAAAGTTGTTCCTTCTGTGCACAAACCCAGGAGTTAGAGGAGCAGAATGAGGCTCCCATGATCCAAGAGGAGGTGGTTAGAGACTTGCTTGCCCAGCTGGACACCCACAAGTCTATGGGGCCGGATGGGATCAACCCAAGAGTATTAAAGGAGCTGTCAGATGTCCTTTACAAAGCCCTTTCCATCATCTTCCAGCAGTCCTGTCTGACTGGGGAAGTTCCACTAGACTGGAGGCTGGCTAAGGTTGTGCCCATATACAAGAAGGGTTGCAGGGATGTTTTGGGGAACTACAGGCCTGTCAGTCTGACCTCAGTGCCGGGGAAAGTCATGGAACAGGTAATCTTGAGTGCTGTCATGAAGCACATGCAAGAGAACCAGGTGATCAGGCCCAGTCAACATGGGTTTACGAAAAGGCAGATCTTGCCAAACTAACCTGATCGCCTTCTACAACAAAGTGACTCAACTACTCGATGGGGGAAAGGCTGTGGATGTAGTCTTCTTGGACTTCAGTAAAGCCTTTGACACAGTTTCTCACAGCATTCTGCTTCAGAAACTGTCGGCCTCTGGCCTGGACAGGCACACACTGGGTGGAAAACTGGTTGGATGGCCGGGCCCAGAGAGTGGTGGTAAATGGAGTTAACTCCAGCTGGTGGCCAGTTACAAGTGTGGTTCCTCAGGGCTCGGTACTGGGCCCAGCCGTGTTCAATGTCATTATCAATGACCTGGATGAAGGCATTGAGTGCACTCTTAGCAAGTTTGCAGATGACACTAAGCGGGGAGGAAGTGTCGATCTGCTGGAGGGTAGGGAAGCTCTGCAAAGGGATCTGAACAGGCTGGATCAGTGGGCTGAGGCCAATGGCATGAGGTTTAACAAGGTCAAATGCCGGGTCCTGCACTTGGGGCACAACAACCCTATGCAGTGCTACAGACTGGGGGAAGAGTGGCTGGAGAGCTGCACGGAGGAGAAGGACCTGGGGGTAATGGTTGACAGCCAACTGAACATGAGCCAGCAGTGTGCCCAGTGGCCAAGGAGGCCAACGGCATCTTGGATTTTATCAGAAACGACGTGACCAGCAGGTCCAGGGTGGTTATTCTCCCTCTGTACTCGGCACTGGTGAGACCGCACCTTGAGTACTGTGTTCAGTTCTGGGCCCCTCACCACAAGAAGGATGTTGAGGCTCTGGAGCGTGTCCAGAGAAGAGAAAAGAGGCTGGTGAGGGGGCTGGAGAACAAGTCTTACAAGGAATGGCTGAGAGAGCTGGGGTTGTTTGGCTTGAAGAAGAGGAGGCTGAGGGGAGACCTTATTGCTCTCTACAACTACCTGAAAGGAGGTTGTGGAGAGAGGGAGCTGGCCTTTTTTTTCCCAAGTGACAGAGGACAGGACAAGGGGGAATGGACTGAAGCTCTGCCAGGGGAGGTTCAGGCTGGATATCGGAAAAAATTTTTTCACCAAAAGGGTCATTGGTCACTGGAACAGGCTGCCCAGGGAGGTGGTTGAGTCACCTCCCTGGAGGTGTTTAAGGAACGGGTGGATGAAGTGCTTAGGCGTATGGTTTAGGGAGTGTTAGGAATGGTTGGACTCAATGATCCAGTGGGTCCTTTCCAACCTGGTGATTCTATGATTCTATGAAAAGACAGTCTATGATAGATGAAGGCATAACACTGTCAAATCTCAACACGAACAGGTGATATGCAAGGCACCACTACACAGCTGCATAATTTGACAGCCTCTAGCGGAAGCTCTGACCAATTCATCCTTGATGTGCCAAGCATGAAATCATTGAAGGTAAGTATCCAACCCTAGATTCACAACCATCTCCTGTCAGAGAGGTCAGCCCCAAGACCAATGTATTCTGGTGTTATGGATGCAGCAGAAACCCACATATTTGTCCAAGAAACGTGCATAACATATGTAACATAAGTGAAAAGAATAACTACTGATAGGATGTCACGTGTTCACATTTCTTTTCTAATACAGATAAAAGACAAATACATATCATCAAAAGAACAATCTCTTTGATGCAACTTACTTTATCCTGATATGTGCTGTAAAGATACAGGTATGTTTAGCTTGGATACTTGGACACAGAATTAAGACTTAAGCAAAGTCATGTGCCGCTCTTTGTTTGGCTATGAGGCATGCATTGAAAGAAAAAAGAGAAGGAAGGAAGGAAGGAAGGAAGGAAGGAAGGAAGGAAGGAAGGAAGGAAGGAATCACATAATCACAAGGTTGGAAAGGACCCATTGGATCATCGAGTCCAACCATTCCTAACACTCCCTAAACCATGTCCCTAAGCACTTCATCCACCCATTCCTTAAACACCTCCAGGGAAGGCGACTCGACCACCTCCCTGGGCAGCCTGTTCCAGTGCCTAATGATTCTTACTGTGAAGAAATTTTTTCTGATATCCAACCTGAACCTCCCCTGACGGAGCTTCAGGCCATTCCCTCTTGTCCTGTCCCCTGTCACTTAGGAGAAGAGGCCAGCTCCCTCCTCTCCACAACCTCCTTTCAGGTAGTTGTAGAGAGTAATAAGGTCTCCCCTCAGCCTCCTCCTCTCCAGGCTAAACAACCCCAGCTCTCTCAGCCGCTCCTCGTAAGACTTGTTCTCCAGCCCCCTCACCAGCTTTGTTGCTCTTCTCTGGACACGCTCCAGAGCCTCAACATCCTTCTTGTGGTGAGGGGTCCAGAACTGAACACAGTACTCAAGGTGCGGTCTCACCAGTGCTGAGTACAGAGGGAGAATCACCTCCCTGGACCTGCTGGTGACCCCATTTCTGATACAAGCCAAGATGCCGTTGGCCTTCTTGGCCACCTGGGCACACTGCTGGCTCATGTTAAGTCGGCTGTCAACCAGCACCCCCAGGTCCTTCTCTTCCGTGCAGCTCTCCAGCCATTCTTCCCCCAGTCTGTAGCGCTGCATAGGGTTGTTGTGCCCCAAGTGCAGGACCCGGCATTTGGCCTTGTTAAACCTCATGCCATTGGTCTCGGCCCAGCAGTCCAGCCTGTTCAGATCCCTTTGCAGAGCTTCCCTACCCTCCAGCAGATCGACACTTCCTCCCAGCTTAGTGTCATCTGCAAACTTGCTGAGGGTGCACTCAATGCCTTCATCCAGGTCATTGATAAAGACATTGAACAGAGCTGGACCCAGTACTGAGCCCTGAGGAACTCCACTTGTGACTGGCCTCCAGCTGGAGTTAACTCCATTTACCACCACTCTCTGGGCCCGGCCATCCAACCAGTTTTCCACCCAGTGTGCGCCTGTCCAGTCCAGAGGCTGACAGTTTCTGCAGCAGAATGCTGTGAGAAACTGTGTCAAAGGCTTTACTGAAGTCCAAGAAGACTACATCCACAGCCTTTCCCCCATCCAGTAGTCGAGTGATTTTGTCATAGAAGGCGATCAGGTTAGTTTGGCAAGATCTGCCTTTTGTAAACCCATGTTGACTGGGCCTGATCACCCGGTTCTCTTGCATGTGCTTCATGATAGCACTCAAGATTACCTGTTCCATGACTTTCCCTGGCACTGAGGTGAGACTGACAGGCCTGTAGTTCCCCAGATCCTCTCTGCAACCCTTCCTGTATATGGGCACAACATCAGCCAGCCTCCAGTCTAGTGGAGCTTCCCCAGTCAGCCAGGACCTCTGGAAGATGATGGATAGGGCTTTGTAAAGGACATCCGCCAGCTCCTTCAATACTCTTGGGTGGATCCCATCCGGCCCCATAGACTTGTGGGCGTCTAGCTGGGCAAGCAAGTCTCTAACCGCCTCCTCTTGGATCATGGGAGCCTCAATCTGCCCCTCTAACTCTTGGCTTTGTAAACAGAAGGAACAACTTTCCTTGCTATTAAAAACTGAGGCGAAGAAGGCATTAAGTACCTCAGCCTTGTCCTTATCCCCTGTCACTGTTATTCCTTCTGCATCCAATAGAGACTGGATATTCTCCCTAGTCCTCCTTTTCCTGTTAATGTACTTGTAGAAAGACTTTTTGTTGTCTTTCACAGACTTAGCAAGTTTTAATTCTAGTTGGGCCTTGGCCCTCCTGATTTTTTCCCTGCATGATCTCACTTCGTCCCTGTAGTCCACCCAAGATGCCTGTCCTTTCCTCCAAAGCACATAGAGCTTCTTCTTATTATTGACACATCTTGAGATCTCCCTGCTCCACCAAGCTGGCTTTTCCCCCCGCCGGCTCCTTTTCCAGAACACAGGGATGGCCTGCTCTTGAGCTGCTAGTATTTCATTTTTCAAGAGCGCCCAACCCTCGTGGGCTCCCTTGCCCTGAAGGACTGTTTCCCATGGGACTTTGCTAATCAACCTTCTGAACAGTCCAAAGTCTGCCCTCTGGAAGTTTAATGTGACTGTTTTGCTAACCCCCTTCTTAATCCCACCTAGAACTGAAAACCCTATCATCTCATGATCGCTTAATCCCAGGCATCCTCCAACCGTCAAATCCCCAACAAGACCTTCTCTATTCACAAACAGCAGGTCTAGGAAGGCACCCTCCCTTGTTGGTTCGCTAACCAGTTGTGCAAGGAAGTTGTCTTCGATGCACTCCAGAAACCTCCTAGACTGTTTCCTTTCTGCTGTATTGTACTCCCAGCAGACATCCGGAAAGTTAAAGTCTCCCACAAGGACAAGAGGCAGAGATTTAGAGACTGTCCCCAGCTGTTTATAGAAGAGCTCATCAGCTGCTTCTTCCTGGCTGGATGGTCTGTAACAGACCCCTATCACAAAGTCCCCCTTCTTGTGGGCTCCTCTGATTTTAACCCATAGGCACTCGATCCCATCCTCACCGTAATCCAGTTCAAGAGTATCAAAGCACTCTTTAACATAGAGGGCTACCCTGCCTCCTTTCCTACCCTTCCTGTCCCGCCTGAAGAGTTTATATCCCAACATAGCTGTAGTCCAGTTATGTGAGTCATCCCACCACGTTTCTGTGATGGCAATGACATCATAGTCACCTTGCCCTACAACAGCTTCCAGCTCATCCTTCTTATTGCCCATGCTGCGTGCATTGGTGTAAATGCACTTCAGCTGGGCTGATGAACCTTCAGCCCTCGTAAAGGGAAGAGAGTTTATTCTCGACTGACTGGTCCTTGGAGTAACTAATTCCACAGACCCAGTTTCATCCTTACTGTCCCCACTTGTACTCGCCCTCACTTGCCCTGTTGTGGTGTACTGGTGGTCCTCTCCAGCACACCATTTCTCAGCCGACGGTTTCCCACTTCCAGGCTCATTCCCAACTAGCCTGGTCTCCTCCCCTTCCCCCTTCACATCTAGTTTAAAGCTCTATTTAAGAGCCTAACTAGATTTTTAGAAAGTACTTTAGTCCCCCTTGGAGACAAGTATGACCCATCCCTAGTAAGAAAACCTGGGGGTGGGTGGGTCACCCCATGATCAAAGAAGCCAAAGCCTCTCTCCTCACACCAGGCTCGGAGCCAGGCATTAATCATCTGTATGTTCCTGACCTCCTGTTCCATATTCCTTAGTATTGGGATAGAGCTAAACACCACTTGTGTTCCAGAGCCCTCCATCATCTTCCCTAAAGCCCTGAAGTCTCTTTTGATGGCTTTCAGCTTTCTGCGCTGTAAGTCATCATTACCTATTTGAAATACTAACAGGGGATAGTAATCCGTTTCCTTCACCAAGGAAGGGAGTTTTCTATTGATATCCCTCACTGATGCTCCCGGCAAGCAGCAGACTTCCCTGTGGAGCGGGTCCGGCCTGCAGATGGGACCCTCCATTCCTTTAAGAAGGGAATCCCCTAAGACGATCACTCTCCTCTTTTTCTTGACAGAGGATGTTTTTAGGGCCCTCCGAGGATGCTGGAGCCTAGGGAATGTTTCCAGGCTGTGGGGACCATCTCCTTCTTCCTCTGCTTCTTCCTGGGGGATAGGTTCCACCTGCAGTGTTTCATATTTATTTCTGAGGGCTACCTGGGGATTAGTTGTCCGGGTGGGGGGAGCAGGTTTCCTGCGCCGGACAGGAACTTGCTGCCATCCCCCATCTCTTGTTCCCCCTGCCTCACAGATTATAGGATCGAGCTGCTCCGCCACATTGGCTCCAGCAGCCTGCTGGGTTTGTGCGAGGGCACTGCTCCAAAGATCTATGTCCCTCTCACATTCCCTGATAGTCCTTAACCTGTTCACCTCCTCCCTCAGCTCTGCCACCATGTGAAGGAGTTCTGCGACTCGTGCACAGCTCCCACAAGTGTAGCGGTACCAGAGGCACGGGCTGGTGTGGGAGGGGGGCACTGCCTACAGCCCAGGGTCTGCGTGGCTGCATGGACCCACTGAGGCTCTGTCTGGGTGGCAGTATCCATCCTGCTCGCTGCAGCACCTGGAGCAGTTTTAATCTTCTGTCTGGTAGCCACCAGCCTCTCCCTGAGCCCTTCCTGCTCGCCCTGACCGCTCGAACTGCCGCTCAAACTGCCCCTTTGTAATAACGTGCCCCGCACCTCTTTGCCTCGCTCCTCTCAAACTGCCCCTTTGTAATAACGTGCCCCGCACCTCTTTGCCTCGCTCCTCTTCGCCGCGCTCCCAAGAGACCGTTTAAATCTCCCGCGGTAGCCGCCGGGACCGCCCCCTCCCGTCAGGCACCGCGCGGGACCGTCCGCTGCCACGTGTCAGGAGCCGAGCGCCGCCCGCCCCGCTCCCGTTTAGGTTTTCCTAGGCTTTTCCCGTCACAGGGAAGTGCCCCACCACCTCAGATGGCCACCCCACCGCAGTACTCACCGTCCTGCCGCTGGATGTCGCGGAAAAAGCGACAAAGAAAGCGAAAGAAAGAAGGAAGGAAGGAAGGAAGGAAGGAAGGAAGGAAGGAAGGAAGGAAGGAAGGAAGGAAGGAAGGAAGGAAGGAAGGAAGGAAGGAAGGAAGGAAGGAAGGAAGGAAAGGAAGGGAGGGAAGGAGGGAAGGAAGGAAGGAAGGAAGGAAGGAAGGGAGGGAGGGTACCCTTATGGCGCTGTGGTGTCCCATCAGTATGGTGCTCAGTCTGGTGGTAGAAGATTCTCCAATCCTCAACCTTGTTTCATCCCTATATGTGCTCAGGGTCATGCCTTGCTAATGCAATCATTTCACTAAATCTGTCCCTTATTTTCCCACCCAAACCATGCATCTATTCCGGCATGTTCAGCTGCTGACAGTTGTTTTATCCACCTATTGTCCAGCTCCTGGCAGATGTTTTAACTGATAGCTGTATCCACTATCAGAGTGGACCCTGCAAACCCATCCTGTTCAGCACTGCAGTCCACATGCAGTTGTCTGGGCAATGAGAACTTCAGGTTAGGTGTGATATTGAGACAGACCAATTCTTTCTGTGGCATACTAAAATCCTGAAAAGAATAACCTCCACAACGAGAGTAGTGTTTACAGATCTACCCAAGTGGCAGGGATGAAAGATTCTGGGTGGATTTTACTCGCACGTAATTATCAGTAAAAATCAGAACAAGGGCTCACAAAGATCACGATCAATCACAAAGGAGAGAACAGACACTATGCTATATAAACCATGGTTTCATGGTGTAATCATTTAAGCCAAGTGTCTCCATTTCTAGATTGCAAAGAATTGGTATACTTGGTTAAATTTCTATCCCAAATATAAAGCCTCAAAACTTCTTAACATCACAGTCATGTTTTTAAGATTGTCTCTTTCATAGTTTTCTCTGATTGATAGCTTATTTCTGTCCACATTGCCTACTAAACCATATTTGTGGTGCCTTGCTGAAAGCACGTCCTCTTTATGCACTTGAATTGCTACTAAGCAGGACAAGAAGGCGAATTATGAGATAGACTTCTCTTAAAACCTGAAGACTCCCAAAATCATTTGAAGGAAACTGTTAGGCAGACTAGAAACCTGAAAATTTGAGGAGGACAATAGGATTAAAAATTAAAACATCTTAGAATAATAGTAATGCTATAGCAAGTCAACATTGCAGTATTATACAGGCATGACAAAGTACTGCTATTTGGGCTGCCTAAATTAATTTCTGTACTGCCTCTAACACAAGAAAACAATTTAATTTAAAAAGCTATGGCACACAAAGAGAAACTTTTTGCAGTAAATGAAGTTTTGTGCACATCTGCCTCTCAGTCCCTTAAAATTCTGAATAGGAAATACCTTCCATTTCTGGCACCTGAATTCCCCTTTAAATGACATAGCCTAACTAAAACTCCTGAAATAAACCTATTTCTCCGTCAGAAGATAACTCAGTTGCATTCAAGATGCACCTGTATTTCATCACTAGTCCCATCAGTGTATGAACTAGATCTTAAAATCATTCCATCACATATTAGCTTGTTCTGTGAGAGCCCTAGAAAAACTAGTAGAAAGCAAAACAACTGCAGACAGACCCTTACTTTATGTGTAATTGACAGTTACTCTGAAGAAAACCATCTGTTTGTTTTGAAATGAACCATTAAAGCCAGTCTATGAAAACCTGATCGTGGGCTAAAGAGAATCTCCCATGACTACTGCAAAACAAATGTTGAAACTGTTCATGTCTGACAACTTCTTAGAGGAACCTCAGGTTCAGAATGTTTGAAATGCAAACCCATAAATCTGAATCTAGGGGCTTATACAATGCCAAGACTTCCTTTTCAGAGACATACACATGAAATTCAGCTACTGACTTTAATAGTTTGAAAATGAGAATCTAAACTAAGCCTTTGAAAATTACACAAATTTTGTTCAACAGAAATGAGATACTGATGATACTTTCTTCCACTTTTTTATTACCTTTATGGGACTTATCTTGAAATAAGAATATCTGAAAAACTGTATGCTTACATATATATGAGTATTATGGCTTCAATTAGAACTATCTAACTCATTTTATATAGAGAAATGTTAAAGAGGAGGGAAAAAAAGTCTTCACTCAAAGGTCTTCACTTGAATTACCGTTTAAATTACCTCCAACAAATAAGAACAAAAAGAATTGTTATCAAAATGATATTGATACTACTATTTGAAGTTTCTCTAATAATTCAGAAACCTTTAAGTGAAAGAGATTTTCATATATATACAGAGCATACTTTTTAAAAAATATTGCTCTGGGCTGTCAGACTCACATGTTTTAGTGGGTTTTGGTGTCAACTACCTCAAAATACATTTTAAGTGTTATTTCAGTGAAACAATCTCTTTTTAAGAATGTTGAGAATAAAACTCTAAGATGTAAGTAAACATTTCTTGAGGAAAGATTACATAACAATAAATCTTACTAACTCCAAGTAGAAATTCTTCATGAGAGAATTCCTAGTAACTTTGCAAAAGTCTAGGAATCAAAACAGTTGAAATAAAAATGAAAAGAGTTGAAATAAGACTCAAAAATGTTTATCTTATAACAGCCTTCCCCATGTAAAGTAGATAGCAGTGAGTACCTATCTTTGTTATAATGCATTGGGACTGTGGAAGCAACAAAAAAAAATCCACAAACAGAAAACAACAATTTGCTAAAGGAAGAAAGAACCATGCCTAAAAACTTCAAAGCCATGAAATAATTTATATTTATATAATCAGGATTTGATTGTGGAAGGCATATAGACGAAGAGTATATATGGCTGTAATTCCAGAGGAACACTATGAAAGGCTGCACCGAGTTCCCGGGGGGCTAGAAAAGCAGACCTCCAGTTTAGTCAAGTTCAGAGCTAAGCATCTAGCCTAACTATTAAACCAAGCACCTGAAAATGGGGTATAAACTGTAGCCATTTACAAATATGCTACCCTCTAAAACGATACAGAATGAAGGGCACTACAAAGGGATGCTGAAGCATGCTCTGAAGTCTGAATTACCTTTGTAATTGTTTATATACATATGGAGAGCATGAGACCTTAAAGAATGGCATCAGATAATGTTACTACAGAAACAAAGTTAACAGACAATTCTGTTTCTACCTGTGTTTGTAACACTTAGCAAAACCACAGTCATAACTCACATTGTAGTCAGTGCCTAAAGAAAGTCAAGATTTTTCTTTTTTTCATAAGATTTTTCTTTTTTTTCTGTATTAATGGACAAGTCCTCTGGAATGCAAGTTTTTCTCAAGGGCAACTGTATGTTTTGACACAACAATGTAAATAGGACAAAGTAGTGAAAACTCTCAGAAGTATCCGACTTAATACAGATGCGGGTAAAAGAAGTATGCTCCCTCTTAAAAACTGCCTTTTAACCCAGGCTATGGGATACCATGGTTTCAACTGCATGTACCACATTGGCAAAGCCACACATGCGTATTTTTATAATACCATAAACTACTTGTAGTGGAGAACCTAACGCTAAAAGAAGACATAAAATTGCATTTATTATAACTGTGAGGCATGTTACCACAAAAGTTAATGTGCCAGAAAAGCTATATGGATCAAAGAATGGATCAAAACCCTCTATTTTAATATGTGATACAAACCTACAAATTTGCTTTCTGAAACAGTCTGTCAAAAAAAAAAGAAGTTGAGGAAATGGAAGAAACAAAACCACATCTATATTTAACGTAGCTGACACTAACAGAAGCAACCTGAAAATCCCACTGGCTCTTTCCAAACCAAAAATCAAGACTCCCAACTTGCTCCCATATTTAGCAGCCTAAGGAAGGCATAGCCTAGAACAGAATGCAGAGGAAAACATCAATTTAGACCCAAAGAAGTAAAACTGTGAGGCCTTGAGCTGTTACTGGGTGCCCTGTACCCCCACCTACAGCCAAGGCTCCCTCAGGACAGGCTCCTGGAGTTGAGAAGGAGGTGGTTTTGCAGCCATTGGGTGAGAAATCTGTGTACCCTTGCACCTTTAGCCTGCAAATCATAAAAATATAAGGAGTGAAAGACATCTGGGAAGTTCCTTATGTTCGCTTACCATAGGGAATAATGCAAGGGAATATTTTTTGGTGCAATGGCACTATGGCTATAATGACTTCAGTACCATGGATATATATTTTTTTAAACTATGTATATTTTATGCACTTTGCCCATGCTGTAGCTGTACACAAACACCTGAGGAGGTAATTTTGAACTTGTTTGCTGCTTTAATTTCCACTTGGAACTGAAATCTAAAAAATGTCAATGCCAAACTAATAAAACCAAACTGTTAAAATTCCATTTTCTATTTACAGTGTATGAAGCCACTTAAAATATTTTTATAAGGGACAGTTATGGGAGACTACAGTTTTCTCTTTAAATTTGCTGACTGATAACAGCTCCTATCCCTAGATTTCCAGAGTGGACTTCAAATGAACCAAAATTTAACTACTACATATCAAACATGTATGGACAGTAAGTTTTCAAACTGTAAATAATAACTCAAGCTCCTTGTAATTCTCAGAATGAGGAGTACCTCATGTCTTTCTGTGGCTCTGTAATTTTTTAATTTTTCTTGGTAACAAATCTGTTAGATAAAATACCTTTACGAAAATACATGAATTAAAGTAATTTCCATCTCAGGTGACACATTTTAGTAGAATTAAACTAAGTCATTGTAAGTTAATACCTGTACTTTTAATAACTGAATCTTGTACTATCATCCCATGACACCAACCCAGCAGTTGTGTTACTTAAAAATATACTTAAAGAATAAGCTGGAACATCTCTTAAAGGGAGATTATGATGGTAACAAAGGCAGTTACAATGCAAAGGGGTTTGATGTTGAAGGATCTAAACAAAAAAAAAAAAAGAATGCCAAAGCAGAGGTCTGTCTGTGTGCTGTCTTCCAATTTTTAGTTTGTGCTAGCAGTGACTTTATCAGAATTACTGAGTTTATAAGGAGTATTTAAAAACAAAACCAAATATTTGCTAGTCACAGTACAGAAAAAAATCTGACATGTTTGTAAATACCTTCAGCTCACTGCAGAATACTCTTATCTTAAAACAGCTCTGGACAAATATAAACAAAAATCTGCAGTCACTGTACGGACTTGGAATAATAAATGTCAATTTAAATTTCATAACTAACTTAGTGAAAGCTACCTAATGTTAAGGAATTCAAGAGAGTAAGAACCACTTTTCTCACAAAACTAACTACTGGATAGTAATGAACCTTTCTACTCCTTCAGCTTGCGATTGGCCCTTCAGTTTGTGGACTCAGGAATAACAAACCTATACCAGCAAGTTACAAGAAGCAAAAAGGTTATGAGCAACAATTGAGTTGTGCGATTTGTATGTTGGATAAAAGTTAAACGCATGATATGTATGTTGTCTTTGTATTGTGTTTCCTGTTGAGTTAGCGCTTTAAGTTGTCCTCCTAGAGCATGTGTGCCTAGCACCCTAAACGAGATGATTGTTCCCAGAAAGCTCTTGCCTAAGTGATGGCAATAGAAACCAACAGCTCTGCTCAGGGGCACTGAAAGGTACAGTCATGTTTCTTTATACAACTCAGGAAGTCCAGACCTAAGAGAAAGAACATCACACATTTGAATGTGAAATAGATGCTTCCAGAAATCCTAACATTACTCCAGGCTGTCTGCTAACAAAATAAGTAGCATCCATGAAGACTCCACCCCAAACACCACAAAAATTGTCTTGCACTACTAATTTGAACATCAATGATGACAAAATGATTCCCTGTACATTCCTTTTTCCCCAGCATGCAAAAATACAGAACATGCACGCCCCTACTCATGCTTGATAGCATACAACCTGTACAACAGCAAGAAGTTGACTAAAGCAGTAGAATCTTAGAATCATAGAATTGTATTGGTTGGAAGAGACCTTAAAGATCATTTAGTACCAAACTCACTGCCATGAGCAGGGACATGTCTCACTAGATCAGGCTGCCCAAGGGCCCATCCAGCCTGGCCTTGAACATCTCCACAGATGAGGTAGCCACAAATTCCCTTGGCAACCTGTTCCAGTGTGTCATCACTCTCATAATGAAGAAATTCTTCCTGATGTCTAATCTAAATCTGTCCCTCTCCAGTTTATGCCCATTGTCCCTTGTCCTGTCACTACAAGCCCTGGTAAACAGTCCATCCCCAGCTTTCTTGTAGGCCCCTTTCAGATACTGGAAGGCTGGTCTAAGGTCTCTCTGGAGCCTTCCCTTCTCCAGGCTGAACAAGCCCAACTCTCTCAGCCTATCCTCCTATGGGAGGTGCTCCAGCCCTCTGATCATCCTTGTAGCCCTCCTCTGGACTGGTTCCAACAGCTCCATATCCTTCTTATGCTGAGGATTCCAAAACCAGACAAAATACTCCAGATGTACATAGACTGCTTTTGAAATGTACTCTCAGATCAGCTGAAAGCTAACTATAAAGGCAGGGTTTCCTACCTCCCAGAGTCCTGACATGCTAAAAAAAGAAATAGCTGTTTTTTCTCAGGTGAGGAATATTCTCTTTGAGAGAGACAGGTGTTTTGGGCCCCCATGTCCCCCAAGTATTAACCCAGAAACCCAGATACTGCACTCCCTTTGAGCACAGATTATATGATAGGAATAGCATCATTCTTAACATAACTGAATTGATTCTTTCCAAGTAGTTTAAACAGATTGTGAAGGACTAGTTCTGCCCTTGGCTTATGTAATCAAGAGAAGGAGAATATAAAAGACTTTCTGCTGTCCTAATGGTAGTATAAATAATAAACTCTGTGGATAGTCAAAAGAAGGAGAGGAGGAATAGAAGAATCCAGTGGTCAGGATTGTTTCATAATGTGAGGAAGTCTGAAGAGAGCATCTGAGAAAGCCAGAAAGATGCTGTCAGAATCACCACTTTTCCTGCTTCTAGAGGATTTCCATGTAACTATAGGTGACATAGTCTATCCTACAAGGTAATACTAAGTTGGGTTTTTTTCACCCCTCAATGACTGATTACATAATACATGACTAAATTCCTCCCCAGACGCTTAAGAAAAGCAGGGTTTAGTGGACATTTTATTACTTTATTACTTTGAGGGATATCCTGGTATGTGTATGTAAGAAATCTGAATGAAGTGGAGATTCAGTGCACCAAGGGTCAGATAAATGGATATTGATATTGATATTAATCTAGATTAAGTTTATTAAAAAAAAAAAAAAAGCTAAGCACATATTTACTTTAAGAAAATGTCTTGTGTAGGCAGATTGGTAAATAGCTTTATATGTTTTTATTAGGGTATTATGTCTGCATTTTCAAAGCATTTTTCCTCAAAGGTTTAACAAACCTCACTGGGCAGCAGTTCTTCATCTCTCTTTCTCTTCTGAGAGCATGGAATTGCAATGAGATGCCACTCTGATTTCAGATCAAGCTGTTGGCATTAGACTACTATAATTCCCAAGAAACATAGTGTTACCTGGTGGGCAGAAATTGGAGAACCTAACTTATTTCCTGTAGCTTGTTGATGAAAAAAAACGCACCCCAAAGACCTTTAAGCTCTGGAGGGGTTATCAATGATATTGTATCTGGAATATAAACAGCCTATCGAAAAATTTTTGGAGAACAAATCGATGAAATTATACATTGATGCATTTAACTGAAGTTTGAGTTTATGAATAACATTCTGCACAACAATACCACCTTCAAAAATTCTTAATAGTCATGCCAATAGCTTGCTTTTTCTAAGTTGGATTTTAGCCATATGTGCAAACAAATGAGTACCAACTCTATTCTCAGGCTCGACCTTATATGGTCAACAGCTGTAACCATAGTCCTTCACATCTGGTGCAGCCTCTCTTTCCTGCCTTGCTCACATTCTGCTTACCATTCCAGCCTCTGTTACTCTCTCATTTCACTCATGTTACAAGCCGTGTTCCCATCTAGCCTTCACAAATAACAACGTTGATTTAAAAACCAAAATTCACATTTTTACATTTAGATATGAAATAACACCCTTGGAATTGCATGGAAATGCACTCTTTGGCTTTATTTGTCTGTTCAGCACATGCTACATTACTTGTTTTCAAGTAATGAAACTAGCAAAAATTGTGTGATCTTTTTCTTCTCTATTCAGATCTGTACTCAAGACAATAAAACCACCACACTTCAATTCACAGTGGAGAATTTGTCTATATCTGTCATTGACTACTAATATATTATCAAGCTTTTGTAAGATTAACTTCACTTGAGGCAGGTTCAGTGTCTATGAAACTGAAAACAAATTTACAAAAGCAATTGGTATAAACTGCCATAATCTTTGATCTTAATTTGTGCCTTAATTAATTGTGTTTGTGTCTATAGCCTAGCACAGTATAGCCCTGCTCTTTGACAGAGCTTCAGGCGCTATAGTGTTAGAAATAAATGGTTACAGCTTCTACAGATTGTAGAAAGGCAGCTAAGAATTACAACACTTAAAAAAATGTAAAATCACCGGTTATATTGTGTACTGTTTTCTCATGAGCACAGGGTGAGCTGAAGGAGAAGAGCATCTGAGTCTTGGTACTCTGTTTTGTTTTTTTTTTTCTTTAGTTCTCATCTTTTCTACTGCAACACACACAATGTAATGGATTGGGAGTAGGCCCGAAGAGAAGGACTTAAGTGTGCTGGTGGATGAGAAACTCAACAAAAGTCAGCAATGAGCACTTGCAGTCGAGAAAGCCAACTGTAACCTGGACTGCATCCAAAGTGTAACCAACAGGTCAAGAGAGGTGAATCTGTTCCTCTACTCTGCTCTCATGAGAACTTACCTGGAGTTCTGCTTTCTGGAGTCCTCAGCACAGGAAGAACAGTGATCTGAGTAAGTCCAGAGGAGACCACAAAGATGATCCAAGAGCTGGAGTACCTCCCATATGAGGGGAGGCCAAGAGAGTTGGGTCTGTTCAGCTGGGAGAAGGGAGGGCTCCAGGGAGGCCTTAGAGCAGTGTTCCTGCACTTAAAGGGGGCTGCAGGAAAAATGGAGAGGAGTTCTTCATCACAGAATACAGTGATAGGACAAGAGGTAACAGTTTTAAGCTGAAAGAGGGGGGATTTAGATTAGATATTAGGAAGAATTTTTTCCTGTGAGAGTGGTGAGGTCCTGGAACAGTTTGCCCCGAGAAGTTTTGGAAGCCCCATCCCTGGAGGTTGTTCGAGGCCCCATTGGATGAGGCTTTGTGCAACCTGATCTAGTGGAAGTTGTTCCTCCACATAGCAGGAAGGGTGGAACTAGATGAGATTTGAGGTCCCTTCCAACCCAAACCATTCTATGATTCCACGATTAGTTAATTGAAAATGTCCTAAAATCTGAGATATTTTCCCCTGCTTATGGCTTTGGTATTTTCTTAGCATTCACTTTGCTCTCACTCCCCATAAGTAACAAACCTTCAGTGAATAAGATGAGGGATCTTTAAGAATACTAGTCATGACATTGTACCTTAATTCAACCTTTCACTTTTTACTAGACATCTTTCAGCTTAAATGATCAATGTAGCATTACTGTTTCTGATGTTCCTCAAGATAACTTAGAAAAGAACAAATTTGGAAGGAAGCTGTCACCTGCTGGTCAGTCTGAGATGGAAGCCACCTGCATACGCCTGCTTGGCTGCAGGGCTTGTCTTCGGAGTTTGAGAATTATTTGCCTTGATCAAGACTGTGCTAGCATAACTTCTGAGATCAGTACTGTATGTCAACAGAATTTTCGAAGTGAAGGAAGAATATGTAGCAAGAAATCAAATTATATCCCTTGGTTTATGTGGAAGTATTTATTGTTTTCATTTCCTAAGGATTAAGTTTTCATGGTTAACACAATTATGAACTCTAGTGTAGACTCAAAGCTGTTGTTTTGCATCAAAATCACATAATTAAAGAATCTTTTTTGATCCTGATCTTACTAAAATGGTTTATTTGCAATTTTTACCTGTGAACACAGTTGCAAACTTGTGTAGAGCTGATTAAATCAAATCTTTCTATGGATATTAAGGTTCAATTAATGTTGAGGTCACGTAGTCCTTTTGTATAGTTTATGTAGGCATTTGGTTCCATCTGAACACAATTCCTTCATTGTCTATGGTAATCTTAGAGACTGAAGCATAGGTATGGATCCCTTTTGCAACAACCAGTTGCAATAATAGCTTTTCATATACCACTAGTAATAATGGCTTTACGTATTCAAAGTATTTTTTTAAGTTGTAAATCCCTACTTAAACAAGATGTCATTGAAAGTACATAAAGGATTGGCAGGACATAGACAAAACAAACCAGCCACATGCAAGAGGAAAAAGAGGTTAACACTGCAGACTCCATTAAGCATAGTATAGCTTAAAGCAGTAAGCCAGAACTAGCACTCCATATCCATATCTCACTGCCCTTGTTTTATGATCCAGTTTTCAGGCTTGAAGTGTAGACTGCACCACAGAGAACAGAATTTTAAGCTTCATGACCATCCAGACAAAATACAGGATAATTGGGCAATGGCTTCTGTAACAAAGAAGTAAGCACAAAGTTGGCATGCTCTTCAGTTCTCAGGCAGAAAAGTAGCTACAAGATTTTTGCAGCATAACGATGCACTGCTCTGAAAGGCTGCCACCCTGTGGCGCTTAAGAGGTGCTGTAGTAGCTCACTGCCCTGATTTAATGGTTTCTACACTCTACAGAGCGGAAAGACACCTCTTACAGAAAACAAATTAATACGTCCCCTTTTCTATATATATATATTTAAGAATATTCCAGCCATAAACTTTAAATGCTGAATTTTCTGTAATGGATCTCAGGATGCACTTCTCGGGAGTGCTATGCTTCCTTGATCTATTTATTACATGGTTTGAAAGACTATGGTAAATAATCTTATAAACCTCACTCCCTGAGTAGGCAATGAAGGTTTTCAGGTAAGTCAATGGGACTTTTAGTACAAGGACTTCAAGATTTGACCCTGATCCTGATTAACTGCTTTAATCTCAGTTCCTGCTGATTTTCATTTGCTGGTCGTAGCAAATTATGCCTTAGTACCAAGGAGTACATATTTCTTCTAACACACACACACTTCATTATAGAAGACACAGAGAAAATTAATTTTGCTTGCAATATCATTAGTATGTTGTCAGTAAGCTGTGCATATGAGTTAGAAACAAGTCCTTTGTATTTTCATTCCCCTTCAAATCCTAAATTAAGATGAGGTTGCAACAACTGTAAAATATAATTCTATAGCAAATAATCATAGCAAAAATGTATTTCCACTCTTCAGAGAACACTTTTTAAAAAGCCTAAGAAGAAAATGGGTACCTGGCAAATTTTTCACTGTTAGAATAGAAGTGGTAAAGAAATAACACACAACTCTTAGAGATATATATGAAATTTAAACTTCAGTTCCTTGAAATACATATTCTTGATTACTTATCAAGTAATATAAGTGAGGCTTATATCTTGACTTAAGAGGATATATAAGCCATGTATATATATTATATCCTTAAAAAACTTTATTCAGATCCCCGTTAGTTCAGCTTTCTTATGTCCATACTCTATTACCTGCAAAGATAAAGCAGCTCATCTGCAGTTCTACCTGAGCTGGCTTTATAACCCTTATAAACTGGCCTATACTGTTTGCAGCTATTTTTGTTGTCTATTACAGGAGTTTCATTTGTATAGTCATCAGCTTTGAACTCTGTCCTAACCTTCTTCTGCTATAGATCAAATAGATTTAGCCAGCGGGGTCAGTTTGGCATTACAATTCTCAATTCCATTTGAAAAGCTCCAAATTTTACTTCAGATAGTAGTAATTTCTAGATATTGCAATAGAAAATACAATTTCCTTTCATTTGAACAAAAACACAGCAGTATTTCCTCCTCAGAACTTAGTTGATGAATTTCTGAGCTCAGTGGTAAACACCTTCCCTAATATTTGTGAAAGGCATTTGCAGCAAGTCAGGGAAGGCACTCTGTGTGGTATTTTGTACTATACTGTTCTTTTCGATTAATAATACCATGTTACGACTGTTGGCATCAGTACAAAGCTCTCAAAATGCTTTTAATGATAGGAGCTATAGTGTGACTTAATGGAAAACTTCCTGCAAAGGGAAAGTATCTGCAAAGGGGGAAATCTTCAAGATTCTTCCAATCCAGTAAGTTTTTGTATAGAAAAAGCACATCAGATTGCCAAGTGTTGAAACGACAGGAAGAAGTATGCACTTCACGGTAACTGAATGACTGCATCCTACGGCAAATTCAAATCTAAATTTACGTTAGATATAATGTAAATGGTAAGCTATGTCCCTTAAAACAATGCAGTGGTAACGGTCTGAAAATTTATAGTTAAATTGGAATTAGGCAGTTGCAGGTCTGGGGTTTTGTCAGTAGTTTAAGAACAAGAGTTTGATGGAAAGTAATCAAAAGCTATTGTTCACCTTTTTAATAGTAAATCAAGATTTTTTTTAAAAAACAAACCGAGAATTGTCCCTGTTCTTTGGTCTCATTGAATCCCCAACAAATTAAACTGCAGAATCTTCAACATGTAAGAACAATAATCATTTATCTGGGTGCCCAGCAGATTCCACACGCTGCCCAGGATATATTGGAATTATTTCTAAATAACAATACACTTCCTAAACTTCTGTGTCAGCATGGCAATCTTTAAGTGTCTGTGATCAGCACCCATCAGGTTGAAAAGATTAGTTAAAGTCCTTATCAGATGTGCTTACACCCAGTTACATAACCCTTCACTCTGCAGCACTCTTAAGTACGTAATGACTGTTGACTTTATTGGCACAAAATCTATACTGTTCTAAATGCCACCTATGTTGAAAGAATGTTGTAGCCTGAGGAAGCTATATTTTGTGAAAGCTGTGGTCTCCCTACACCAATACTAGTGCCCAGATTTTAAAAACTGTGTTACAATGTGCTTTTATAACCTTTGCCAAAGTTAACAAGTTTTGTTGCACCAGGTGGTGGTAGTGTTTCCTTAGGATCCTGGAAAGGACGGCACTCACACTCTAAAGTATCATTTAAAATGCCATTTATCAGAGCTAACTCTACAAAGAAGAAGTAAATTGATTAGTCCTTAAGTTCCTTCAGATGCTGGCAACATGAAATTGTGCAGTAACAAATAGGCATCCCCTTCACCGGGGTGAAGCAAACAGTGTAGATCCCATCCATTGAAAGGCTACATTATTTTGGTCATTGAAGCTACTGTAAGCATTTCTTAAAAGTAAACAAGTTTCTTCATTCTTTCTACAGTTAAATTAAAATTGATACTCAGATATCTGAGAACTTGCTGCAGTTTAGACAGAGGCAAGGCTGTGCAGGTGGCATAATTGCTGCTATAAGGTGGGAGCTGCCTGCAGGCTTCTTTGTTACTATCAACCATCTCTGTCTGTCCAGCAGCCCAGGAAGATGCAGGCTTGAAGGCTAAGCTACATGTCCATCACGGCACAGTACAGCATAGGCCTGCACCTACTTACATCTAGCTAGTGGAGTACTAGCTCCTTGATGCACAGGGTCTTCTGATCGGGGTCATTATTCCAGTCTACCTGTTTTTAGATCCAGATTTTTCTAGGAAGAACCACTGTATTACAACTATTATTCTCATATGCAGGAAAGAAAAAAATTCTAGCTTTTCTGACACTTATCCAATTAATTATTTAAATAAATATAAAAAAACCCTCAGCATTTAATTTTAGAATAAAGGGAAGGATGTTATAAAAATTAATTTGAGGAGTTATTAGGCAAGATGTAGGAGGATAAGCAAATCATTCTATTATGCAATGCACTGCATTACAAACATCTAATGCTACATTATTGATAGCAGAAAGAAATCCCACACCCCTTACAAAGGCATATGCACTGCTGCAGAAAACTTCTTGGCACAGCTGATAAAGCAGAAATATGACCCCAGCTCTTCTTATCACTGGAAGGTACGTGGAGACCTAAGAAAGTTAAGAATAACATAAACGGGCAATTAAAAGCTGGGTGACATAGGTAGAGAAGGTAAGATTGGATTTCTCAGGAGAGAATGGTAAAGCATGGGTGAGGCCTTAGGCAGCAAACGCTCTGACACAGGGCTTCACCCTATTTTTTTCCTTAGTAGAACTACGCAGAGGAGAGCTGCCTTGCTTTGCAAAAAGATTGAAGGAATCACGTGAGCAACAGCCTTTCTCTGAACACACAGTAGTACGTACATAGTGGCAGAACTAAATAAACATGTATCAAAAAACATAGAATGAAGTATTTTTGGTTTTTCGGGCATGGGGGTGTTTCAGACTTACTGAAATTCTGGTGAAGAGAAAGGATATTTGCAGAGTAAAGTTCTGTGAAGTTCCACTGAAAGTCACAGTTATTTCCCTTCTCTACTTCTTAGGTCTTTGTTAGATATACAATAGTTCAGTGCTCTTAAATGTGTCTTGGAAGTCCTCCTTATTTGTGATTGAATATTTAATTGTTGATAATGCAAAGTGAGTCTTGTGTTTATAAAATGACACTTGAAAGACTGCAGTAGTTACAGATAAATATAACATTCTATATTTATACCGCACTAGTCTAAAGGACCAACAAAGCACTCTAAAAACACGTGTAAGTACTGATTCAAGATTTGGAGAAAGAGACACATAACCCATGGTCAGACCGATGCCTTCCCTCAACATCATTCTTTCTCCTGTAAGCTAGTTTGTAGGTTTTGGGGTTTTTCTTTGAAAATCCAATAAACCTTGCAGGTTATGCTGGGAACTAAAGGAAAAGTAGAAGTAATCTGAAGGCATAAAAAATCCTTAAGAAACTGGAATTTACCATAGCAAGGAAGAATTAGCTGATTATAGAAAGTTTTCTTCAAGTTTTCTTAGCTTTCCCTTCTCCACCATTCTCACACTTCTGGACAGCTTTGAATTTACTTACTGTATCTTTCTTTTTACTGGATTGTTTATGTTGCACAGACCACAGAACATTGTACATCTATCTTGGCACCTGAATAATTCCAGTGAGAAAAGAAATCTTCATGATCAGAGCAAATGAACAAATTGTTCAGTGACTTTGTTAGTCACTCAAACCCTAGCATTGAGACAGCACAACTAAATTTCACCCCTGAAAAATGCCTGCTTAAATGGTGTAATATGATTACTCTTGTCTGCAATCCTGAGATACAACAAACTATCACCTATTTCCTACCTAAAATGACTTCCCTATGTGCATTACAAGCTGTGAGGGTTCAATTCTTCTTTTTATTGTATCAATATTCAGACAAACTGCCTCAGTGATATAATTTATGTTACTGTGGCTGCTAGAGCTAACCTTTGCTGCTTAGTAAGAATAGATAGTTACAGTGAAGAAAACTGTGGTAACTTAAGGCAAATAGGAAAGAATATAGTGTGTTGTTACACGTCTCAAAATTCTTCCATTCTTGATGACTTAGACTACAATTAATAGTAGAATGTATCTTATGCTAAAGACAGGTGAGAGAAAACCTTCTTTATTTTCTATACATACCACCACCGTGAACACAAATTTATCAAAGACACTATAAAAAACTAAATAGTTAGGCTGATGATGTAGTAAATCCTTTAAATTGTATCAGTCTTTCAAGTAATGCAAACAATTAAGGCTTATATCTGGGAGCCTGTAGACAGACGATGAGGAAAAAAACCCCACGAACTATTCATCTCTGAGAACTATACTATATTTTAGAAACAAAATAAATATAAATAGATATGTTGTAGCATATGATAAATACTGGTAAGGGTTTTTTTCATCATATTATAAGGCTATAACTAGCAAGAAGGTTATAAAACTTGCTATTGCAACTGGAAGCATATCTGATACTTCCTAGGCTAGAATCCTTCAATTTTTCACTTTCTTTTCTGAGAGCTTTATGGAGATCTGTGCTTTGAAAAGCTGGTATGTGTTTTGTTTGGGTTTATTTCCACAATACGAGCATGTCTACATAAGCTCTGGGTAACTCAATAAAACACCCTCAAAACTACAATAAAGCAGTGGGAACAAAGTCTATAACAAAACCCACTTGTGCTTTCAGCTCTGTTCTCGCACTAAGTATTCTCTACCCTTCTACATTGTGAGGAGTTAGCCTGAGCACTATACCAACTGCTAGTAAAGATAAATTGGCATTTAAGCCTAAACTTCTGGACAACACCCCTCTGAATTAGTGAGGTCTTAGTTTGATTATTTGAGCTACAAGCGCTGTATCCTGTGATGTGTTTGCACCTCCTGCTTTACCACATCAGCCAGTTCAGCCCTGAATGATCTGCAAAAAATAAGACATGCTGCCTGCAGACCACTGTCATGCTGTGGCAATATATCTGTAAATATGGAGTGCACAGGTAATCCACCTGAAAGCTTTTGCTCTGCTAAGAATAGATTCATGGCTACATTATGTCTAGCAGGACAATAGCTCTGTTGCCTTCTTAGTATTTCCCTATCTCGCACATCCCATGAGTTGTCATGTCTTCCCCATTTCTTCACTTATTCTTCTCAGGTTTCCAGTGGGTTTTCCAGTTTTGGGTGGCCAAAAGGTAAATTACTGTACCAAGAGCAGACTGAAATAGACTGTGCTAAGCTTCTTCCTGCCATAGCTGGATTAATGTTCTAGAGCATCCCTGAATACCTGTATGCTGTATTGCAGCATTTCCTCAGCCCATAGCAGCTGGCTCAGGACCTGGGGCTCGCCCAGGTGAGGTCAGGGAGAGCACTGCTTACTCCTACAACTCCCATCCCATTGAATCTGGCACCACAGAGGCCCTCAGATGTGACAAATGTTTAAGACAGACAAAACAGTAAAGTCGGTCTTCACAGCTCCATTATATGTAATTTGGCTATGACTCAGCCACTTTTATCCCATAAATATGACAGCCTAAATGAGCCTTCTCAGAGCTCTCCCTGCTAGACAGTGTGGCTGCATGGTGATGATCTACCCTTGCACCGGGTTGCCTCTCAAGGGTGCTCCTCGAAGCAATGAGATCTTTTACTAATGACAGATCGCTGGTGAGCCCCATTGGAAACCTCCCTGCGTGGCAGCTGGATAGCACAACAGCCAATTTTCCTCTTTAGCAGGGATTAGTGATTAGCTTAAATAACTAGCATTTTCATAGCATCATAGAATCATAGAATCGTGGAATCAGAATGGTTTCAGTTGGAAGGGACCTTAAAGATCACCTAGTTTCAACCCCCTTGACATGGGCAGGGACACTTTAAATAGACAGGGACATATTAAATAGAATAAATTATTTGGAGTTACAATATTGTGTGATTTAGCATGCTGTTTTCTTAGCTTTCTTATCATGAGTAGCGAGAGTTGCTCTGAAGCAGTAGATCACAAGCTGGGAATTTCCACTTAAAACTTTTCCAGCATGTTCAGTCAAAACATGGCCACCAGAGACAACAAAATAACCAGGAAATTTCAGGGACCTCAAGGATACAGATCATCAACACCAGCTGTACTAAGATAAGGTAATGGCACATCTGAAAGACAGCAAAGGAATCCAATGCAGAAAATCATGACCTCAGACCCAAATATTACTACTGGACTGAACCATCATGTAAGGAGTGGGTAGATAGTCTATGGGTGCATGAACACCCAGGGATTTCTTTGTTCGTGTCAGTTTTTCTCCTTGGAACCATACTGCTGTATCCCTCTATTAAATTGTGTATTTTATAAAATGTGATGCCCAAGAGTCTGCTCTATGAAACCTCAGATTCTAACTTTGATGCAAGATAAAGGCAGACATCCAGATGGAAGGATCAGATATCTGAAAGTTTCCTTAGCAAAATCTTGGATTTGCATTCTGACATGAACTCGAACCAGACGCCCAGAAGGGAGGTAAATGAATTAGGGACAAGCATGATGAAACTTTGAAACCTTAGCTGAGAGACATAGGGAATCTGATGTACACATACATTATCCTTTATCTATGGACACACATAACCTCATTTTCCTTCCATATATTTTTTCCATACAGTAAGTAATAGCAAGACCTAATCATCAAACTCTCTTAATTCACACTTCTAACTAAACATGAGTTTTATAAAAAAACCACCCTTCTTTTCTGACAGGTTTTCATGCTGGTGCTGGTTCTTCTTTTGACTGTGGGCCACGTTTGACCCCAAATGAAAACTTTAAGAATTGGATCAGACCCTGCTTCTTGAGTAAAACCTTGCTCTTGGTCATATCAGTTATGCTATTTTGAAGGGGTTACTGGTTTGACTGCAGCTTCTCAGTCCAAATCAAGGTCATTCCGCTTTTGCTGTATTTGATACAGACCTACTTATTTTCTATCCCTCTTCTTTACTTCAAAATCAATGCAGAATTTATAACTGATGTTCACAACTGCTTTTTTCCTAATTTTTTATTTCCTAAGTTAGAAAAGAATGTTTGCAACAAGTATTTTGATTTGTGTTCATCAGCATGGACATCAATCTCCTGCCAATCTGACATTTTTTAATTGCCTTTGCTGAGCAGCAGTTTCCCACAGTAACAACTAGGTTAATTGAAGTATTGAAAAGCATAACTGAAGTATCAAAAACCATGGCTTGCCTGAGGTATGTTTCAGTGTGCAGTTACGGTACTATTGTGGAATATTGGATTTATGAGTTTACAAATTATAGAATGTATATAGGTCCACTAGGATAATGAATTCTGAATAACGAAACAAGTACAATAACTTTAGCTGGGTTTTTCTTTTTTCCCCTCCTTCTTCCCATTTGCCTTGACAGTATAACTTGAATAACAGAGAAATAGAATACAAGTAATTTCTTCAAATTTTCTGAAAAGTTGCCCAAAAACTATTTGTCAGGCAACAAAAACCTGTCATATCATAAGTCCACGACATCACACAACTTCTTATCTCTAATGTGCATGTAATTAACTCTAAAGCTCTTCTGAACAACTCTTCCTAAAATAATCAGTAAAAAAAATTGAAAAGGATTTCTCCTTGTTCCCTGTAATGACAATAATAGTTTCTGACCCATGGTAGTAATATAGTTATAATTCTCATGTAGCCTATTTTGACACAGCCTAATCCCTGCTCTGATGGTGAAAATTGCTTCAATTTTAATATTAAGATGAATGAACCTCACATTTTAGAAGTGTTAGATCTTAGGAAGAACACCTTGGTCAGTAATCTTGACCAATCCCTTTTACTGTTTACCAGCAGAACACAAGCTCAAATTCCACAGCACTTAAGAATGGATCTGAAAGATCCCAGTAACCACACTGTCCTGCTACAGGAATCAGGCATACTGTGTGACTAAGGACATCCGCTTATCTGCAGAAGTTGTAGAACACATACACCTTGTAACTGACTTTCATAATTGCATCTCTCCCTTGTGTGTACACTTCCCAAAGGACCAGATCTCACTAAATGTTTCCCATCATAGAAATAAACTGGGCTGTAAACCTACCACAAACCTGTTCTCACCTGCCGGGCACAGTCGAAGGGAAATCACTCTTCTTAGCCATTATCTTCATTTTTGTCCAAGTGAAATCTGAAGCTGTAGCTGCTAGCATTGATCCCAAGGTTGGGAGTTGGCAGTCTTTTACAATTACATTAACATTGCAGCTGGGAACTGCCAGGGAGTCGTGTCTCAGAGCCTGTGGCAAGCTACTGATAGAGCTACCTAATCTGTGTCTTCCAAACTTCATTTACCTGTAAGTATAAAGTGAGCAGGTGGATTGCTCCCTTCACTGCCTCTTTCAAAGGACAGTGAAGTCCAGTTGCCTCTGCTTTTCTTCAGTGGACACAGAACTAAAGGAGAGACATAGAATCACAAAGATTGGAAAAAACCTCTAAGATCATGAAGTCCAACTATCAGGTCAACACAACCATGCCTTCTAAACCATGTCCCAAAGTGGACATCTACGAGTTTTTTGAACACCTCCCGGGATGGGGACTCCACCACTTTCCTGGGCAGCCTGTTCCAATGCTTCACCAGTCCTTTGGTAAAGAAGTTCACCTAATATCCAATCTAAACCTCCCTTGGTGCAACTTGAGGCCATTTCCTCTCATCCTATTACTTGTTACTTGGGAAAAAAGACCAACATCCTCTTCACTACAACCTCCTTTCAGGTAGTTGTAGAGAGTGATAAGGTCTCCCCCCAGTCTCCTCCAGACTAAACAATCCCAGTTCCCCCAGCCACTCTGCATAAGATGTGCTCCAGGTCCTTCACCAGCTTCGTTGCCCTTCTCTGGACATGCTCCAGCACTTCAATCTCTTTCTTGTAGTGAGAAACCCCAAACTGAACACGGTATTTGAGGTGCGGGCTCACTAGCACCAAGTACAGGGGGACCCTTCCCTACTACTGGCCGCACCATTTCTGATACAAGCCACAATGCTGTTGACCACCTTGGCCGCCTGTGCATACTGCTGGCTCATGTTCAGCTGGCTGTTGACCAACATCCCCAGGTCCTTTTCTGCTGGACTGCTTTCCAGCCACTCTTCTCCAGTCCTGTAGCATTGCATGGGGTTGTTGTGACCCACGTGCAGGATGTGGCACTTAGCCTTGTTAAACCTCATAACCCATCAACCCAGCCTGTCCAGGCCCCTCATAGAGCCCTCCTGCCCTCAAAAAGATCTACACTCCCACCCAGTTTGGTGTCATCTGCAGACTTACTGAGGCTGCACTCAATCCCCTTGCCCCAATCATTGATAAAGATATTAAACAAGACTGGCCCCAGCACTAAGCCCTGGAGAACACCACTTGTGACCTGTCGCCAATTGGAATTGACTCCACTCGCCACAATTCTCTGGACTTAGCCATCCAGACAGATTTCCACCTATTGAAGAGTGCACCTATCTAAGCCATGAGCTGCCAGCTTCTCTAGGGAAATGCAGCTAGAAATTATATCAAAGACTTTATTAATAAAGTTTGAGGTAAATAACATCCACAGCTTTTCCCTCATCCACTAGGCAGGTCACTTCTTCGGAGAAGGAGATCAGGTGGGTCAATCAGAACATGACTTTCATGGATGCATGCTGGCTGGGCCTGATCCCCTGGTTGTCCTGCACATGCCTGTTGAGCACATTCAAGATGGACTGCTCCATAAATCTTTCCCAGCACCAAGGTCAGACTAGCAACCTGTAGTTTCTCAGATGCTTCTTCTGGTTCTTCTTGTAGATGGACATTGTATTGGGAAACCTCCAGTCATCTGGGATCTCCCCTGTTAACCAGGACTGATGATAAACTATGGAGAAGCACTCATGCTGTAGCTGTACAGTTTGTGGGATGTCTACATTATGAATGAAAGACACTCCAGCTTCAAATGCTGAGGAGCCTGATGATGCCTGGAGCTGGCAACACCTTGAGAATTAGCACAGCAATACTCGAACACTGCTGTGTGCCTAAGCCAACGAAGCCTTGCTTTGCCACATGGCGTATTAGCTGGACTGCAGTACTAAGGGAACATCAAGTAAATTGAGAACCTTAGCTGGTTAAGCGTGCCTGGACCTGCAAAAGGACTGCAAGGTTACCCAGCCTCCACTGACTCCAGTGTATTGAAAGCTGTCTGTCTTTACTCAGCATGTCCTATTGAGCTGTTACTAGCTACTCTCCACCTCTTTACTTGTTAGGCAAGTTTTTTAATAGCTTAGTGTGCTTTTTATCTTAAGTTCTGGCCTGGCTGGCAGCACTGATTTGCAAGTACTGCTACTAAAACTAACAAAAAAGAAAAAAAAAATCAATCTAAGAAACAATCGTTAAAATTAACTGGTAAGGTCAGAAAATGAAGAGTGTGCCTTTGTGCTTGAATAACAGAGAAAATGCGAGTGCTCAGAACTATCTGCTTTGGTCTCAAGTCAAGATACCTCCTAAATACTACAGCCATGCTCATAATAGTACTTTAAATAGACTATAATGGTATTTTAAACATCACAATAAAGTCCTGCTGAACATGAACCATTTTAAACCACTTTCGCATTAAGAGAGTAATAGCTCTAGCTAGAAAGGGTTTTCCATTTTTGCATTCAGAGAGATTCAGAAACGGAATTGTATTGGATCTAAAGTTCATTATCTTGTACCCCTTAGTGAAAAGGTGAGGAATATATTTGCATCATGTTCATTATTCTGGACTCAAAAAGTTTTTGCTTTCTCCAATATTGCTGGCATACTAAAGAAACTTGTTTTATTGCTGACAAGCATTTCTCCATCAAAACTAGACCATCAATGCTAATTGTAATTGTAAATACATACATTATGACAGCTTCTAAAAGCCTAGTAAGGAAAGCTCCTCAGCTTGTCTTACCACTTCCTAAACCTAGAGCTATGGCAATTTATATTAGCAGGGCATCTGCCATGCATAACTATATTTCCTGACAAGCTCTGCCCTAGAGATGCTGAATACAGTCTGGAGGCCATTAAGTAGTTCCCAGAGTGAGAGCTGGTAATCCCAGGAGAAACCTCTGACCTTCTGGGTCTCCCTGCTTGTATTCAGCTCTTATAGCAACAGCTTTACTAGGTATTTCTCCACATGAATTCTCCCTGCAGCATGCAGGACTGATAAAAGCAAGGAAGGTCGTCTGTGAAACAGTTGACCTAGCTACTGTTGTCAGTCCAGAAAGTCATTTAGAGACAAAGAAGCTCTGAAAGCACATTACCGTAGTAACTTTTATGCAGAGACAAGCTTTCAGGAAGACTGCTTTTAACTGAGGCAAGTTACTATCATCTACACCTGGCAATTTCAGGTATTTTCACTTCCTTGTTCTCCTCATCTCTCCCATCCGTTTCCTCTGATTTTGTATGCCCATATCACACATACCTGTCAATTCCTTATCTCCCACGTTCCCTTTCCATTCTTGCGACTTCCTTGCAGATTTGCCAGGGGGGCAGAGAGTCTCCAGACAACCTTCTCTTCAATGGACAGACTCCAGAGGGAATTCAGAAAAAAAGGAAATTAATTAAGAGTTTCACTCAGCCAGAAAGTGTTCAAATGTACAGCAGCCAGGGGCAACTCACTGTTTTGACTGGGTTGTCAAAACATGCAAATCAGTGTACCTGTTTATTCAGTGTCTCCTTACCCCACCTCTGTTCCATACATCTGGGGGTGCTTTACAATAAATATTTGTTAAATATTCATTCTTTTTAGCAAACTGGACCTTTCTAAAACATTTTTAGCTACTGGATCAAGTACTGCTTACAGACCTTAGAGTGCTAATCTTAGCAAACTCCTTTCCACCTCATTCTTATGAAAAACCTAACATACCAGTTTTGCATATCACTTATTGTAACATTTTATTTATTAATTTTTATATTTGGCAAACTTGTTTTAGGAGATGCTGAAAGGAAAACATGTAGCAAAGAACTGTAGATAAGTAATTATTCTGTTGCACCACAGAACACTCCAAATGCACACCAGGATTCTCACAAACAGAAAGGAAGACAGAAGCCTTTCTGAACAAAACATCAAATTTAACACTTAAAAGGTACAAGGCCAAGAGTGGACAATGTGCTAGAAAAGCTGAGCTGTTAACTGCTCTTCTCAGTTTGGAGCTGGCCTGCGAACTCCCACAACAGATTAATATCAAGAGTTCATAGAAACACTTGTGAGAAAGAGGTGAAAGCAAATTTATTGTTACACCTTTTTTAATTGGTATGTGAAATGCTCTCAGTGCCTTCTCACAGTGGACACCCCCAGTTTGGCCATAAAACAACTCATTCCATTACGCAGACTAGTGATAAAACTAGTTGTCTCCACTAAGGCTTTAACAGTAAGTTTCCCAAAAAAACTTTCATGAGATATCCAACCATCAACAAATATGCTATGAAGTCTTTATGGTTTTTTTTTCAGAGCCTTTGGGCTTAGTCTGCTTTGACCTTAGTCTCATTAATAAGTCTTGCCCCTTTCCACTCCTCTTTCTGCACGGGAGGGAGCATGGTCTTATACTTTGGCTGCATGGATCCATTAGCATGCCCCCTCAATGTTGCTTCTGCCAACAAGGTCAATTCACACACAGACTGGACATGCAAAAGGGAACAAAGCAGAAAATTGGTTGTGGACCATGTGGAAATGGTATCATACAACTGAGAAGCTACAAATGTTAGAACAACGTCATTTTGGTATTTGCTTCCAAATTTAAGAAACATTGAGAGTTTTGTGCTTCTAGTTTATGGCACGACAATAATAGAAACATGAAGATGACCATTAAGAACATACACTTTATCACGACAGCCTAAATGTTGATGAAGCCTCACAGGAGGAGAGAAGCAGGATACTTTGGATGGACTGTGATGGAATTGGAAATGTTGTTGGTATATTTTTTGGGTTCACTGTGCCTGCTCAAGTTTCCCAGTCTGTCTAGATGATTTCTGCAGACAGTCTTATTCTGGATTGCAGAGCAAGGAATCTAGGCTATCAGCAGTTAGCCATCTAACTGGAACTTGAACATTCTTTAAGGAACTGACTGAAATACCTTTTCAAATTTGAAGACAAGGCACAGATCTAGTCAAAGACACACGTCAACCAACCAGACATATTCTGCCTAAAATGAGCTTCCAAAAAAAGCATTCAAAGACAACTTTAACAGCGTGATCCTATGACTAAGCTGATTCCAAATAGCAATAGTTTACAGTGAACTTGTCTGAAGTTCATTGAGCCAGCACTGAGACCTGCATCCACCAGAAAGCTAACCCAGAGAAACAGCTTTGTGCCGGTTCAGCTACAGAAAATAAACTGCTGTGGGGTGAACTGTGGGGACAAGAGCACCAAGTAGGGTACAAGTATAGACAGCTGAAATGTGACAGCAGCATCAAGAATAGATTTAAATCCATCAAGGAATCACAGCCAAAATGAGCTGGGACAAACAGACAGAAACATGAGCTGCTGCTCTGCTCCTAAAGTAACAAAAGACTTTCCTAGAATATAGTCTGATTAAAGAATTTTGCTTCTGCGTCCGGAAGACACAGCTAGCTAGTTTTAACAACTATAATTGTGTGGATGGTTTATATATTCTTCAGAGACTAAGTCCTAATTTCAAAGCAGGTGTCGTCTTCTATATAAACAAAACAGATATCCTGATTTCTTGGCCTGCCATCAGTCAGAAGAAGCTAGTTCTACTCAAGCCTAAGCCCTACATAAAATTAACATGGAGGAATTAACCTTCCCAGAGTCCCTGCAAAAAGAAAATAATTTTTTTTCAAGATCACGCCCTAAAGGAATCAACACAGTAGCATCATTTAGTCTGAATCAAGAGTGTTCAATGGCAATCCTCATAAAGAGCAATAGAAAAATGAGGAGGATCTATATACACCAAAAATGAAATTTTTTCCACTGAAACAGTTTGTCTTATAAGCCATCTCAGGCATGGTGAATATGCAAAAACCTGAATATAAACAAAAAACCTCACTCTGAACTGCATTTTTGTAGTTTGTGAGTAGACTTCCAGGTGGACTATCCCTTAAAAAGCAAACAAAGTGATCTGAGTTCAGAAACAGCTGCGTACAAAGAAGCCTGTTCAACCAAATAAGGAAACCATGCAGCATGTACAAATCACTGGAAATCTCCAGTCAGTTTCTGTGAAGACCAAGGATAATAGAAATTGAACACAAAATGCTAAATAAATTTATTCTAAATACCTCTTCTTCTTTCACACATATGTGGAAACACCCACTGCTTTACTTGTATTTGTGGTGTCTCAAACATTGTCTGAGTGCAGGGCTGTGTGTGCCGAGGAGCTTTTCTGTGGCTTCTTGTTAACAATGAGAGGAGGAGGTGTAGAAGCAGGCACTGCTCCACCCCTCACCTGCTAATAGGGCACCGACTTCCCCTGTAAATAGCGCCTGCCAAGAAGGCACAGTGTGGGCACCTACTACTCCATGGAACCAGCCTGAAGAAGTGCTGCTGCTTGAGTGTTCTGAAGAACTACTGGACCATGTGTTCTTGAAGAACTGCTGCTGGAGAAGATGCTGCTGGATGAACCACATTTTCCTGAGGAACTGATGTGCCCCATTAGACTGGCAATAATTTTTCTTTATCCCCTGTTACTTCTCTCTCTTTCTTTGACTTATCTTACTGTACTTTCTTTTTCATTGGCACTATGGTGTATTGGATAAAATCCAAATTGTGTTGTAGTTTGTTTATTGACCTTGGCTGTGTTCAAGGTATCAGACTGTGATCTGAACAGACTGAGATCTGCCTTTGCAACTTTGAGAAGCTGCGACTCAGAGTGCACCTGAGTACGTTTTATGATTTTGGCTGCGTCCAAAATAAATTTTGCATTTTAATTTACCCTGGGAGATTTGTCGATCTCTGATTTGCTGCGCAGATATCAAAAGAACCCTTTCTAGCTTCCCTTTTTGACTGTGCAGGTCATGGTGAGCCGTAACATTACTGGTGTCAGGCAGTGGGCCATAACAATATATTATAAGCCAGGGCATTGGAGGCACATGTGGACATGAAATTAACTTCCTATTCCTCTTCAATTTTGAAGAAGTATCAGAAATAAAATTTTATCACGTAGCTGTAATTTTTACTATTGTAGCAGTTGATAGGCTTGGTGCTACCTCTCTCCACTGCCGCGCTAGCCACCTTCTGCCATGCCTGTATGATCCTTGTTTACACAAGTCCCTGAACTACTCCTGGGAGCTGCATATTCCTTTAAATTTTAGGAAAGCAACAGAATTTGAACAACATATGGACTGCTAGAGGAAATCAAAATGAGAAAATCGGCTTCGTCTGAGTGAGAAAGCAGGCCTTTCTCCATCTACGCCAGCACACAAAACATGCTCCTTCCTATTACATTGACCTCTCCTGTCTGATTTTTTCTAATTTACACACAAACTGGATGTGTGTAACATATTCACAGTCATTAGTGCAACAGGTGCCCTGAGTACTCTGAACCTCACCAGACACAAATAATGCATCCACAAGCACCATATGTAATCCACAAGCACCATGTGTAAAGCTCCATTGTAAGTTACTGTTTCTCTGATACATAAACCTCATGTTTGCTTCCTAGTATAATTCCCACATCTAATTAACACTTGTCAAATATACATGCTATAACCAAGAACGTTCTTTGAGGCTACTTCATCATTCTTTTCTCAATTGGAATTAAACATAATTGCAATATATTTAAGGGACACTAGAGGGAAGCCAAAATGTCCCAACAACCCTCTCTTAATTCTTGAGGTCCTAAATGCACAATTAAAAACATGAAAATACCAGTTATACTTGCTATGTGTAAAGATTCCAAACAAATAATTACTTTACAACGTGGCTTTGCTGTTTTTTCTGTTCCCTGGCACTCTGCATGCAATTAGGCTCCAGGCTGTTCCCTCTAGATGTTCCTTTGGTTATGCTGAGAGTCAGGGAACTTTCACAGTTGTAACACCAAACAGTAATCTCATGAAGCATTGGGACACTATAATAACTTGCTAATATACATTGTAAATATGGGTGGTGAATAAGTTGGTGTGCTATATTCCTTACCTGCTATTTGTTACACTGTTGCTCTGATAATTCGTACGCTGGGCGTAACATTTTTGCTATTTTTTTTCAGCAACCCTCACACTGTCAAAACCATCAGAATGTCTGGTTCATTCCCTCTGTGTGTCCCTTCACCAGTCATGTTACAAAACCAACTCACTTTCACTCAGAAGTAAGTTAGATGCTAATATGGTCAGAACAATTGGTTTTACTCCTGCTTTGATCCTGCAATGATCAGACAGAGGGCTTCTTTAGTCATGAATCTAGTCATGAATCTTTCCCTTAATTTCTTCTTCCCCTCTCCCAGTTTCTCACTCTGCCACCCCCATGTGCTTCCAAAACAAGCAGCTATTTACCCTTTGCCACTGCTGCCTTGATATATTCATTTGGTTTTTATGATACAGGTGTGTCTTGGGCCTTGTCTGTGCTGACCATCAATTCAGTTAAATTAGTAACACTTTATTTTGGCTGTAGTGTGCTGCTGTTTCTCATCCTACTGGCTTTTTAGAAGTGACGCAAATCAGGGTTTAAACAATGGCACATACACCTGAACTTATCTGTTTATCTTCATTTTCCAGCAAGAAGGGGTAACAAAATTACAACCAAAGAAACCCCAACCAAACCCCCAAAACACGTGATATACAAAATAAGCTGATGGTAACACAATGCCAAAAAATAGCTTATTATGTTAAGTGCAAGGGAGAAAAGCCTTGATATAAAGCTTGATTGCAGCAACATTTCAATTCACCAGTTTAAATACAAGACTTGCATTAAATATTTCTTGAGATACATCTCTTGCTCTCTAAGGTCATTTAAAAAAAAAAAAATTATACACATATATCCAGTTGTAACACTTGACAGTAGTCTCATGAAGCATTCAAAAGAGTATAACTTGATAAGTACACACTGTCCGATATGAGTGGTTAATGTCTGCATGATTTCTTCTTTAAACAGTTTATAACATTATGTTGAGTTCTAGCCTCATACAGGTGACCAGCCACCTGATACAGTATAATACCCCCAAGCCCTTCCCCAAAGTCCCACAGTCTATGCTTCCAAAGCTCACTGGATCCAGATGGTGTTGCCTCTTCTGGTCTGCGAGACTCCACTGTCAGTTCTCCAAAAGTGGAGAAAATAACTGCTCCATTTCCTTCTGCAACATATCATTCCTCTTCTCTGCATCTTCCTTGGCCCGCTCTGCATTACGCATTTTGATTTCTACCATTGTGAACTTCTTCCGCTCTTGATCCAGTTCTTCATGCAGGGCTACTACTTCTGTCTCCAGGGTGAGATTTCTCTGCTCCAGGCTGCAAAAATGAAACAAAAGCAGACAGCTCCTGAGCATCACCCCTCATTCACTCAATGCACACCACCCACCAAATTCATACATGTCTTTTCTTTTACAAAGTTCAGACTGGATTTTTGAGAGGTGCATCTACAACCCATAGCTTCACCATGAACCATTCTCACAGTGCAGTCTCTTTGGTAGTTCATTTAGAAAATGCCTACAACTGCCGCTGGCAAGGCGCACAGTAGCAAACATTTACTTCTTAATAAATAAGCTAGTAATACCTTTTACTTCTGGAATTGGTTTGTCACCCAGCTCCTGCTGTAGTTGCACTAGTGTCCAAGGTCAGAATAATGCCCCAAATACCTCTGTTTCACTGCTAATCTCCTTTCTTCAGCTGACCTATCTGCTTTATCCATTTGCAAATATGGATCAAAAATTTCAAAAGAACCTGCAGTCAACATGATTTGTGTCTAAAAAAATTGGCCCTATTTGTCATGTAACTTTCCAATGGAAAGCATTAGAAATCCTAGGGGTACTAAACACGCAGTCATCATGCATACTAGAACATTATATGAAGTGCTCTACTACACTGCCTACTACACTGAAATAGCGGTGGGGCAAGAGACAGCAATATTCTGTACACTGAACCTTTTGCTGGGTGGCTGCTGTTGCCAGTAGCGCTCTCAGTGTTGTGATCCACCTATGACTTGCAGTGCCAAAGATACCAATGAAAAGGGCTGCTGTGCAACAGAGGTGAGAACAGAAGACAAGTCCCTGAACAGCTTTACTGAAGAACCTTTATTACAAAGACAGCACATTCAGCTCTGTACTGCTATGTGCACTAATTAATGCTAAGCCCAGACTCTGAGGTTATTGTGGGCCATCCACCCCAGCAAACCTTATGTGTGAGAAGAGTCCGCACTACCTGTAGACAAAGACACAGCTCTCCTTCGCTTTCTTTAATAGGTCTGAGCTGTGAAGGAAGGGCTCAGGCAAAGAGCAAAGAAGCAGTGTGGAGACTGGACCACGAGCAGTGCTCTCAGAGGAATGATGACTCTGGAAAGGAGTTCCATCAGTCTCCATGTCCCCAAAAATCTACAGGTGGAATAAGCCACAACACTGCTTCCACTGAAAGGTGATGCCCAGTTACCCTTCTCAGCCTCTGGAGAACAGGCATTAACTAATAAAAACATTGTAAGAGCCTACTGATTTTGTTAATTAGATTCTACAGAAAATCACAAGGTTCTGGGTTTATTTTTGATGCCAATAGGATAGCGTGTCATAATCATGGCAAGCAATTCCTCTGAAACAGACTCCTTTGGTATCACCAAAAGCAATGTCAGAGTATGTCAACACAGAAAGATCAGAAACTCAGTGGCAAGCACACAGTGACTGCAGCTAGTGCCCACTGCTAGCAAGTAACAAGAGGGAAAAACTTGGATTTACTCTGCAAAAGGCAGTTAGACGGTAGAAACAAACTTGTCTTACCTTTAATCCTCGTCTCATACTCTAGTTTTTGCTTGGCCATCTCTTGCTTCAAGCTGGACACTAGGCTGTGCAGAGCACTGTGATTGTTAGTACTGTTGGCCACAAACGTCTCGCTGTTATCAATGCTGCTGGTGGCTCGGCTGCTGTGGCCCTCCACACTCCTTCTGTCACTTTTGTTTTCACAGTCACCCAGGCTAGGAGACGTTTTCATGTGGTGGTTCATCAAGCACAGAGTCTTCAAAAGTTACCCACATAAAAGTCCTGCTCAGGGCAGGTGGTGGTGGATGAACGACAGGAGTTGGAGCGCTCGGGAGGGATATTTCACAAGATGATGTTGACCAGGTGGCACTGTCCACACTCTGTTTGTCCTCAGAGTTTACCATAGAGAACTGCTGGTGGACATTGGTCGTAGTTAGAAAGTCCTGTTGTGCTGGCCCGATCACCCAACGATTCCTTCTGCTTGTTGTCCCTCAGTGTGGACACAGCCATTGGGCATGCAGCTGTGGTCTGGCTGTTGAGAGTGCTGCTGTGCCAGTCTTGGGTGCTAGAAAACACCCATCCGCACACCTCCATTCTGCATGCTGTGTGTGCCCATCTTAGTCATTGCTCCCTTTCAGAGACGATGTTCTTCTGGTTTTGCATGATACAGTTTGGTAAGGGTCTGACTCTTCTCAGGGCCATCCACAGAGCTGCTGAAGGGACCCGTTGGTGACTATGCCACTGCCTTATTAAAAAGCAGGATTTTTTTCAGCATGAGTGGTGGGCTTCTGTTGACATCTAGTTTCTGGATGCTGTTCCTGGGGCTATTTGGTCTTGCTTGCCTGGCAGAGCAGTCGAAGCCTCAATTGTCTGTGACCTCCCTTTGGGAGACTCAGGTTTGTCCCAAGAACAGTGCCTCACTGCTGTCTCCTAGTGGTGTTGTTCTCTTTGTTCTGTAGCTGCCCTGCAATTGCTTTATTTGGTATTTCATTCTTGTTGCATATCTCAGCTCCCATCTGAGGGTCTGCACCTTTGGGAAACAGCTCTTCATGTTTGTTAATCATCACTGACATTAGCTGCTGGACTACTACCATACCTGCAAGGAGACACCAATCACATGATCATTAATAGCCTGTTTTGTTTAGGGCATAAATATACTTTATCATCAGATATCCACAAATGCATAGAAAAGATTCAACTTATACAAACATTCACACAATGCATCCACCTGTGCAACACCCTGAACGTTTAAGACACCTGAAGTGCCGCTGGCTACTAGATGAGACCAGCACTGTCTCTCCTTCCCTCAAACCAAGCCAGCAGGCCTCAAAGACCCCCTAAGAACAGGAACTTCTGCAAAGAAGCTATTATTGTGACTCTAACTGCATACCAAAAGACCACGGAAAGAGAAAAAAAAGTAGCAAATGATAACATCATTGTTTTAACTCAATGTGCAATTCATTTAAAAACCAAAGTCTTATTCTGGCACAGACTTATATTTCAATAACAGAATGTGGGCAGATTTGCATTGCTGGAACATGGATGGTTTAGTCTATTGGAGCATAACAGGGAAGTAATATGACAAAATTAATTTCATGTGAATGTCTTTAATCACTCTGTGGTGAAAGTATATGCAATCAGAAACTATGCCACCTTATAACATTGTATGGAACTAGTGCAGGACCGCAGCTTGCTACTTGCTGTAATAATGGCTACCCTTCCTCTCAAAGAACAATCCCTTGGTGTGCACACCACTTGACTGCACTGTAATTTACACTAGCATTTATAACTGGACTTCGGGTAATAAAGATGTGCAATTCTGTTTTGTTAAGCAGACCCTCATTAAGGATATTAACAATATTTCAGTAACAAGGTCAAGATAGTTACAACCACTACCCCATTTTCAAGCTCCTGGAGACCTTTTAGAAGCATGCTATGCTCTTCTAATCAATACTTTCCCACTGTGCAATATTGTTTCACATCAACTCCTTTGTAATATTCTGGATCTTTATACCCCACCCTTTTAAAATACAACTACTAAGAGCCAATTCATTGTTGGTACTCAACATGTTGTTTATTTGTTTGCTAAGGAAAAATCATACATTAGAACTATGTAGCAGGAAAACTCAGTTAGTTACTCCCATGATATATTTGGCTATATTCCCACTGAGAACACTAGTTTTATGAGTAGAAATTTTACTACAAACATTGCACTGTAGTCAGGCAACTTTCAGCACTGTGCTCAACCTATGATTGGTATTGCGGGAAAATCTCTCTTGAACCAAAAAAAAAACCCCTCCTCATTCCCATTATACAGCTAGGTTTGCCCATAGCTGCATGTTTGCCTCTGAATGATTGTGCAAGAAAAGCACTCTGTAACTTCCAAAAAGTAAAGGGCCATAAAGTAGGGTGGCCACGAGCATGAACTGATGTACAGTCTTTGGTTAGAAGTTAGTATACGTTTGAACTAATGTGCATCCTAATTGCAAAATCATCGTCTCATGTCCAACCTGAAAGTTATACTTAAAGAGAAGTCATAAATCTGTTTAATCAAACCTGTTTCTCATTAGCTAAAAATATACGCATTTCCTTCAGTCGGTAATAATATTCATGCCATTTCCAACAAGCAGCCACCATCATTTTAGTGCTATGGCTGCAGATAAGCAGTTTGGTGAGTTGCTTTCAAGAACTGGAATAGCATATTGTTTTCTGTTTCTACCTCATATGAAAAAACAAACCGAAACAAAGAAACACCAAAACTTTCTTGCTCAAACTTTCAAAAATAAGCCAACCCACAAACTTTAGGGAGCAGCCAGTTCTGGAAAAATATAAACCTAGAATATAGTATTTTATTTAGAAATGTCTAACTCCTCTCTTCCCATCCCAAATCTCCACTTGCCTCCCGTGCTCCAGGTGAGCTGAAGATACGTGGTATCCCACAAGTAAATACCATCCTGTATCATTCTCATTGACTACAATGGTATAAATCAGTTCTGTGGCACTCAATTCTAATCTACTGAACACTTTTAAGTACTTTTTATACTATTTAGTGCAATCCATAGGAAAGAAGGACAGTGGTGCTGCCTGATCAAGAGAAACTCTCGCAGCAGTTATCTACCAGGCTGCTAAGCTCTACTGAAGTGTCAGGGTAAAAGAAGCTACTATCCTGGTCAGTCTGACAGTTCTGTAGGTACAAAAGAAAGACACAGGTTGAAAGTGAAGTGATAGGCAGAATATTCACAGAGAGGGGAGTACACTCACAAAAATATCTCTCATGCAAGAGAGAAGTTACAAGGTTTTTCTGGCTCATCTGTGCTACTGTTCAGACAGCTAGCCCTGGGTAAGTCATTGCTTTCAGGCATGATTTTGGAATGCTATATTTCTGTTTACACCACATAGTCATTTTAAGATTGAAAGGGAGAATGATGAAACATTAGGCTTCAGGTAAACAAGTAAATGAACAAAGTATATGGGGAATTGCGGTATCTGTGGAAGAAGAAAAAAGCATCAAACTCACAGAAAAATAATAAATTCATACACTCTCAGAATAAACTTTGAACACAGTATTTTTGAGTTTGGGAACATTCTCAGTCCAGGTGCTACATATTAAGAAAAAAAGTGTTAGGAAGGAGAAAAGGTGTCATGTACTTTATGGAGAATTAAAGTCACAAAGATTAAGACTAGGAGGAAGTCATAGGAGGAGACCATCCTTGTCTTAATCACAGCAAAATGCTCTAGCTGACATCGCTGTAAATAGCAGAACTGCAATTCTGACAATTTCATGACTGTTGCACAAAAAGGCATGCAATATACCACTGCCTTGTGCAGGATTCTGCATGGGTCACTGCACTATGAAGCTGTACGACTTTTTCTTGTACTTAAGAACAGCAGGTAATATATTAACTGCACTCCAACTACACATGCTGAATAAGAACATGTCATATTTGCAGCAAGTTTTGAGAGAAAAAGTACGTTTCTAATGAAGTTGCAGGACAGCACAATCTCATGCAAAATCTGTTCACATTTCAGCCAGTTTTATAGCGACCTGCAAGATTTAAACCCAGAAGTACATTCAGATTGAAGAATTCTCTATAAAAGAGGTATATGTAACTTTCTGCATGTACTACATGACCTGCTATGTACTGTTTAATAACCTACAGATATTCCTTCTTTCTATTAGAAGTTATGCACAGTAAGTTCACCTTCCATGATAGTGAGAGGATCTTCCACTTTGGATGAAGGATGTTGGGACCCAAAACAGTAGCTAGATTTTGAACACATCATTTTGTTATGCCTGAGTAAGACTGGACTTCATCAAGGAATCTGTAGAGAAGAAAGAGGCCTTTAAGAAATATGTAAAAAGGAAAAAAAACAAAAAAGTCAAAGCATGTGGATGTTTTCCTAACACAGGTCAAATATTCCATTCAAAACCCTCAGGGAACACCCTGAAAGCTCAAGGCTATTCTCCTCAACTGCTTCAGATTTTCTCCAAAATGATACATCAATAGCAAAACTTCAATTTCAATCTAGAGTGAATAGAAGATAACTCTGTTTAATATGGTAACTTTATCCAGCACCATTAACCAACCACTTGGCTCATAAAATATCCTCAAATTGCAAAATGTCAATTAATAAGAAGTTTATGTTCCATTAAAATGTGGTTTGGGTTTTTTTATGCTGGCAACTTCTACAAGTTCACTAATTGCAACTGTGTAAGTTTTTTAATTGCAACTGTGTAAGTTCTTGGATGTACCCACAAAACTATTCTACATACTGCAAGACAAACACAGTTTTCAAGGATACCACGCTTCAGGAGCACACAGCAAACGCCACTAACAGCAGTTAGAAATGGGAAAAAACTGGTTCCTATAAAATGGACAGAATATATTCATTTTAAACTTCTTGCATCTCTTGCTGAGGGCAGCTTGCTGATGAAAGAAAAGTTGTAATATAGCACCTTGATGGAGAATTTTCTAATTTTAGTAATTAGTCATGCAGTAAACCTGTATTTTGAGTGCATTCACTTAAGTTCACCAATCCTGACTGTGAGTAAACACACACAGTACACACAAATGCAGACTGGTTTGTCTGTACAGCTCACCGTTATAAATACCATTGTGATGTTCTTGCAAGAGCCCTTACCTGCAGATATATTTCAGCAGATTATAATTGACAACTGGCAGGCTCTTCACTTGCTTCACCAGTTCTTGCAGGCCCTTTAAGTGGTTTAAGGAAAAGAAAAATGCCAGTAATTCCAACTACAAGACAATAAACACATCACTGAAAATGCAGTGTCCAATACTATACACAAGCTACCATCAGGAACAGCTCGTAGAATCAATTTTGGATGGCAAAAGCTATATTTGCCTAACAAGGATTAGGTCTGGGCAAAAATAAACAAGTAAATAAATAACTTGATTTCATCCTGTCTCTCCCTCCTCTTTCACTCTTTCTTTTTTTGATCAACAGGTCTGTTCCTCCTCCTGCTAATAATAAGGCTGAGGTTTCCAGGGCAGTTCTGGTTGGAACTAGTTGGCATCTTCATATAAGAAACCCAGTTCTGGTCCATACTAGATTCAGACCAATAAACATTTATTCAGTTTGTGCTCATCCTGGGAATGCGACAAACAGAAAGTCACACAGTATTTTCTGTGCCTGTGGAAATAGATACTGGCTACGGTCCACACCAACCAGTGCATTTAGACTTTTTCAGTATGAAGTTTTAGCACTCTGCCAGCATCAGTGGGGTTTTGATTATAATATGTTATAAAAACAAATGCAAATCAAGATACGTGGACGATGATGGCATACAAGTTTTCTGGTTTAGGGCTAAGAAAGGAAAAAAGACGCACAACTGTCTCCCTTAACTGTGACTGCACTTTTAACTTCTGCATAAGGATCAACCAAAAATCCAGTCAGACAGCCTTACAACTAGACTGCTAAGATACCATAAAGAAGACTGAGTGGCTCATCATCTATAGCACTGATTTTCCACAAACTGCCAGCACCAACAGGCCACCATAATTTGAATCTTACTTTCAAAATTAATTTAATATTGTGCTTCATGTATAGTTGCAAAAGAACACTCTGGGCTAAGCCAATATAAAATGACCAAAATTTAATCTGAAAATTAGTATCACTACAAGTACAACTGCATGATGACTAACTGTGGAGCTGTCAAGTGGCTTTACATTGCTGCTAACAATGGTTAGAGACATATGTAACATGTACAAGCAAACCGTGGCAACTTTAGCTCTTGCCATAACTTTTGCAAAGAGCAGCTCAAATTAAACCAGCTGAACAGCCCACTCCAACCATTTGCAAGCAGCTGACAAAAATATGCATCTTCTAGTAAACTGTAAAGAACAGCTAAGAAACCAGTCTGATTTCGGTGGGCGTAAGAGATTATGACAACACAGAAGACAGTTTGGCACAGCTCTGTGTCTCTCTGACCTTGCCATCATACGGGAACAACTACCACTCTGCTGTTGGTAGTTATCAACTGCAGGCTCAGAATGGAGATGGTTTCTTAGGAAAGAGGCGATCATATTCATCTTAATAATTAAAAGATTAGATAGGAGATGTTCCAGTTTTTGAAAAACTGGAACAGGTTTTGAAAAGTCAAAAAGGAATTAAACAGAAATAACTGCCTTAGAAATTTAGGGGAGTAGACTGCAATCAACAGAAATAGCCTATTGGTATTTACTTTGAAGAGAAAATATCACAGTTGACCTCACTACCCACAAGCACACAGAACAATGTAGTACTAGGCACTTAGTTTCCCATGTCTTCAGACTAATATATAGCAGGCCCATGCCACTGCAGGGCAGTTAAGACCTTTATTTTGCTCATTTGTGTTACGCTGTTTTAAAAGAGTCTGGAAAGTGAGCACCCTCCAACTTTTTGAGGCCTTCTGATTCAATGACCAGCAACAAATAGATTTCAATGACCATCAATCAAAGTCAGTACAAGTTGGCATTCTGATGCTCAGAACAAAATGACCTTTGATTAACGGTAAAAGTTGGACAGCACTTACTAAGACCCCTCCTTTCACAGGTCAGGACCAATAAAAATATAGGTCTCTTCCGTGCCAAATGGAAGCTATTGACCACAATGAAGTTTACTTGAACTGGATTCGGTGACATGCAATAAATACAGCTAAGTATGCTATGCACCTATACTTAGACTTCCAAGTTACCTAGGTGGCAACAGTTTTCATATAAAACCAGCCTCAATTAACAGATGCACATCATAAATTAAGACAGGTAATCAGCTTCTCTCCTTCTCAAAATGAGAACAGGTTATAACATGCTGGTCTTTTATTTCATCTTACTCAACTTGTCAACTCACCGATTCTTCCTCCTTGCTGAGCATTTTGGCACAGGAAAAAAAAATCTTCATATTTTGCATATGGTATGACTGGTTCTGGGAGTTCCCTTAGGTACAGCTTAAGCAGTGACGCCACAGTGTGCACATCTGTACTGCTGTTGGGTTAGAATACAAGTCGTTACTGTGAATCAGAATAATACTTCGAGATCAACAGGCAAAACTCCACCACTTAACTTTTCCATTATCACCCCCGATTTTACTCATCAGCAATACATACATTATAGGGCACAAGTGGTGTTTAGCTCCATTCCAGTGCTAAGGAATGAGAAGCAGGAGGTCAAAGAGAAACAGTTGATTAATGCCTGGCTCCCAGCCTAGTGTGAGGAGAAAGGCTTTGGGTTCTTTGATCATGGGGTGACACCTGTCCGTCCGTCCCCCCCCGGCTTTCTTACTAGGGATGTCTCATAGGGGGACTAAAGTCCTTACTAAAAATCTAGTGAGGCTCTTAAATAGGGCTTTAAACTAGATGTGAAAGGGAAGGGGGATGAGACCAGGCTAGTCGGGATGGAGCCTGGAAATGGGGCTCCAGTAACTGAGAGATGGTGTGCTGGAGAGGACTGCCAGTACATCACCTCAGAGCAAAAGGGGGCGATTATACCTGGGGACAGTAAGGATGAAACTGGCACTGTGGAGTTAGTTACTCCAAGGACAAGTCAATCGGGAATAACCTCTATTCCCTTTATGAGGGCTGAAGGTTCGTCAGCCCAGCTGAAGTGCATTTACGCCAATGCACACAGCATGGGCAATAAGAAGGAGGAGCTGGAAGCTGTTGTAGGACAAGGTGACTATGATGTCATTGCCATCACAGAAACATGGTGGGACGACTCGTATAACTGTAGTGCAGCTATGGTGAGGTATAAACTCTTCAGGCGGGACAGGAAGGGTAGAACAGGAGGTGGTGTAGCCCTCTGTGTTCGAGAGTGCTTTGATACCCTTGAGCTCAATTATGGTGAGGAAGGGACTGAGTGCCTATGGGTTAAAATCAGAGGAGCTCACAAGAAGGCAGACATCGTGATGGGAGTCTGTTACAGACAACCCAGCCAAGAAGAAGCAGCTGATTTGCTCGTCTATAAACAGCTGGGGATAGCCTCTAAATAGCTACCTCTTGCCCTCGTAGGAGACTTCAATCTTCCTGATATCTGCTGGAAGTACAATACAGCAGAAAGGAAGCAGTCTAGGAGGTTCCTGGAGTGTGTGGAAGACAACTTCCTCACAAAACTGGTGAGTGAGCCAACAAGGGACGGTGCCCTCCTGGACATGCTGTTTGTGAACAGAGAAGGCCTTGTGGGGGATGTGATGGTTGGAGGACACCTGGAACAAAGCAATCATGAGATGATAGGGTTTTCAGTTCTAGGTGAGATGAAGAAGGAGACTAGCAAAACAGTCACATTAAGCTTCCAGAGGACAGACTTTGGACTGTTCAGAAGGCTGGTTAGCAAAGTCCCAGGGGAGACAGTCCTTCAGGGCAAGGGAGCCCACAAGGGCTGGGCACTCTTCAAAAATGAAATCCTAGCAGCTCAGGAGCAAGCCATCCCCATGTTCCAGAAAAGGAGCCGGTGGGGGAAAAAACCAGCTTGGTTGAGTAGGGAGATCTTGAGAGGCATCAAAAAGAAGAGGAATGTCTATGAGCTTTGGAAGAAAGGACAGGTGTCTTGCATGGACTACATGGAGGAAGTGAGATCATGCAGGGAAAAAAATCAGGAGGCCTAAAGCCCAACTAGAAATCAAACTGGCTAAGTCTGTGAAAGATAATAAAAAATCTTTCCACAAATACATTAACAAGAAAAGGAGGACTAGGGAGAATATGCAGTCCCTATTGGATGCAGAAGGAACAACAGTGACAAGGGATGAGGACAAGGCTGAAGTACTTAATGCCTTCTTTGCCTCAGTCTTTAATAGTAAGGAAAGTTGTTCCCTCTGTGTACAAACCCAGGAGTTAGAGGAGCAGAATGAGGCTCCCATGATCCAAGAGGAGGTGGTTAGAGACTTGCTTGCCCACAAGCTAGACACCCACAAGTCTATGGGGCCGGATGGCATCCACCCCAGGAGTATTAAAGGACCTGTCGGATGTCCTTTCCAAAGCCCTTTCCGTCACCTTCTAGCAGTCCTGGCTGACTGGGGAAGTTCCACTGGACTGGAGGCTGGTTGATGTTGTACCCATCTACAAGAAAGGTTGCAGGGAGGATCCAGGGAACTACAGGCCTGTCAGTCTCACCTCAGTGCCAGGGAAAGTCATGGAACAGGTGATCTTGAGTGCTATCATGAAGCACATGCAAGAGAACCGGGTGATCAGGCCCAGTCAACACAGGTTCAGAAAAGGCAGGTCTTGCCAAACTAACCCGATCACCTTCTTTGACAAAGTGACTCAACTACTGGATGGGGGAAAGGCTGTGGGTGTAGTCTTCTTGGACTTCAGTAAAGCCTTCAACACAGTTTCTCCTCAGCATTCTGCCCAAGAAACTGTCAGCCTCTGGCCTGGACAGGCGCACACTGGGTTGAAAAACTGTTGGATGGCTGGGCCCAGAGAGTGGTAGTAAATGGAGTTAACTCCAGCTGGAGGCCAGTTACAGTGGGGTTCCCCAGGGCTCAGTACTGGGTCCAGCCCTGTTCAATGTCATTATCAATAACCTGGATGAAGGCATTGAGTGGACTCTTAGTAAGTTTGCAGATGACACTAAGCTGGGTGGAAGCGTGGATCTCCTGGAGGGTAGGGAGGCTCTGCAAAGGGACCTGAACAGGCTGGACTGCTGGGCTGAGACCAATGGCATGAGGTTTAACAAGGCCAGATGCTTGCATGGGTCCTGCACTTGTGGCACGAGCCCTATGCAGAGCTACAGACTAGGAGAAGTCTGGCTAGAAAGCTGCCTAGAGGAGAAGGACCTGGGGGTGTTGGTTGACAGCAGTGTGCCCAGGTGGCCAAGGAGGCCAATGGCATCTTGGCTTGTATCAGAAACGGTGTGACCAGGAGGTCCAGGGAGGTTATTCTCCCTCTGTACTCGGCACTGGTGAGACCGCAGCTAGAGTACTGTGTTCAGTTCTGGGCCCCTCACCACAAGAAGGATGTTGAGGCTCTGGAGTGTGTCCAGAGAAGAGCAACGAAGCTGGTGAGGGGGCTGGAGAACAAGTCTTATGAGGAGCGGCTGAGAGAGCTGGGTTGTTTAGCCTGGAGAGGAGGAGGCTGAGGGGAGAACTTATTGGTCTCTACAACTACCTGAAAGGAGGTTGTGGAGAAGAGGGAGCTGGCCTTTTTTTCCCCAAGTGTCAGGGACAGGACAATGGGGAATGGCCTCAAGCTCCACCAGGGGAGGTTCAGGCTGGACATCAGGAAAAATTTTTCACTGAAAGGGTCATTGGTCACTGGAACAGGCTGCCCAGGGAGGTGATTGAGTGACCTTCCAGGGAGGTGTTTAAGGGACAGGTGGACGAGATGCTGAGGGGCATGACTTAGGGAGTGTTAGGAATGATTGAACGCGATGACCCAGTGGGTCCCTTCCAACCTAGTCATTCTATGATTCTATAGATCATATCTGTGATCTGGTTTGTTTGGTCCTTTTGGGGGCGGGTGAAGGGAGCGTCCTATAAAGAACTTAGGATACCTGCAAGCAAGAATCTATCAATTCTGCTGACTCATTACTGTGAATACTTACAAATAACACCTTATTTGGAGGCACAGATGTAGAGAACATCCTGGCTTTCGTTGTCAGGCATCTCACATCAGGCATGCAAAATCCATCTTAACTGATGCTTTTCATATTCACTTGAGACAGAGACCAGGCTAGCTCTCAAAACATGCTCAGCGTTCCACTGTATCACCATCTCCCTCTGGTATCAGTATTAAGTAAGCGAGTTTTAAAGGAGACCATATGTGCCACAGGTATATAATTGAAACTCCCCCATGCGAATTACCATTCTTCCCCTGGCATGCATCTTTTTTCTATGGGCCCCCATAAAATGACTACTGTGCCTTTTAGCTGTACCATTACACTGTGAACTTGGATATACTTACCCACAGAACTGTAAATGCACTGGAAATGAGTTTTAGCTTTATACTGTACCAAGTAAGCTAAGGTATTACAAGTCACCAAGCATAGATAATGTCTGAGTGCCAGTACAACAAGCAACGCTACAGCGCTGATAGTCAAATATCTGGTATGACATACACATTTTTTCTCAGAATTATATTAAGGGGTTTCTTTTGATATAGCTATAAACTGGGCTGTTTATCCATAAGAAGATTGAGAGAAAGATCAAAATCACAAGGTTAGAGTATGCAATAAAACTTGCTTAAAGGTTTCTGTGGTGTGTAAAGTTATATTGTAGTAACTTAGGAGCACTTCTCTGAAAAGAAATAAAATAGAAATAGATAAAAACTACAATTTAGCATGAAGAAATCTCTCTTTGTTTAGCTACTCAGGCCCTTATTCAAAACCTTAGTGGAATGTTCTACATGCCTTCCCTGATTCAGATAAGAGTGGTACTGCAAGCTGATACCCTCCCCTCTCATTCTGAAAAAAAAACCAAAAAAAACCCACATACTAAATTATGCTAATTCCATTCATAAGAAACAGGAAAATTCACAGATATTTCTACAATGTACATTACAGGGTATTTTCTTTTTATTTGAAGACTTCACACTTGGAATAGTTTTTAAACTCTGAGCCACTGGTATTTGAAGCACTTAAGCTTTGCTAGGGGTATGTTAATCATTACTTTGGAATGATCTGTTAAAACAGTAATGGCCTTTACTAAATTAAATCTTAACAAGAATTATGGGAACAACCTTAGATTAACGTGCTATACTATAAGCAATCTAAGTCAAAGCAGAAGAAGAGAAATTATAAAGTACTGTATATATTTAAATGTAAACCACCACCCCCTTCTCAAAATAAATTCCCTGAAAATATTTCTATTTCAATCATGAATAATTCCCATCCAAAATTCCCGAAAGTGTTTTCTAGAGAAACTCTATAAACAAAAGCACTAGTGCAAATCCACATTTTTAAAGAAGGTTCAAATTCTAATCTGTTGATTGCAACCCTTTACTTGCAGACTGGCTTTGATCCAAAATGGGAATACTGTGTTTACCCCACTCTGCTCCTCAGGCGTACATATAACATACGTAAGGAACAGTACTATACATGAAACCAGATACAGTTCTACTATTTTATGAGATTTCAAATGCAAGCTCAGATTTGGCCTCTAACCTTTGCCTTCTATCTATCCCAGATCCAGATGCAAACTAAGTGAACAGAAGCTCTTCTTGACATCCTGACCAACAAAATTCTTTACAGACTACACGACTTCAGGTCTTAAAACCCAGACCCCAGTAATCTCTAAGGTAGTTGCTCTCACATCTTGTTGCCACTGGTGTTAGTTTTTTGAGCACAACCTTGGCATGCAAGCCCAGGCAGTTGCTACTTTTCAGCCTTATCCAAGAAGTAAATTTTATAGAGAGGTCTTCAGTTTCCCAAGTTGTTGGAGCATCAGGAAAGCAAAAATGAAATGAGAGAAAGACTTTTGCTTAGTCAGATACTGAAGGAGAGTAGCAGCCACAAAGAGCACATGTGAACTGGTAGCCTGTGCCCTACACTGCAACATGAAAGAGAGCACAGGCCCTTAATCTGCAGAGAATTTAACACTGGTTTCAGCATTGATAATCTTTCTGAAGATGTTATTATTACTATTTTTACTTAAACAAGGGAACTCACCACACCTTGCTGAAGAACTGAACAACAACTTTCCAGAGACTTGCATAAAACTAGAAAGGCCTTCTCAAAATACAAGATTCAAACAAGAAATTACTGAAGAATAATTTAAAGCTGGCACACAGGTCTCCCCATGAGAGAATTCTCCCTTCTTTGTACTGCCAGGATCATCTTTGTGTGGTACATAAGAATAATTTTACACCAGTCCTTTGGTGTGAAGCGGAATACTTGCTCCATGAGGGCACAGCAGATGGAGGATAAAAAGGTTGAAGAAGGAGGACAAAAGCCCAGAAAACTGATGCAATTTATATATTCCCTCCTTTCAACGTGATATACCAATACTATCACCATGAAGGGTTACTTCAGTGCTAAAAACTGTGGCTCTAGCAAGGAACTGAGAAAGAAATAGGAAGGCAGGATGCCAGAAGGAAGGAAACATTAAGTTCTGTGTTCTTAAACTCCTAAGTACATGCTGTATATGAGCCTAGAGAAAAGTGCTTTCTGAGCTGGGGTTAGAAACCCAGGAACTCAGTTTCCAATCAGTAGATGAGGACACATTCTCAATTTTATTTTTTATCTTTTCTTTAATTTGCTTCTGCTGACCTAATGCTAAGGCACAACTGCAGGTGGGACTGCAAAATTTTGGAAAATTTGTTGCCTTTTTCTTTTCTCTAAACTGTACTGGAACACTTCTTAGGACTTAATTTATCTGCACAGAAATTACCACACAGATTTTGCAGTTCTTTAAGAACTGAATTTTTTACATTCTATTCAGCAACAATTAGACAAAAGCTAGAAACCTTTTTTTCTATGTATATGTTGGTATAAAAATAAGTCAATATTTTTATAACTATGTAACTAAAAGAGTGTTTCATATAATCTAAGACCTGTTTAGACCTCGCAGTCTAGTATTGTTTTGTTGACCTTTTATTTTAAAATACAGGGGAAATCTCAAAAGTGCAGACTCCAGGTTTAATCTACTGTATTTTAGGTGTTTCAATTCACAAGTACCATTAAGTGCTCTCCAACCAGTACAGATGTCTTCCTGACATGGGAGGATGAGCTCCTAAACTGGCTGCCCAGTGTGTAACTTTTGCTGCCAGTCTGCAGACATCTTAAGTGAGATGCTGAAGTCCACGATAATCCAGTGATGAAACACTGAGCAAGCAAAATTAAGGAAATATTACAAATATGCATAAGTACATATAGAGTAAATTAGACCATTGCTACTACTGAGAAGCCAGCAGCCAGAGGCTACGAGGGTAGAGCCTGTGTTCAGCAATGTTATGGTGAATCAGGAGTGGTGGAACTGATTTTGGGAGTCAGACTTTGGTCCAGCAATTCAAAGGTCAGCTAAAATGCTGGTTGAATGTCCTATGTGATTTTTGTTCCCCTGTATAGGTATCTTAAAAATATTACTCTCCATATCATTTCCTATATAATGCATATCTAGCAGAAGCAGTATCACGTCTAATCTATGTAACAGTTGAAATTTGGCCAACAACTTGTGGAACATATATGAAAGCATTTGCTATTTTAAGCCCTGAGCTGTCTTTCCTCTCCTTGCTGCTGCAAGAACCTGCCTCTACTAATTTAACACTCATCTCAATTTTTATTTTTCTGTTTAGACAGAGAAAAAAAACAAACATGTATTCTTCTCCTTTATCTTTGTGCTCAATATTTTTACAATCCATGCTATCTGCCAGGGACCCATTCAGAGGAGTAAGCACTGCAAGGAATACTGAAGATTCTATTTTCAAGTTAGACATCCACTTCAGTAATTACACCAGCAGTTAATTCATGCAGGTTAGAGTGAAGCTTTAAAAGCAGCAATGAAGACAGCAATTTATGACAGACAAATAACAAGATAAAGTCTATGGCAGCATGACCTTAAAAATTAATTAGAATAATACATATCCTTGAAGGGACACAAGTGCTTTCAGGTGAGGTAGGCAGAGGCCTAAGAATGAGTTCCCACCAGGAAAAAAAAAAAATCAACCAGTTCCAGTGAAAACTGCTAAATTATTTTATCATTTGACAGGTTGCTTAGAAAGGCTGTTAAGTTCCTGTAAGATTTTACAAGAATTAGAAGTATTTAACATCACAAAAAAAAAAAAAAACAACCACCAACCAAAAAACCCCTGTTCTTGTTTACTGGAAGAAAAAGCCACAAATCTTGCAACCCTAAAAAAGGATGCTTAAAAAACCCACACCCTTCCTTCCATGTAGTAACAAATTATCATCCTTTCTTAGGGGTGACCATGCCCATCTAAGAAGTCATTTGTCATTGGCAAGTGAAATACGTGGCTGCCTTTTTTTTTTTTTTAAATCATGATTGACACACCAACTCCATTTCACCTGAAGCTACTACACATGTTCATTTGCTACTGATAACTAAAACCACACCCTCCTACAGCAAGATACCAATTAAGCTGATTTAATGACCCTTGCATCATGCTACAAATATGTCTGTCTCCTAACATGTGTTTACTTGTTAGACTGGCTCTTTTAAGTTGTGCCATATGAAACAGTTATTTCTCCTAGGTGATTAGAAACAGGGCTGGAATTAGAAAGGACATGGAAGTGGCTCCAGAGGTACAACTGATGAGCAGATTGTGAGAATCAGGAAGAAAGCCTGGAACAGGCAGAAACAACCAACCACTTTCACATGCTAAAGGCCATTTGTGTTTGGCAGGAACCAACTTCCTAGTGAAGGCTTCATTTCACACAGATGTTTTTGTTTAGAGGTTGCTGCATCTTCTCACTAGGAAGGGAATGAAGCCCCTTTCTTATGGACAACTACCTGATCCTAAACAAAGAAATACTTATCTACAGGTTTGTATCTGCAAAAATAAAAGAACAGTTTCCATAATCAGTCGAAATCTAGTCACAGTCTGTGCAGTGGCAGTGCAGGCTGCAGCCCCACTGAGACAGATCAAATTTCTTGTATTCATCAAAATTTCAAACCATTCTTTACATCTGGAGGAGAGTAACATTGTGCATATGGTCCTTCTCACCTTGAGGATATTACATGAGCACCGTCTTCATCATTATCCTTTTTTTGCTTCAACAATCACAGTAATTAAGTGCACGGGAACATAGCAGTTCTACATTTTGGATTATCTGGCCCAGTGAATAACAGCATTTGCCAACTACCACACACTGTCACTTACACGCTCTTTTCTCAGCTGACTGCATGGTGACTAGAGCAGTATGTAATATTTTGTCCTACAATGAACTTGCATTCTTCTTTAGAGGAATTCATATCCATGAGAGAACATAACAGGGGTTTTGTTTTGCTAAATATGCACTTATATGCTTTCCTTCTCAGTCATGTATACACACAAACAGCACACAAACTCTTCTGAACTACTGGACTATATACATGAATAGTAGTAGTTATGAAAATACAAGCCACATACACCAATCAATATTAAGCATTAATATTTGTTTCAATGACATTTCAAATATTTTTTACTCCCTAAAGCAATCTTAACTGTCATGTCATCTGGTAGTAATTGTAGAACAAACCCTTATGTTACTTTTGTTATGTAGTGCCATATTCACTATGCTAATTTACAGAACAAACAGTTATAATCCACTTTATCTCATTACAAATGTATGATTTATAAAGAAGCTGAGAGACTTTAAACTTAAAATATAAGCCATACAAGCAGAGAGAAGCAAATACCCCAAGGGCAAGCAAAATAAATTCCCTGGAGGGGACAATTTTACACAGAGGGGGAGCAGTACTGGAAATACCAAGGATATTTCAAGTAGCAGCAAGCATAAGTGATTGTCTAATTACACTGTTAGCTCCTTAAAGCAGATTTCACAATATGTGCAGACACTTACGGAAGGAGTATTTACTGATTTTAATTTAAAATTTTATATAATTTTCAGATTTTTTTTTTCTTCACATGAAAGGCTTCAGCAGTTTTCAGTTGTAGCAGCTGTACCTCCCCTTCTCAAGACTACAAGAAATGCTGAATGTTCCAGTTTTCATACTAGAGAGGAAGAGGTGTTGGCTGTTTCAGATCAGACATTACGTTTTCTCATCTGTGAGTTTGAGAAATTTCAAATTTTGGCTCCATTCTCACACATATAGCTCATAACTCTTCAGGAACATTTTATCCAACTCTCAAATCAGGATTACAGTAATACAAAGTGTTTTTCCACTCTCTGATCTGTCCTGGATTCACTCTGCATTTTTATAATTGACTTCAGTATTGGAACATCTAGCTGCTAGCTCATTTGACAGCAACCATTTGTCAAACACTGTTTTATGTTTCAAACATGGTTGCATTTCTTTTGAGCAAAGCTATTTTCCTACTTCTTTCACATGTGCCACATTGTTCTCGTTGCATACATTCTGTGGTCTTCTTTGGCAAAGGGAATCAGACAAGGAATGCAAGAGGGGAGAAGGGCAAAGTCTCCACAGAACTGTGGATAGCAGCTGAACTCTGGGCAAAAGAACAGATCTGTGTCTTTGAACTCAATCTCCCAACAGTGATAAGTTGTTTTAAGATAGCTGCACTATCTTAAGATAACATTTTAAAGGAGTATTAATCATGACTGTATGATTTTACTTTTGGTTCTGCTTTTAATTCTAATAGTTACATATTTTACTGAATTAGCTAAGAAAGCATAAAGAGAAGGATTATTTAATAATAAATTTCTCACATATACTAGCCTACACACACACTTCAAAGCATATTCACTTGCTCTATAGTCTTTGTTTGACTTATGTGCACTAATACACAGAAAAAATATCAGCATGAAAAATGCTCAAACATCAGCTCTTTGTATTAGTTCCAGCACTGATGACAGCAGCTAGTCAGCTGATGTCAAAGCCAGTGACCCAGCACCCCAATGGAAGCATGACCTGGATTCCATTGTGGTTTGTGTTTCATCAATAAAACATGAGCACAGCCCTAACTGCAAACATCTTTATTGTTATTGATGTATGAGAGTGGGCAAAATGCAAATTAATAAACAGAACATAGAAAGATTTTATGCTACTGGACTTTCAACTAATAGAAACTTATAATTATAGATTAAACACAGCAGATCTGGAGGTTCATGAGAAAAAAGCAGGTATAGACTCCTAAAGTATATATTTTTTTCTTTTCGCTACAGCAACTTTTCATATTGTGGCCCGCCTTCCAAGAGCTCAACTTGCCAAACAGATTGCATGAAATATGGAGGTTAAGCTGCTGTTCAGCACAGTGAAAATAAAAGTTACCCCAAACCAAGGTAATCACACAGCCATTATATAAACACTGTGAAATGAACTTCACCCTCAAAAGTTTACAAATGGAACAAAAGGCTGGAGGGAAAAAAAAGTAGATGCCCAACAGATACAATGGTAATTACCAGAACAGAATTTATATCTGTCTGACTTGTAGACCATTGCTACACCTAAATCACTCTTCTCCAAACACAATGTGAAAAAGTAAACAGCAGAAGTCCCCCTCACAACAAGACTTGTGGACATACAAGGTTGTGCAGAGATGTCATCAAAAATATTTATCTTAATATCCCAGTAAGGAAAACATAACCAATGGATGCTTCTTTACCATTTCTAAATAAGTTACACAGTAGTGTCAGTGAGTACACTACAAACATTTATCAGCTGACATCGTCACTTCCCACAGTCCTTTGGCTCCTTCTGGTTAAGTATCCTAACTCTCACCTTCTGATGAGAAACTAATAAGCCTCATACGAAGACAATTCACTTTTCCAGAGCGTAAGAAATGTCAATTTATAAAAGTGAAGGTCAGGACTGAAGAAATCATGAGGGATAAAACAGCATTACAGACGTCTGCCTTCTGGGCACCTGTAATACACATACCTTGAAGCATAACAAATTTCGTCAGTTCATAGAGGAGAGGAAGGAGGTAAATAATTTCCAGCCATTAGGTTCATATCATGGCACGTTTTCACACTAAAAGATCAAGCTATGCTTTCTTTCTGTTCCTGGCATTGGTATCAGCAAAAGGTCTCACAAAATAAATATAACCTGCCTCTTCTCCTAATTCACATGAGATCTTTAACTTGAGGGAAGCATCCTGATTCCATTTTGGAGTTTCATCACTTATGGCACACACAGAGGACAACCACTGTTTAACAGTCTCTTGAATTGCAATGTCAACACCATCATATTAAGAGAGTTCAAAAAGGCCACGGGGCATTCATAATCCAATAGTTCTTTTCTCCGATTGCGCACTCAGAGTAGGTGAACTGCTGCTACCAGTGCTTATAGGAGGAGAGCTGAACTTGCTCAAAGTATTAGCCTTAAAAAAGACTAATGTCACACACAGCTATGTGAACAGGACTGATTTCTTCCTTGGCCCAGAAAATTCTCATGAGCTTGCAAAACTGTATAAATATTGGAATACAAATTGGCCCTGGACCCTCAACAACCATGTGGGTTTGTTATTATGATCAGAATTAATTTTATTTTAAGACCAAAGGCCTAAAATTATAAAGGAACACACAAAAAGCAGACTTCCATTCCAATCAGTTTAAAGGTAACAGAACATATTTAAATTGGTGATAGGAGAAATTCTTTCTTTGTGGAACTGACTAAATGCCAGCATCACCCGCTATATTTCAAAGGACACTGAGATCAAGGCAATCCAGTTATTTTTGATTAAGCCAAACCATTAACAATATTTTTCCTAACCAACTTTTCACAAATGGAAATTCTCCAGACACGCTTTGAAACCAGACATCAAAGTCAGAAAAAAACCAAGACATTTCATAGTGCTAATAGGAATCATACAGAAAACCTACAAAACCACATAATTCTATCTGTTGCTGCCAAGTGATTTACAACACCATGGGTCAGCCAGTACTACAGATCTGTATCATGGGTCAGCCAGTGCAGCAGATTATGTCCTGTCTAGGCTTCAGCAAGTGGGGACAGCTGGAGGATTTTACCTGTCAAAAGAAGGCTTTTCTCCACAGTCAAAGGCATCCTGTAACTCCTTGACAAGATTAGCCTGCCCAGGCAGTCGAAAAAGGCCTTCTTCCTTTAACCCCCTCTGTCGGATAAAATCCACACACTGTTCCACCAGCATAGGAGCCAGGCGGTTCCCATATCGCTTTTCATATCGGACAGTATCTTCCAGCTTCTGGCCAAAAATACCTGCACGAAAAAGAGATGTGACTTCACTGAGAGTCATAAAAACTTCTGAAGAGCCCATCTCTTCTACTTAAATGCACACAATTTACAGGTTATTTAAATGCACGGACAATTAATTTACTCCTTTCATAACGATGAAATGCTCAATTTCACCTTGATACACTCATGGAAATAAAATGCTGACATATTTTACGACAATGCTTAAAAGCATTAATAAAAATAAAATACCGTAAATTTTTTTCTTTTCAGATGACAGGCACAGAAAACATAGAAATCATACAAATAGGATTTTTCTGTGACAAAACATCTGATTCAAAAGTGACACACACCTCCAACTTCTTTAATCTCCTAATTATCTATAAAAAAGTAAGCAGTTCCTGTATCAGTTTCAATAGAATACAAAAATTACCTTTACACATGGAGATCAAAAGATTTATAAATATAAATCACGATTTCATTCATAGAATCATAGAATCACTAAGTTGGAAAGGACCCACTGGATCATCGAGTCCAACCATTCCTAATAATCCCTAAACCATGCCCCTCAGCACCTCATCCACCCGTCCCTTAAACACCTCCAGGGAAGGTGACTCAACCACCTCCCTGGGCAGCCTGTTCCAGTGACCAATGACCCTCTCCACGAAAAATTTTTTCCTGATGTCCAGCCTGAACTTCCCCTGGTGGAGCTTGTGGCCATTCCCTCTTGTCCTGTCCCCTGTCACTTGGGAGAAGAGGCCAGCTCCCTCCTCTCCACAACCTCCTTTCAGGTAGTTGTAGAGAGTAATAAGGTCTCCCCTCAGCCTCCTCTTCTCCAGGCTAAACAACCCCAGCTCTCTCAGCCGCTCCTCGTACAACTTGTTCTCCAGCCCCCTCACCCGCCTCTTTGCTCTTCTCTGGACACGCTCCAGAGCCTCAACATCCTTCTTGTGGTGAGGGGCCCAGAACTGAACACAGTACTCAAGGTGCGGTCTCACCAGTGCCGAGTACAGAGGGAGAATAACCTCCCTGGACCTCCTGGTCACGCCGTTTCTGATACAAGCCAAGATGCCATTGGCCTCCTTGGCCACCTGGGCACACTGCTGGCTCATGTTCAGTCAGCTGTCAACCAACACCCCCAGGTCCTCCTCTAGAGAGCTTTCTAGCCAGACTTCTCCTAGTCTGTAGCACTGCATAGGGTTGTTGTGACCCAAGTGCAGGACCCGGCATTTGGCCTTGTTAAACCTCATGCCATTGGTCTCTGCCCAGCAGTCCAGCCTGTTCAGATCCCTTTGCAGAGCCTACCTATCCTCCATCAGATCCACGCTTCCACACAGCTTAGTGTCATTCGCAAACTTGCTAAGAGTGCACTCAATGCCTTCATCCAGGTCATTGATAAAGACATTGAACAGAGCTGGACCCAGTGCCAAGCCCTGGGGAACCCCACTTGTAACTGGCCTTCAGCTGGAGTTAACTCCATTTACCACCACTCTCTGGACCTGGCCATCCAACCAGTTTTCAACTCAGGAGAGTGTGCGCCTGTCCAGTCCAGAGGCTAATAGTTTCTGAAGCAGAATGCTGTGAGAAACTGTGTCAAAGGCTTTGATTCCTTCTAAATCAAATTATTAACTAAGTTTTCTCACATGAAAAGACCATTCCTATAACGTATTACCAATTGCATTATATCATTGCTACTAATGGGAAGGCAGCTACTCTTCATAACTTATTTTGCTTCTCCCTTTCAGGATGCAGAACCAGCCAACATAGGAACACAATAATATTGAGGCATGTGAGGCACGGAATATGAGGCATGGAAGCTTGAGACTACCATTTGTTGAATCGTACTGATGCTGAATTGAGGCAACTCAATTGCTACATATATCAAGACAACGAATAGTTCTAAGGCAGTCCTCATCAGAAACATAGGACCAAATAACTACTTATGCTTGGCAGGCTCCTTTTCCAATTACGTACACTCTAAAGTGGAAAAAAAACCCCAAAGCAGCAAGTCAAATTGTGCCCTCCACTGAGCATTCAGTTACTATCAGTTTAAAAAACATTTAGCAAGGAGAACAGAATTGTTTTGTTCTGCTTTTTCTAAGAAAGCCCGAAGTTGAGCTAGTCAGCTTCAAAATTTCACTCCCCCATAAACTGCAGTTACCATTAACAAGTAACCAGAAGCTAAGACAGCATTCAGATCGCAGCATTCTTCAGGATAACCTACAATGTGTACATTTTTCCCCCAACAAAAGAAAGATAACTCACAGCTCAACTGTAGGGGAAATTTGCCTTTCATGTGCTCCAGGATGACAAAGCAAGATGGTAGCAAGCTGTCAGTTGCCTATACTGAAGGTCTGGGGTTTGTATTAAGTGCATTTTTACTGTAGCACAGGAAATAATTGTAGAGAGTAACTGAAGTCCAGCTATGACATCCAGAAAGTATTCTGAGATGCAGAGCTGCATATTCTGCAATTTTCACGGTACCCACACCTGTGTATGCCAAAACCAGCAGCAGACAGAGGAACTGAAACATCACACAGTCACTCCTCATTAATTCACTTTTTTCATGTTGCACAAACACATCCCAACAATCAGCAAGCAAAGGAGAAACTTTTGAAATGTCAGTTAGTCAAACTTAGAAGACTACTGATTGATGTGGAATACTTGGTGTCCCCGAATTTCAGCCTCTTCCTGCTGGCAGAGGAGTTAAAGTATGTTTTCTTCATTCTTACATAGTTTCCTAACCTGCTGTGAATTGCCTATGGAGATGGCAGGAGTACTAAACTAATTCAAGTTTCTTGTATTTGTCTGAGTTAATGGTTGCTGCTGCTCAACATAGAGGAAACCCTCAGGTCTCTGTTTTCTAGACCTTCCTTCCAATAGTAGTGGAGTTAAGGAGGAAGGTCCACAGAAAGTCAGTTAAGGAATCTGTGTGATTATGGGAATTTGGGGATTTCAATGTCCTCCTTTAATATACAAGAGGGCTGCTGTTCAGTGCCCCCAAAATTGTCCTTTCTCCTAGCTGAACAAGCCCATCTTCCTCTGCCTCTTCTCAAAGAGTGTGTGCTCCAGCTCCCAAGCATCTTGGTGGCCCTTCAGTTTTACCTCTGTCCCTGCCTCCCTTCTTCTCCCCCTACTTTTTTAATGGACACAGTATTTTAAAAATGTTCAAAAACAAAATGCTGGGGAGAAGGGGTTAACCACTCCCCTCCTTGTTTTGGCACTACTCCTGCTGATACTGGCTGTCAAACTTCCCTTGCTGCCAGGCCCACTGCTGGCTCATCCAGTTTACTGTTCCCGAAGGCACTGAGGTCCTTTCTGCAGAGTTGTTTCCCTGGGGTTATGTCTTCCTAAGAGTAGGACTGGGACTCCAGTTTGTCCTATGAACATACAGTCTCAGCTTCCCTCCAAGAGTCCATGAGCTCTCTTGGTTTTAAACAAAATAGGTTATGCCGCTCTTCAAACAAAATTAATTAGTAGAAGACACGATATTCCAGTTACATGATGCATGATTACAACCCATGCTCACTGACAGTACAATAAGTATTAATAAGCTTTGTTCTATTGGATATACTTTCCTCTCTCCATGCTAACATTATTTAATCAGCAATGTGCATATCACAGCTTACATTTGCAGATGGAATAGTTAAGTTCTCAAACAGAATCACAGAGTCACAGAATCACAAGGTTGGAAAGGAACCCATTGGATCATCGAGTCCAACCATTCCTAACCACTCCCTAAACCATGTCCCTCAGCACTTCATTCACCCATTCCTTAAACACCTCCAGGGAAGGCGACTCGACCACCTCCCTGGGCAGCCTGTTTCCAGTACCCAATGACTCTTACTGTGAAGAATTTTTTTCTGATATCCAACCTGAACCTCCCCTGATGGAGCTTCAGGCCATTCCCTCTTGTCCTGTCCCCTGTCACTTGGGAGAAGAGCCCAGCTCCCTCCTCTCCACAACCTCCTTTCAGGTAGTTGTAGAGAGTAATAAGGTCTCCCCTCAGCCTCCTCTTCTCCAGGCTAAACAACCCCAGCTCTCTCAGCCGCTCCTCGTACGACTTGTTCTCCAGCCCCTTCACCAGCTTCGTTGCTCTTCTCTGGACACGCTCCAGAGCCTCAACATCCTTCTTGTGGTGAGGGGTCCAGAACTGAACACAGTACTCAAGGTGCGGTCTCACCAGTGCCGAGTACAGAGGGAGAATAACCTCCCTGGACCTGCTGGTGACCCCATTTCTGATACAAGCCAAGATGCCATTGGCCTCCTTGGCCACCTGGGCACACTGCTGGCTCATGTTCAGTCAGCTGTCAACCAGCACCCCCAGGTCCTTCTCTTCCGTGCAGCTCTCCAGCCATTCTTCCCCCAGTCTGTAGCGCTGCATAGGGTTGTTGTGACCCAAGTCCAGGACCCGGCATTTGGTCTTGTTAAACCTCATGCCATTGGTCTCAGCCCAGCAGTCCAGCCTGTTCAAATCCCTTTGCAGAGCCTCCCTACCTTTGCAGAGCCTCCAGCAGATCCACACTTCCTCCCAGCTTAGTGTCATCTGCAAACTTGCTGAGGGTGCACTCAATGCCTTCATCCAGGTCATTGATAAAGACATTGAACAGAGCTGGACCCAGTACTGAGCCCTGGGGAACCCCACTTGTGACTGGCCTCCAGCTGGAGTTAACTCCATTGACCACCACTCTCTGGGCCCAGCCATCCAACCGGTTTTCAACGCAGGAGAGTGTGCGCCTGTCCAGGCCAGAGGCAGACAGTTTCTGCAGCAGAATGCTGTGAGAAACTGTGTCAAAGGCTTTACTGAAGTCCAAGAAGACTACATCCACAGCCTTTCCCCCATCCAGTAGTCGAGTGATTTTGTCATAGAAGGTGATCAGGTTAGTTTGGCAAGATCTGCCTTTTGTAAACCCATGTTGACTGGGCCTGATCACCCGGTTCTCTTGCATGTGCTTCATGATAGCACTCAAGATTACCTGTTCCATGACTTTCCCTGGCACTGAGGTGAGACTGACAGGCCTGTAGTTCCCCGGATCCTCTCTGCAACCCTTCATGTATATGGGCACAACATCAGCCAGCCTCCAGTCTAGTGGAACTCCCCTAGACTACCAGACTGCTTTGAAACTCCTATTAGTAATGACACTGCAGTCAAAACACATCACTTCCTATTAAAAAATTTTTCAGGATGCTGACTTCCTCCCCCCCCTTCATTTTAGAACTGGCTTTCAAAGCATGTCTAACAGATAATGAATAAAATCAGAATAAGAGGGGTTTTGCACAGTGGGGGAAAAAAGCATTCTTATATTATCATAAATCGCTGACATATCATGCACTGAAAACAGGAGGCAACCATGAAGTATTAAGATGTCTGTAACTCGCGTCAAACTAGGGCTTTTTAAGACAAATAGATAGTAATAAGTGATTTGCATATGAAAGGTGACATATTAAATGGATATTTACAAACTTGGTATTGTATTGCAGTAGCAAGTTACAGGTACTAAGTGAAGGAAACCATAAATACCCATGCCTGAAGGAAAATAAAACCTGATATGATGGAGAGGTAACCAGTGTCAACTAAAAAAAGAAAATCCAAATCAGGTCCGTTAAATGTAAACATTCAATTATTTCTACTACTGACTTTAATAACAGACATTGTAAATCAAAGGACTTTCATTGAAACACTTAAAATACTTAAAGCAAGGAATGCCTAAAGGAGAGACGGAATAACTATAGCAGTTGTCTTGGATTTGACTGATTGGATTCAGATCCTACTCAATCCTCAGTATACAGCTACATTGAGTCTGCCCACATATACTTCATGGCCAGAGGGGTAGGCATATGCCTTGCCATCCCTCATATGTTAGATAAAGCCTCAGGGACTTGGCTTCCCATCTGTCTGACTGGTGATGACAACATATCTACTTCACAGGCAAGAGTATCTCCACACAGCCTTGGGAAAGTCATAACTAGCGTGGTAATTCTGCCATCCATGTAATAACATGAAGTTAATACCAAAGTCTCACGGAAATCACCATGTCACACTATGAAATGCTTCTGAAGTCACTACTTACTATACTCTGCACACTCCAATTTGTTTGGTTTTGGAATTCATTTCAGGCAGGCTTGGTTTGGTTTCAAAGTCTAGGCTGAACTTCTCCGAAGGAAGTATTTCCTGCACCTAACAAATGCAGAACACTGCACTAGGCAGCACTTGGCTGTGAAAGGAATCAGTCATGATAAACCTGCATAAATACTGACTTAAAGTTAGCTGATGCCTTATGGAAAAAGTACTTTGTTGCCAGGGGTGGAAGTGCAGGAACTCTGCCTCAACATCAAAACTCTGCTTCCACATCACATTGTCATAACTTCTACCTTGTCCATCACCTTTCTGCTGCCGTGTTTTTCACTGTTTTAAAATAAAAGCCATGATTATTGCCCTGTAAGGTGCACCTTCTTCCATTGTGACAATGGTGCACAGTATCAGCTATACCTGGTAATTACTACCATCTCCTTTGCAAAGAAGCAAGGAAAAGACAGTCCAATTTATGGAGACTACAACATAAGCAAACCACACAGACAATTGCATAGACTGTTTTTTGAAAGTAAATTTCCACTACAGGAACTAAAAAATAACACCTCTGCGGAGAAGGAAATAAAAGAGACCCTTCATAACTCATGTTGCAATCCCAAATTCTCCTCCTCAGTCTCAATATTTCTAAAATCTAGAAATGGACAGATGCAAAAATGCCGACCTGTGGTGTTTTTATCCCTCGGATAGGGTGCCAGAGGGGAAAAAAACAACCAAAACCAACAACAAACCTTGAGATTCTGAATAGCAGCAGCTTGGCTCTTCCACAGCTGTCAGAAGGCAGGGAAATGTACAGGATTCCAGTTCTGAGCAGTTATTAGATTTAATCAGCAGAACTGCTTTTTCAAGGAGGCTCTTGGAGGTCTTTAAAGCTATATCCAATTAAGCCAAGATCACGTGCAACATCGAAGAGGAAAATCACATGATAGTAAAGGGTATGCTGAGCAGTTATTGATTAACTAGAACATTCCTGTGGCAAAAATTTTGTAAATATTTTAGGAAACTGGATTTCCAAGCCTGGCAGATACCTATATAGTTTATGAAAGACACTACAATGCTACATCTAAATTCCGCATATGTCTACTCAAGAACTGTGAAAGCATCATAGTATTTTCAATGGTACACATTCACAGAGTAGGATTTTAAAACCAAACAATCCTATTAGTCAATGATTTCCTTAGCTACTGAATGCAGGCAGGAGCCACATCTGAAGTCTATTTACTCCAAGCTTCTGATTCAGTAAGGAAAAAGGAGAAAGACCTAGGCAGCAGTTCTGTCTCCTTGCTCTATAAGGAATAACTTCAAAAAGCTCACCTGCCAGTCTAGCTCTACCACAGTGCGTGCACAGTGAGCCAGGTTTCTGCGTTTCCCAAGCCACTTCTTACCAATTCAGGTGACAGAATAATTTTCAGACAGCAAAAAGTACAGAAGCCTGATGCTTTCAGTACAGAAGACCCACACTTGTACATGTGTTCGCTCAACTTGCATCCTTCCAAAACAAGTTCTGAGTTTATGGGCCACACTGATCAGAAAAGGTCAGTTAAGGAATTGATCTCAGTTTATAATCTGGATGAGAATTTTAAGCAGCTCTCAATTCTACACCAGTAACTCACTGCCAGTGAAAATAACAGATCAGGTATGAATAGCTTTCAACAGTAGAGCTGGGAACAAAGGTCCTGGAATGACACAAAGAAGTGGCTGTCATGGTCACATGACACTTAATCTGGAGTTTTAAATAATTATTTATCATCTTTCTGCTCCAGTGAACCCCAGCTCTAACTTCTGTTTTGAGTAGAACAAAGGTGGAGAGTATTTTCTTTTTCTATACAGAATTTTGTAATGTACATGAGAGGAAAAAAACCCACAGAAATAGTGGTGGCAGAATTTTGTTTGTGCCTGACTCATTTTCTTTCCTTCAAGCTTCCTCCCACCCCACAGACAGTGTAATGCCAGCAGTTAACAGGATAGGATAAACTCCTGCACAGCTGCACACCAGGGGTTACTGCTTTAAAGAAAACAATGCTGATATAAGAGCAGAACTTGTTACGGGCTGGAAAGGAAGAGAGGCAATTTTAAAAACATCACCACGAACTTATCAGAGTTGATCACATGAGGGCCTATGCCATTTCTCTGGCTATGGCCAATGCCACTTACTCCTCTTCCAAAACTCTGCCCCCCCCCCCCCCCATTCACCATGCTATTGAATGCACTCACCACTGCATGCCAGAAAGTTATCCTCAGTTCTTGCTTTCTCCATTTACCCTGCATGAGCTCTCAGGAGGTTCCTGTGGTGGTACTTAAACAGAAAGTATCTTCCCTAGATTGTATTTTAAAGACAATTGGTTCTGTTTCTGTTCAGATGCTGCCCTCTAAGCACTGACTTCTCCTATGACATGACCTCCAAACAGGTCTGACATTTAATATTTTGGTATCTATCACAATGCAGCTTTGATCTGGATTTCCAGGAAAGGTTCTGCACCTTGAATTCTCAGTGAAGATGATGATGTATTTCTGCCTAAGCATATAATATCCTGATACCCTTGCAGTTCTTCCAATGACTACCCAACTGTTGTTTCTGCTTGTTTTTATTTTCTGTGTGGTGTTGTGTAGCTTAGAACTAACTGATCTGTTTTATGCAAGCATGGGCTAGATTTGCAGAAGGTTACTTTTGCCTCTCCTTATGTTTAGGTATACAGTCTGCAAGCAAAGTGATAATAATTCAGTATGCCATTAGTAAGAGTAGTGTAGCTAGCCTAATTTGACTGTGCAACCATAGTAAAAGCTTGAATGAAAATCCAGTTAACATTTATCTTTCTGTTGACTTGAGTGGCACATGGAGCTGGTTAAACATGCGCACCCAACATTCTGCAGCTCTGATCTATAGGCCTTGTGACAAAACCCTTGACCGAAAACAGTATAAGAAAGCAACTGAAACACACAATACCTAAAGTAAAGCAAATTAGCAGCATGGCCTCCATCATTCTGTCCTCTGCACCAAGTGCTGCAGTCTCACTTGGAGTTTTAGACATGAAGAGCTTGTGTGCCAGAATTTACAGAGAAAGAATCGGCAGCTGAAGCTCTTGGAGCGGCTGAAGTTGCACCCCAGGCACAAAGGCAGCTGTCTGCAAATCATCAGTTAATCCTTTATTCAATTTCCAAACATATCTCAAATAGTTTAGCATACAAACAGGGCACAGACAGCTCTAATTCACACTAACACCTTGAAATGCACTAGCACACTTCATACAGACAAATACATGTCCTCCTGTCCAGTCCACAGAAGGACTGAATTGCAGCAACCAAGGGAAACGCTGACCTTGGGAAAGGGACAAACAGTTTTCAATACTATCTCAGCTGCAGGTGATAGCTGATCTCTACTGCAGTTCTGCAGCAAGTCCCTCACTGGTTACGTACCCTCATTTGAAGGCATCAGCCCTGACTGCCTGCACACACAACCCTCAAAAGCAATGATGCCACTACATCACTACCAAGTCTTCCAAGCAAAGAGCTGCATGGTCTTGCAAAAGAACAAATGGTAGCATGGACAAACAGTTTAGGGAGGAGCAGGAGATAAATATGACTGCATTTGTATAAGCCCTGAGTAAGATCATTTCTCACACTTCAGAACAACATGACAGTTCAGTCCTTTCACTTAGATTCCCCTGTCCAGCAGTTTTTAAGGTACCACCAATCTTGTCCTCCTTCCACACACGAAGTTTTTGTCCTCATCACAGTTTGTCCTCACTGACCTCAAGCACCGTGATATTTTATCATCATTTGTCATATCTCTTTCTCAAACGTGTGTTTTCCTTCCAGCTGATATACTTTGAAAGCCAGCCTCCTCTTTGCCCTCCTTCCCGCAGTACTGACATGTTCTGCTCCAACATTAGTATGTGCAATGCAGAAGAAAACTGGCTTTAAACATCTCTATGCAGCAGGTGGAAAGGCAAATGCAGGCTGCAGGGCAGCAGGATGAACTGGCAATGCAGCACTTGCAACAGGACAATGCATTGGAAGGCTACACTTCAATCCATCAGAAATCTCTGAATCCAAGGACTTCTTGGATTCTACACAAATGCACATTTGTCATGTTGCTTTGCTCCCTCTCTTATCCCTCCTCCTCCCACGCAGACAAAATGAAAACCCAAATTCCTTTTACTAATGTTCTGCCAGACAAACCGGCTACTCGGAGCACCACAGGTCTGATTCCCCCACTGCTCTCACTGATTTTTGCACAGAGACTGTGCAATAATCTTGTCTCAAGCTACCTCATTCAGGAAGCCCATTCATGGGCTATTATGTAGAGAAGTCCATATCAGCTGGACAGCTACAAACAGTACAAACAAATGAACAAAGAAGTAAATAAATAATTTGTGAAATGTTGACATCTGCATTTTTTAATGCCTTTTGTTTCAGTAATCTCATCTGTCCGTGCACACACAGCCCCCTGACTTCTCAGAAACCATGGCTTCACTAGCAAAACAGAACACACTGACAAAATGGACCTACCTTTACGGAAACTAAAACACCGCTTAATTCTCCTATAAGTAGTTTTAGGAATGAAAGGAGCTGCTGCTAAGGCACCTGGGCTGCGGAATCCAGCATTCCTGTTTTCAGGCATCATACAGGCCAGAGCTCCCACGTCCCTCCAAAGCCTTCCTTTACCAGCTGCTTCCAGACAAAATACCACGACTTCTCACCATTACTGACTGCTGAGGAGTTTTAATAATAGTGTATTTTCTGCTGGAGCTAGGAGATTTGTGGTCTTCTAGATCTTGGGTAGGGCTTGCAGTAAATTAAATGTTCTCTTCTCTGCTTCAATTTTGCTTTGGGGAATAATTTCCTTCCGTCTCCTTATTTCCTTTTGTTTCTTTTATTTCCTGCAGCAAGACAACTGTCTATTACGCAAAGTCATACCAAAAGAGTTTCAGCAAAAAAGTATATCTTTCATTCAAACAGAAGCGCCTGCACAGACAGAGGAGGAGAAAAATCTCTTCTACCAGCTGGAACAGCGGTTGAGTGGCAGAAACTCCAATTCCACAGGAAAAGGTCAGTGCTTCGTGCTGCACAAGGGGATAGAGAAGAACAATACCAAAAAGGCCACTGAAGAATTTGCTGGGATACGATACTTCTTGCTGGCTCCCTTTATCTTTGCAACCAAAAAGCAAAAACAGCCCCTTCACCCAAAAGGCTCTCTGTCCACAATGGATTCCTTTCAAAAAGCCCTTTACATACCCAGTACCCTGTCTGATGTAGTCATGGGCTTCTTGCTTGTTTTATTGCCTTCGAACCACCAGAAGCTCTCATGGGAGAGGCACTTCAGATGCGGCAGCAGCACATCTTTGCCGGCAGGATCCTGGGGAGCTGCTGAGGAGTATGCGCCTCCACGTGAGGTTGCTGTGCTTGCTAACTCCCTCCCAGTCCTGTGCCTGGCAATGGCAGCCACGGCTGCTGCTACTGTCTGCGCCAGACCCTCGCGTGCTGCAGGTGCAGGGAAATGATGCAGAGGAGGGAGCCGCCACAACACAGATTTGTCTGCTTCTCTGTGTGACTTTGAGTTGACTTCAGGCAGCTGTTGTGTGCAGCAGCCTGAAAAGCAAGAAAGCTGTGTCTGGCTCCCACAGGAGGTGCCAGACCTTACGCTACTATCTCTGCTAAAATTCGGCTTCCCACTTCCTCCCTCCCTCTGAGTTGTAAGATCTGCAATTAAAGCTCAGGCCTTCCCTCCCGTAAAAATAATTACCTTTTAAATCTAATCAGGAAAGGAATTTCATGTGTAAACAGGCTTCCAGGCTTCTGTGCCCTGCCTCATTTACATTTCTTTTTCCTTTCAGTATTTTTTCCATAGCTATCTTATTCTTCTGGTGCAAAAAAAAATTGTTTCTGACTACCTTAGCAGATTTCCACCTGACCTCCTCCTGCCTTCTCTTTCTAGCACAGGTTAACAAATAACAATTTAATTAAGTTGTTAATAATTTACTGAGCTCCTTGCTCTGGTACCAGGAGTCCTTTCCCACTGCCAGACAAACTTCAAATATTACTGGCTCACCAAGGCTCAGACACATCCATTGCATGAGTGCACAGACACACATGCAGCTTGCTTACACTGCTTAAAAGAACAAAAATTCAAATATGTTACTTAAAGTGGCACCTGACTTGTATGACACTAGACTATTGTGGTTTACCATCTAGTACTGAAATTTAGGAAGCCGATATAAAAATGGTGTTTTGATTAGTTAGCTGTTTGCAATAATTTTGCATTGCAAGTCATTACTTGTTACTGGCTAGTCATCATCATGCGACTGCAACTTTTCCATATCTTGTTTATAGCTAATGTAAGAGGTAACATTTTTAACTTCAGTGGCTACAGCTTATAAAGGCAGGCAGATAGGCAACATGGGCCAGAAGTGCCCTTCTTTAGAAGGGGCAGACTACCATAAGAGCTGTGGCAACACCCATGTAGCAACGGATGACAATAAAAATATGAGTGTCCAGCCATACATAATTACAGAACGTTTAATAGGGCTTATGAAGACTTGTTCAGATAGCTCAGACTATCAACTTAAGGAACACGTAGTTAACAAAATGGGGAACATGCTAGCAGCACAGTTCTTAATGGTGACAGATCCCAATGATACTGCTTTTGCATTGTTACCAGGGTCAAATCTTCTTCATGAACACTAAATGCAAAATGATGTTCTGTCTATTCTCGTGTTTTCCAGGGAGTTAATTGTTTGTTTCCCAACACAAATAATCCCAGTTCAGTGTATTTTCTCAAGAAATAAAACAGAAAAAACCTCCAATAATTAAATAGTAATTCAAGGATCGCACCTGTGTCTTGTTCTATGCAAATCAGCACATGAAATCTTCAGTGAGCTGCTCCCCTCAGTAACTGGTATTAAACGCTCCTACAACAATGACAGTGTACTGAGAATTTTCACGATGGTTGGAAGGATTCCCAACTGTAAGCCAGAAATAGCTCCTGACCTATAAAAAGCAAATGAGGGGCTGATGAAGGAAGGATGGGGTCAGGACTTGGGAGATTTGGTTTCTATTAGCAGCTGTGTGCATAGACTTGGGCTAGAAATGAAGTTTCACCTAATCTAGCTTCCCACCTATTCAAACTTGAAGACAATTCTCCACTTGGTGAAGAACTAGAACTGTGGCCTTTCCTCTCAATTTGCCACAGAAAGATACAGTGATGCTGGAAGCCAGGTGCAAAAAACCAAAGATACTCTTGGAAAAATCCAGTTGTGTTACACCCCCAAAATTTATCATTGCCACAGTTGCTTCTGCTACTACTGGACTTGAGTAAGAGAACTCTAAGGAGCTTAGAATGAGGCCTGCTTTACAAAATGAAAGTCGGGATGGGTAATCTTTATGCTAAATAAACAAGCAGATTCCTTACCAAGCCTAATAGCAGAAGACAGTACTCCTCGCACCTCCTCTCTAGCAAACCAACTGCCTGCCAGTAAAAGATCACACCTTTTAAGAAAAACCTTTTCCCTTGTGGTTTTTAGGGCTTTTTTTTTTCTGTTGTTGTTGTTGTTTGGGGGTTTTTTAAGCATCCTCCCACATGTCTGTATCCAGGACCGTGCCAGTTTATTAACATATAGGGCCAGATCCCAGTGAGATGTCTGCTTAGCACCATCTTTGCAGGACATATTTCCCCAGGAGGAGCCAAAGAGAAGACCATCGTGTCTGAAGAGGTGCCAGGCAGGCCCTAGTTAACCAAGTTCCTCAGCGCATATCACCAGCAAGGCCAAAGCCTTCTCTTAAGAACTGTGTGACCTGAACAGAGCACAAAGGAAGACGGGTGGCTTAAAAGAAAAGTTGTGTTTAAAATGGGAGTTTGCTTTCAGTCCCTCCCATCCTCTCTCCTGTGGTCTACCTGGCAGTTGAGAAGAACACACTTGCGGTCAGCCATCACAGTTTTCAGTCATAACCGCACCTCTCAGTCATTAAACAGCACGGACAATCCTGCCTGACTCACTTTTCCAGCAACCTGCAGACAAGACCAAAAAGTGTCTGATGCAATACGGGTCCTCTTTCGCAGTAGAAAAATATTTCTATCCCCAGACCTGGAGAACTGAGAGCTCAAAAGAACAAGACTGATTAGTGTACTGACATTTTGCATACATACATCAATCATACTTGTATTATAATAATAGAGACATTATCACTAAATAATAATGATGAAAATAATGATAATAATTTGCAGCCCATTCAACATGAGAGCTTTTAAAAAAAAACAGCTGGACATCCAACAATAAATTTTGATTAAGTACTACTAAAATTATTGAGTATGCCAATCAAAAGAAAAATAATCTGTCCTGTACCGCTAGTGCTAATACTTTGAGACGTATATTGGAGTGCATAGCTTTATATACTTGCAGTAGAATCACTGACACCTTCTTGTAACAGGCATTTATGAAACACATGGAGAGTCTTTTAGCTGGTGACCAGAAGAATTACCATGCTTCTCCCCACAGGAAAGATGATTTCATATGGAAGACTAACCTCTGAAAACTTTCCCTCACCTTGGTAATGCACTATCATGTACTATCCACATCAAGGGAAATGGTTCCAGAGAGTTTAAAGCCTTTTAATTGAGCCCTATTCATGGGAACATGACTGATACCTGCAGTGCAAGTGAAAATCAAGTTCTAGACCATTCTCCACTTAAAACTCTGGTTGTGACAGAGACAACAAAAGAATCTTTATGTCTGTGTATTCGGAAGCCTTGCACATTCCCTCATTGACTCACCTCCTCCAAATGGTGCCCATATAACCCTGCGAATGGATTTCACCCAATCCTCCATGTCATTCTGAGTGCTCGCCATAAGAAGGTAAGTCTCGTGATTAGCTGTCATCCGCTCTCGGTCTCCTCCTGCAAGAGAAGAGAATTGCACTTAAAATTGCACTTGCTTTCCTGTCCAGCCAAGTTCTCCCAAACTGACTGTGGAAAGCAGTTAGTGGGTCCACAGCAAGCAGAGACAGGTAATGTGCAGTGTAGTGTTCATTGTCAGACATGGCACAAAAAAAAGGTTCTGTCAGTACATTCCCCATGCAACAGTGAGAAGCTGTCATGCTTCCCAAAGAAAATGAGAGGATGAATGTCATTGGTAAATGAAAACAGCCCCATGCCATTCTAAGAACCATGGAGGCCCACACTGATCTGTAGCTTGATATACACACTAGAAATTCTGCAGTAGTTATTGTACCATGGTAGAAAGAATAAATGCAGAGAGAAATAAGCATGCTTTGAACAAGTGAGGATGAATCCATTTTTATTTTCAGGAACACGATATGTCACATTCATGGCAACAACATTTGATACACCCAAGCAATGCTGTGAATCTCTAAGTGAAGGCAGCCAACAGTGGCAAGTGACATAGTACAACCCACTGCCTTAGACAGGTCCAATGATGGTTAGATTAAGAGGGAACACACTGCCTTACTATCCTTTATTTAAAGCATGGGCCAACACTAAGAAGGTCAAAACCATAACTTGGTTTGCCACAGCTTCAGGTTTTCACAACTGTAGTGCTGCTTCATCTCCATTTTAATGGGTACTATGTTAGTGCAAGAGCGCACAGAGATTCAAACCACCTTTCCAGCACTGTATAAGGAGCAAATCCTTCCAGAAAGATACTGCCAGACATTTTGAAGCCCTTTCACCGAGCCAAGGGCATGCATATATACTTCACACACAAACATGACGCACCTACAAATTGCATGACTTCTCTGTTCCTCTCTTTCCAGCTTCTCCCATCCCTAATTTTGATTCTACTGACATCTAAAGTAAATATCTTTGCTCATCACAGCAGGAATACTGTTCCTGGGAGGCCTTCTGAAGACTGGCATGCTTAGTACTGGGCACTGGAACAGCTAGGTTTTTAACGGAAATTTCTTAATGGCTAGAAAATGCAACCACAACTTCCTAGCACAACTGTTTCTGAATGAACATGCTTGTATAGTCCACACTTCACATAATTATAACACAAAACTATATAAGTGACTACATTGGAACTTGGTGAACACAAAATCCAGATTTTCCCAGACATGCGCAGATTCTACTGAAGACTTGTCACAGAATCACTAGGTTGGAAAGGACCCATTGGATCATCGAGTCCAACCATTCCTAACAGTCCCTAAACCATGCCCCTCAGCACCTCATCCACCCGTCCCTTAAACACCTCCAGGGAAGGTGACTCAACCACCTCCCTGGGCAGCCTGTTCCAGTGACCAATGACCCTCTCCACGAAAAATTTTTTCCTGATGTCCAGCCTGAACCTCCCCTGGTGGTGGATGAGGCCATTCCCCATCGTCCTGTCCCCTGTCACTTGGGAGAAAAGGCCAGCTCCCTCCTCTCCACAACCTCCTTTCAGGTAGTTGTAGAGAGCAATAGAGTCTCCCCTCAGCCTCCTCTTCTCCAGGCTAAACAACCCCAGCTCTCTCTGCCGCTCCTCATAAGACTTGTTCTCCAGCCCCAAGTGCAGAACCCGGCATTTGGCCTTGTTAAACCTCATGCCATTGGTCTCAGCCCAGCAGTCCAGCCTGTTCAGATCCCTTTGCAGAGCCTACCTATCCTCCATCAGATCCACGCTTCCACACAGCTTAGTGTCATCCACAAACTTGCTAAAAGTGCCTTCATCCAGGTCATTGATAAAGACATTGAACAGGGCTGGACCCAGTGCCGAGCCCTGGGGAACCCCACTTGTAACTGGCCTCCTTGTTAACTGGAGTTAATTCCATATACCACCACTTTCTGGGCCCGGCCATCCAATCAGTTTTCAGACCAGGAGAGTGTGCGCCTGTCCAGACCAGAGGCTGACAGATTCTGCAGCAGAATGCTGTGAGCAACTGTGTCAAAGGCTTTACTGAAGTCCAAGAAGACTACATCCACAGCCTTTCCTCCATCCAGAAGTTGAGTCACTTTGTCATAGAAGGTGATCAGGTTAGTTTGGCAAGACCTGCCTTTCATGAACCCGTGTTGACTGGGCCTGATCACCCGGTTCTCTTGCATGTGCTTCATGACAGCACTCAAGATTACCTGTTCCATGACTTTCCCCGGCACTGAGGTCAGACCGACAGGCCTGTAGTTCCCTGGATCCTCCCTGCAACCTTTCTTGTAGATGGGCACAACATCAACCAGCCTCCAGTCCAGTGGAACTTCCCCAGTCAGCCAGGACTGCTGGAGGATGATGCAAAGGGCTTTGGAAAGGACATCTGACAGCTCCTTTAATACTCCTGGGTGGATGCCAACTCACCTCATAGACCTGTAGATGTCTAGCTGGGCAAGAAAGTCTCCAACCATCTCCTCTTGGATGATGAGAGCCTCATTCTGCTCCTCTAACTCCTGGGTTTGTACACAGAGGGAACAACTTTCCTTACTATTAAAGACTGAGGCAAAGAAGGCATTAAGTACTTCAGCCTCGTCCTCATCCCTTGTCACTGTTGTTCCTTCTGCATCCAATAGAGACTGGATATTCTCCCTAGTTCTCCTTTTCTTGTTAATGTATTTGTGGAAAGATTTTTTATTACCTTTCACAGACTTAGCCAGTTTGATTTCTAGTTGGGCCTTAGCCCTCCTGTTTTTTTCCCTGCATGATCTCACTTCCTCCCTGTAGTCCACGCAAGACGCCTGTTCCTTCTTCCAAAGCTCATAGACATTCCTCTTCTTTTTGACACCTCTCAAGATCTCCCTACTCAACCAAGCTGGCTTTTTCTCCCCACCAGCTTGGTTCCTGGAACATGGGGATGGCTTGCTCCTGAGCTGCTAGGATTTCATTTTTGAAGAGCGCCCAGCCCTTGTGGGCTCCCCTGCCCTGAAGGACTGTCTCCCGTGGGACTTTGAACAGTCCAAAGTCTGCCCCCTGGAAGCTTAATGTGACTGTTTTGCTAATCCCCTTCTTCATCTCACCTAGAACTGAAAACCCTATCATCTCATGATTGCTTTGTCCCAGGTGTCCTCCAACCGTCATATCCCCCACAAGGCCTTCTCTGTTCACAAACAGCAGGACCAGGAGGGCACTGTTCCTTGTTGGCTCACTCATCAGTTGTGTGAGGAAGTTGCCTTCCACACACTCCAGGAACCTCCTAGACTGCTTCCTTTCTGCTGTATTGTACTTCCAGCAGATATCAGGAAGATTGAAGTCTCTCACTAGGATAGGAGGTAGCAATCTAGAGACTATCCCTAGCTTTTTATAGAAGAGCTCATCAGCTGCTTCTTCTTGGCTGGGTGGTCTGTAACAGACTCCCATCACAATATCTGCCTTCTTGTGAGCTCCTCTGATTTTAACCCATAGGCACTCAGTCCCTTCCTCACCATAATTGAGCTCAAGCGTATCAAAGCACTCTCTAACACAGAGGGCTACCCCACCTCCTGTTCTACCCTTCCTGTCCCGCCTGAAGAGTTTATACCCCACGATGGCTGCACTCCAGTTAAGATGCTGAAAAGCAGACTGGCATTATAAAACAATCTATCAGGTTTTCTTTAGAAATGTCCTCCTGCTTGGATGCTTCAGATTTGTTTCCTACAGTTATATTTTGTCAGGAAGATGCTAACTATTTAAGATTTTAGCTTTCTAATGTTTCAGATATACCTCCATATGATATTCATATATGAACTCTTGGCTACTCATCACACTGCACAGAAAGTATCAAGCCATACAATTACAAAAAGAGGAATCAATATTCAGACACTAATTTCTGAAAGTCTTGCCTGAGGAGTCCTTTGCTTACTTTCTACTGTACTCTGTGTTCACTTCCATGGTCTTTTTTTTTTTTTGTCTTTCAAATAATTCTTACCATGTCATGGTCTGGAATTCTCTTCGAACTACTACTGTCCATTACCACATTTCTGCATAAGTGCACCGAACAGTGCCTTCTTCTCCCACACATCCCAGTATTACCTGAATCCTCAGAGTTGTACTAGCCTTTGTGGTAGAAGAACTGATCTTTGATATTCCATACAAAACGTTTGCAACTCAGAAATGTACATATCACCCTGTGCAATGAACCCAGCGTGCTCTTCTCCATTCAGATGCATAATAATAGTATATAATTTATAATTCCTGATCAGGATTCTAATTATTAATCCTTCACAAGGAAAACACCAATAATTACAATAGAATTCTTGATTCTTCCACTACACATAATGTTCTTAAATTTTCCTCTATGCTGCAAATGAGCTGCACATTAAGTGACATATTTAAACCATTTCTCTGGGGAAAATACACCTGCATTTCCTTAATCAACTGTCATTTTATAGCATTTGCATTCAGACTTTTTAAATCCTAAACAGAAATCATCTCTGCAAGGCTAGAATATCAGAAACCAAGATGAACAATCCCCTTCCCTTCCCTTCCCTTCCCTTCCCTTCCCTTCCCTTCCCTTCCCTTCCCTTCCCTTCCCTTCCCTTCCCTTTCCTTTCCTTTCCTTTCCTTTCCTTTCCTTTCCTTTCCTTTCCTTTCCTTTCCTTTCCTTTCCTTTCCTTTCCTTTCCTTTCCTTTCCTTTCCTTTCCTTTCCTTTCCTTTCCTTTCCTTTCCTTTCCTTTCCTTTCCTTTCCTTTCCTTTCCTTTCCTTTCCTTTCCTTTCCTTTCCTTTCCTTTCCTTTCCTTTCCTTCCCTTTCCTTTCCTTTCCTTTCCTTTCCTTTCCTTTCCTTTCCTTTCCTTTCCTTTCCTTTCCTTTCCTTTCCTTTCCTTTCCTTTCCTTTCCTTTCCTTTCCTTTCCTTTCCTTTCCTTTCCTTTCCTTTCCTTCCCTTTCCTTTCCTTTCCTTTCCTTTCCTTTCCTTTCCTTCCCTTTCCTTCCCTTTCCTTTCCTTTCCTTTCCTTTCCTTTCCTTTCCTTTCCTTTCCTTTCCTTTCTCCTCATGCAAGAAGGAAACAAAAATTATGATTACCTAACCTTGATATTAACACTAACCACTGCTGCTTTAAGCTTAGAAGTCTGACTTGACATACTTATGACTTACTAAAAGACAGTTCAAATCCATACATGTCTGTCTTCCACATATTGACACTGGCAACTACAGGATCCATCTTCCCTCAAGTAAGCCAAGAAGACTCTGTCTCAGCAGTTATATCTTAGACTCACATTCAACTTAACAGGACATAAGAAGTTTTCTGCTGGCCACCACCTGTACTCATGAACTCTGTGTATCCCAAGTCTGATGAAAACCACACGTAGGTGTCTTTCAAGGATGATTTGCATTCCTGCATTGAAGTGATATGGGTCAGTTTGCCCTTCAAACTGCCTTCAAACTGTTTGAGTACTAAGAAATTTTATGTTCATTCCAACAGGGACAGTGGAGAAACCTAACTGCAAAAATCTTGGTCAGAACACAGGTTGAAATTTGCAAAGCAAAATGAAGGAGCTACCCTCTGTGATGCAATTGTAATTTAATGATATTTTAATGTCTTATTTGCTCTGGGATTCATTGAGAAGCCTTTCTTCATAGCAAGTGAGAATCTGTGTTGAAGGCTTAGAAAATGCTGCTTCTCATATGGCCAATTTAAAGAACAGAGACATAGCTATTTGAAACTCAGAATATTGTTGACCTGCACATACTGCGTGCTAAGCAGCAAAGCATATGTTTTACAGGAGTGAATGATGTCCATGAGCTGAAGATATGGACTTCTGAGGCTGAAAATCAACCAAGATGCTAAGACCAAAGCAGAGCAGGGAGGGAGCTTGATCTTGGAGTATAAAGGACAGCACCCTAGAAAGGTCTCTATTTAAGAGACATTATCAGAGACATCAGCGATGGAAACCCCAATAGCCAAGTAAGACAGAAAGCCCGCACTACGCTAGGCTGCACTGAGAAAGTTACAGGCTCCTTGCATACTGAACAATCAAATCCTAAATGCCCAATTGTTTCATCTTGCACTGAGCTCCCCAGATACTAAATTGAAGGTACAACCCATGAGCTCTTAGCATTTCATTCAGATCCACAAAGAAACACTGTCCAGCTTAAAATCTAAGAGATATGAGTAATCATGTATCTTAGTTTATTATCTTATGATTCCTGAGATTTTTAGGATTTGTATTTTGAGGACCTTTACAACAAAACGGAATGTAGAAACTAGTTTCTAGGAAACAAACAAACAAACAAACAAAAAACTTAAGCACCTAAGTTAATAAATTCATGTTTCTTAGTATACCATCATAAGAGATGGTGAAAAAGACACTGAAAACATTTCACCTATATGTGAAAATAAAAAACAATTGGGACATGACAAGGAACTTGTCACTGGTCCTATTACATAAGATAGGGAAAACCAGATTCCAAAGATCATAAAGATATTAAGAGGAACTCCCATGTACGTTAAAAGTCTTAACAGTATTAGATGAAAAAGTATTTTAAGTGGTTTTCCACAGATGTTTAGGCAGATAAATAGATGGCTGGATGTTACAACACAAGAGTGGCTATCATTGAATTTAACTAATAAGCATTTCCTAAGGTGTTTCACAGAACTTGAATAATATCCTCTGTTGTTCTAGTAAAACTAGAGTAGGTAGCAGACTCAATTCATTATTTTGAATTCCACTACACAGTTGCATTACCTCTGAAGCCCTCATGACAGATAACAGACTGGGTTGAAGAAGATATAAAAACTACATTTCAATTCTTTTACAGGACAGTCCTGTCCTGTTACATCCTCTGTTGCTTAATGCTGCTCTGTCTTCTTAAAGGAGATTGAGATTGCTGGAAGATACGCTTAGACCACCTATGTGTTTTAAAAGACTAATAGCCCCACCACTGAAAAATCTGAATTTTAAAATACAGAGTTATCAAACTGGTTTTTTTTACTACCAAACCACATCAGGTACACTACAAAAATTCTGTTTCTGAACACACTTTTCTAAAGAGGGGAATTAAGTAACTCCAAACAATTCAATGATGACAATACTGCTTTTAAATACCTCAGTATAAATACCATTTTCTGCTGCTAGTATACAAGCCAAATTTTTGCATTAATAATCTTGAACAGCAGTTTTCTGCACTAAGGCTGTAGTGGTTTTGGGGACTATTTAACATAACAGCTGCAGACTAAAAATAAGTGCTAAATGGAAAAAGACTGCTAACCCAAGCACATTCCTTGGTGGGCATTGTGCTGTGTCACAATTTCTGTATTTGTACAATGCCTGGAAGATAGCATGGCTTTTCCAAAGTGTTGTTTTCCTGAAGCTCTGAACCAGCTGCTGTTGAATACCTGAAATCAATCTCAGAAAATGTATTCATCATGTGTAACACAACTAATACTCTACAGGTAGCTTTCTTCTGTGTTGCAGGGCTACAACTGCATTACATCTGTCTATATAAAGTTTAGTGTCTTGCACAATAAAAGCATAAAATCAGTGCCATATTTAAGCATGTTATGTATTGCACAGCTACTAAGTCTTTTTCCTAACCTAATGACTATTGCTTGAACACCTGAGCAAAAAGCTAAGACGCTTGCTCACCAGCAGTTATAACTGTGTTAGAAAAATGGCATTAGTAAGGAAGAGAGATGTAAATTCAAATCATCCCTTGTACAATAAAAGAGCTTTGATCTTTTTCAGAATAATTAATATTTTCAGGCACGTCTCATTCTTCCTCTCCTACACTTTTACTGCCCTTACTTTATTCCCAGTAATGTTCCCAGGAACTGACCATACTCTCTCAACTTCTGGACATTATGCTTTCTGGTCTGCACTGAATTATGCCCAAATATAGAAAAATTTCATTTCTCCAGAGAGCCACCAGTTATTTCAGCTCATATCTGACTTTAAATTTGATCACAGATGAAAAAAACCCAGCTCTTCATGGCATGGATACATGGCAAAAGGATACAAATATCCTAACTGAGCAAGTATATATCATGCATGCACATAATTTCATCGTAATTCCACTTGTTTAGAAATGCAAAGTCATGTTTTAAGCAGTTTAGAAAATAAACCTTGAATAAATATTGAATACATTATTCAATAAAACATGGGCTAATTTACTTACGTAGAAGACAATTACCTAACACAGAGTTAAGGATTAGCATAACACAGTCTTGCTTGTCTAACGTAACAGGAGATTGTAGCCCTCAGTTCAGGATATTGGTTACATAGCTGATCTGAAGTCAACCATCTCCAGGAACATAGTCTCTCTTAGCACCATTTTGGGATGTCAGCTCAATATTAACTCAGATAGAAGCATGCCACAACAGATAATCAGCTCAACTCTCCAGTCCTTTAAATGACTGAAATTCCTAATTCAAGTGCAGCTTTCCTCAAGAAAGAGCCACCAAACACCAGTTATCTGCAGAGCACAAACAGTGCTTAGTGTTCTGTAAACCTCCAAATCTTGCAATTAGAGCCGGTCAAGCTAAGAATGAACAGAAATCTAATTTCAGCTTTATTTTGTAAAATATATGCCACAGACAGACACCTGTTGATAATACCATCCGCATTTCCCCTTCTCATATATGAGCATTGAGTGATCCCAGAGGATATTTACATCTAATTTGGGTAGGTCTGTGCTTTTGCCTTGACAGCTGGAGCCTGCATACCACAGGATGTCTTTTTCAGACAAAGATCACTTGGAACTCATATTTGGCAGTCTATGCTAACAGAAAGTACTTCCAAGGAGAAACACAGTGTATTTTGAAGTATTGCTTTTTAAAGGACATTATATGGGATGCTAACTTGGTTCATGGTACAGAAAAATATGTAGAATGGATAATACACATACATTTTCACAGACAGATCTTGTACAAAGAAAAGATTGTGCCGTGTCTAATTTCCTTTCTTTGTAACACTGGGAAGAAGACCACCAATGAAGCAGGAATGATCTCCCACAGCCACAAACCTGTCTGTAACAGGTGAAGATGACCCTTCCCTCCTTCCTTGTCTGCTGACTCCCGGTCAACTTCCCACACAGAAGAAATCCAGAGAAAGCCTAATACATGTAACAAACTCAAAAACTGTTTGGCAGCAGCATGCACAACACTGGGAAATGCTCATCATGGGTCCATTCCTTCTTAGGAGAAATACCAGGAATTCTTCAGTTCCAAGAAATTAAACAACACTTCAGGATTGATGCCATCTGTATGAATAAGGAAACAGCAGATATCAATGCCCTTTATCAGGCAGATGTGGCAAGGGGGGATATTATGTATAACCCAACAGCTGCTGTTTAGCTCGAAGGAAAACTGTCCATTTCTTATATCTTCTTACTCACAAGTACATCACTAGGCTAGTCAAAGAGAACCTATCACAGATTTTAGGCTCAGCTAGTCATAGCCTTCAGTAGTTTCAGCCAATGGATCTTCAACTTCTCATATCAGTGGACTACTCCCCCACCCTCATTCCATCTGAACACAACTCACAGATAAGCACAGATACACCTTTAAGAAAGCAGTCAGATAGTTAAATTTTATCTAGTAACCACAAGCTCTTTTTACTGCAAGGAAGAACAACTGCCCAAGAGTGATTCATGTGAGCTATCTTTGGAGCCTCTTTTAGGATGAGATGAATCACACTGTGGACCTATCACTTCTCTTCTGAGCCATTCGTGCAGGAACACTCACACTGGCTTTCTTTACAAGTTCATGGACATGCACACGCATGCTTTAAGGGTCCATTTCTCTTGCAAATATTAGCAGCTTGTTCTCTGGGCCATTCTGGTCAACATACCAACTTTTAGATATGCACAAGTTTATGATTGTGAAGACTCGAAGAAGTATTAGCATTTCTTAAATGGCTGGTGATTGAAAACATATCCCTGAAGTATCTACAAACCATTTCTTTATCAAGAAAGATCAGTAAACATACAAAGTAAATAATTTGTAAGTAAGCAGGAAAAAGTTATTCAAGACATTTGCTCTTCGTACTAGAAAAGAAATAAAAACTTCATATAATAAAGTCAAGACAGTGCATGACAAACATGAGAGGTAACCGGTAGGCACTTCTGCTTTTGACACAATTTCTGGCAAATTTCTATACATCAGTGGAAGGACTCTATACTCTGTCAATGGGAAAGGTGTCAAAAATCCATCAATGACAACCTGGGCACCATCGATGTATTAACAAAAGCCACACAATCAGCAGACGCTGGCTAATACTGAAAAGACAGTATCCATCTTTTAGGTAAATACTGACCCTCTTAAGAAGCACAAAGCCTGAAGCAAGAAAAAGTTAAAAGCTTGGAATAAGGAACTAATGATGATATGCAAATATCTGCTATTGACAAAACAGGAGACAGGAATTTAACTGCTACTGGTTCTTCAAAAAAAATAATGTTCATAACGACCACGTGCACTGTAAACTGAGGCCTCTATAAAGAAGTTGGTACAACTTTCTGATGTCTTCACAGAACAATTAAAGAGAATGCTAACGTTACCTGGAAGTTAGCCAAGATGATTTTCATACAATTTAACAAGATTCTCCAGCTATGTTTTTTTAAGGTATAAAATTATTGAATAGTAAGTTATGTTCTTTTGAGGTTTGTTTTTTTTTTGCTTTTTTAAAATTTCTGTCTTATCCTCACATTACGTTTATAAAGTCAATGAGAGGGTTTACTCATTCACTGACACCCTTCACTACAGATGTTATTTCCACATGGAGGGTAAGGAATATTTTTTTGTATGTGTGCTGAAGACAGACAAAATAAGCAACTGTCCCTAAACCATGAAGCATGTACGGCAGAAGGTATTTTTATAAAAACAGAAATAGAAATTAGATTAAGTTAAAAGTCAGTAAGAGATAAGTATTTGCTGGTAAGATGACTAAATTAATCAACAAGACCTCCTATTCCAAATATAGTGGGAACTGCAGGATCCCATATCATGCTGTGCATGGAAGTTGCCCGAGTGATTTTTTTTTGAAAGGTGACTCTGGTATCTTAGACTCTCAGTGGCACACCCTGAACTGGCAAGTATTAGAAAGACTGTGAGACAGACAGCTCTTGTAAGGTATCCTATATAATTTCTAGAAATTAAGTTTTCTGATAGGGACATAATGACACAAACTCTCTGATGCTTATCCAAGCCGAACTGCTGAGCCTTTTTGAGGTGTACTGAGGCTTGGGAAGAGAAGGCAACTGCCCTCAAGAGCAGGGTGGTTTTAAGGGGCACACTCAATACAGCAGCACAGCTGCGCTCCCGAGAACTGAACAGAAATCCCAGGTGAGCTTGACACAGAACTTTAAAATTATTTCTCCAAGTATTTTAGAGTACAGCCAGCAGCTGTCAAAGAGAGGTTTCCTACTATAATGAAAGCTGAGTCACTTCTCCCATGCAAGTTTCCTACCTAGCCCAAAGCCAACAATGGCAAGTGGTAGAGTGGCCATAGAGCAGACTGTGGAAAAAAGAAACTGAAAAAAGAAACTGAAACTGAAAAAGAGCAAATGAAAATACTAGAAAGTCGATGTTTTGATGAGACCAAACCACGTGTTGCACTTGCAGCACAATTTTCACTTCCTTTCAAAGAACTTGTTTACAAAACATTGCTATGATCACAGATATAGCATCTTTAAATTATGAATAAAATAATAAAAGCACCTAAAAAGCATCTGTTTACCATAATTTGTTCAAAGCTTTAGAGAAAAAAAAATAATCTATTGTACAGCTCCAGAAAAAGTAGCATGGTCTAATCTCTAGGGCTGTACTTCCCTTGCAAGCACATTTCCCCTGTCACTTTCCAAACTGTTAAGAAAATAAACTGCATGCAAAGTCAGTCAGAACATTCAGTTATTTAAGCAAATTCCCTGGAACTGCATTCTCTGTGTTTCTTTCTGCAAGTATTCTACTGTAGAAACATGTATTGGTAACAAGGTATACAGGAACACAGTTTCTATCACACACAGTACATTTTGAAATTGAAAGCACAGATATTTCCGGAAGAACTACACAGTAAATCTGTAATAAAATCTCACAAAGAAAAGAAAAATCCAAGTTGATTATGGCTAATTAAACAGGGAAACAGACTTAAAACTTACTACAACTTAATTTTTGATGATTTGATATCTTCTTGCCATTGATAGATGGTCAACATCCAGTTGATCTCACCATGTGCCTTACGTATTAAATACAACATTAGCTGATGTGCAGCATTATAAATTACTCTGTGACTACACCACAGTGAAGTGGAGAGAATAATTACTTGACTGCCAGTAGCAGTGTTTTTTTATCAGAATAGACTTGTTCAAAATAAATGCCATGAGAAGTGAGTTGAAAGACCAAAGGACTTCCTGGTGAAAAGACAAGAAGCCACCATACTCCAACAGCTTATCTGTCCAGAGCTGCTACAGACAGTACACACAGACACAGAAAAAGTGACCTGGCAATGGAGGTAGCAACTCAAACCAGGCTAAAAAAAAAAAGCCCCACCTGGGAATCAAGGTACCTAATAAAAGAACCAGACTGAGATCTGCACTGGCTGTGGCCAGGCTGCTAGCCATACCTTAATGAGCCAAGTCAAATCTCACCCCGGTAAATCTATGTGACACTTCAGAACAACACTTAAGAGAAAGTCCTTCATGTATACACGCTATCAGCCTCCTAGAAATGCTGCACTGCTCTGCTGTAGGTTGGAGTTTCTGCTGTGGCAAGGTAGTTTGTTTTCTGCCACAATTTCTCCTTCTTTACAGTCTCTGACTAGACTCACTTTTTATGCAGAATCACTCCCAGAGAATTAGGTTTTAGCCCTTGAATAGAGATTTCCACGAGGGGAAACCACCGGTTCAATATTCAGATTAATCTGTTCTACATCTTGTATACGCAGAGTAAATAAACATAATTTACACAAAAGAACTTGATGATTTCTCTTCTAAGGAAGGATTAACTATCAATGCCTTGAAAAGCATCTGGCAGCAGTAATCTGCAAGCTTCCTTCTTAGTGGGACCACTACAGAAATAACTTCTTTTCCAGCTGACAGTATGCTGAAAGATCAACAAATGGATTAACACAGTCTCAAAGGCCCACAGATCAAGCCTCGCACTCCAGTGACCAGACTGGTCCTTTCCTCCACTAGCCAGTTACTGTAGCAGTTATGGATATGCCCAAGTCACCACATAAGTTTTCCAGCAGTTGGGCACAGAAGAGAACAACCTCATTTTCCACACTCCACACAGCTTTTTGCTACTGACTCACACAGAAATCTCAGAGCTAAATCCCAGGCTGAAACAAGCACATTGAAATCTGACAACCAACTGCAGCACATAGCTTCATTTACCCTCCCACCATACAATGGAAAAAAACACATCTCGCACAACGACCAACAGATCTACACAGCCCAGACCCACAACAGCCCAGTCATGCTGTATGGTGCAGAGAGGCACTCTACTGCAACTGGAGAAGAGCATCTCCTCCTGGCAATCCTGTCCTCACAGCAGCACAGATCTGCCTTACAGCTCTGTAAAACAGACCAACACAGGAAGAGATCTGCTCATCAGTTAACTGTCACCCAAACTGTAAAAGGTACAACGCAGTCACCTACATACCAGCACGCTGCCACTCTGCGTCCCAAAGTACTATGGTCAAGTTAGCCTCATCCAACTCCACTTAATAAGAAAATCATGGCCTCTTGCACAAGTTTCAGTTTATGAGTGCCCTTAAGACGTAGCTCATTAGAGTAATCCCCTGAAGTAGCGAGGTGTTGGAAGAATTTGGTAAATAGTGCAATAGAAAATGGTTATATTCTAATGAGGTGAAGATGGAAAGCAAACACCAGGTATAATAATAATCTAAAATACCCTATTCCAGCTACTCTTTTCTCCGCAATTTGGACAAATAATGTCAAATCCAATCCTTTAGGAGTCCGGCTGCTTCATTACTCCCTAAGCCACTTTGCATGGGCCACAGGTACTAAAATAGTTAGCCGAAGGGCAGGCTTGTGTGTATACTGCATGAAATCTTCCATTTCACTGTCTGCTAGTGCAAAACAGCTGTGACACTGGCAGGTTTGACAAATGCATCTGTTTATTTTGTTTTGCTAAGCTTTGATATAAGCTTTATTGAAGCAGCTGCAAGCAGCCTTAGTAAGACCTATGAACAAGAATGTGTTTGCAAAATAAACTAAATTTCTCTCAGACACTACCAAATTAAACTGACACCCCCCCCCGACAGCACATCCATTCTCCCTCAGAGATGACAACAAAACCACTTGAGTTTCTCTATTTAAGCACACAATTGGGGAAAAAACATAGCTGGGCACCAAGCCTGTTGTGTCAGAGGCTGGCAACTGCTAGACTTCTCTTAGAAGAACATAGCATACAACAAACCAACCCAATAGTAAATTACAAGAGCAAAGCCAGAACAGTTACTTTATGAAAGAAGGTGGCTGAGTCCTCAAAGTCAGCTGCCTTGATGCCATCCTATCACTAGGAATAAAGTTGCCATTCCAGCCTTAGAATTCAGTGTCCTTATGTACAAATTATTTTTAAACATACTGTTAACCTTGAAAACATAGTTATTCCTTGAACAAGGAAGAAGAAGGACAGAAGGTATTTCTCAGGAATGAAAGGAGGTTTCTGATGTGTGCATGGAGGTGCAGGCACCATGCTGGAGAGAGCAATTCTATTACAGAAGAGTTATGCTGGTAGACTACACTTGGGATAAACTGCTAATCCTATCCAACAGGCAGGATTAGAAAGTAACTTGGGAGGTCTCTGTCATTTGCATCACAAACTATACAGATCAAACAGTTTATTTGCAGTAAGAGGGTGAGGTGAAGCAGTTCAGCTAGCTGACTGAATTGATAAATTCATTTTGGGGTTAAGATGCAAGACTGAGAATTGAAACATAGCTGTTACATAAAAGATCTTCGATGGGTATTTTGTTTGTATGTGCATATGTTTTCTCTTAAAAGAATGACTGCTATTCATATAAGTTATCCCAGTGTATGCAGTATTGGGCATATAACAAATGTCGTCTGATGCAAAAAAAGTACTGTAAAAGGGAACAAGGTGAGGGAGACCATGGGATTTGCAGCAGCCACCCATTTTAAAAACAGCAAATCTCTAAGGACAAACTTAGCTGAAATAATTCCCAGACTGCATTTGGGGAAGGGAGGAATAACACATATACTGGTTCAAGTTCTGAAAGAAAACTTCACATTTTCTAGCTGGACAAGTGTAGATAGGCTTTATGTAAAAACAAAGAAACTAGCCAAAAATATTTCCTACACACCAAGCCAATTCCTCTGTATTTCATCCCTGAGCTGTTACTTTAAGGGTAAAGCAGTTGCTGATCCTGACCATAGGCTCCATGAAGCAGATAACATAGAAAGCTGCTTTTGGTAGATATACCAGAGAAATTACTGAGTCTCACAGCCAGGTTCTGGGAAGCAGCAGAAAATTTAATTAATATAATTCCAGATGACAATGTATTTGGAAACAGCAATTAATGAATACAAGTATATCACCATCCTGTACACCAAGATTACATTTGGGTACATTTAGCCAAGAAATATGCTCTCCTTTCTGTGTCCTGCATGCTGAACACACTGCTGCATGCAGTACAGTTCAATGAACTGGAAAAAACAAAGTGGCTGCTAAACAGGCTGTTGGCAAGACTTTTATCTATTGTTGCACACAAGTTCAATAGCTTTTTCTGTCATGTGATCTGCAAATGTCAAAGATAGTCAGAAATATAATTAATTGGTCTCTGAAATTTTCAGCATTTGTGATGACTTAGATAACAAGAGGCTACTTCAACTCCTGATCAAAGCAATCTCCATGAGTGTTCTGTGAGGTTAGAGATAGAGACAAGCAGAATTCAGCCCTATAATGTAAGAACAGACTTTCCACTGGCCCACTACAAGAACAGAAACTTATTGACACACTAGTTTTCAAGGCACAGATAACAGTTACTGATATGAAAAAGCTGCCTTCTGAACAGACTGGATATTGCATTTATTCACTGAGATATTCTGAGCCTAAATCCTCTGCTGAAAATACTGTAACCACACAGTACATAGTCTGTACTAGGAGGAGGGGTAATGGTTTTAAGATGAAAGAAGGGATATTTAGATTAGATATTAAGAGGAAATTTTTTTTACTGTGAGGGTGGTGAAGTGCTGCAACAGGTTGCCCAAAGAAGCTGCGGATGCCCCAACCTGACCTAGTGGGAGGTGTCCCTGCCCAAGACAAGGGTGTTGGAACAGGATGACCTTTAAAGGTTCCTTCCAACCCAAACTCTTCTATGATTCTATGAATTAAAAGTAAAAAAACAAGTATTTGATTCCTAAAAACAGCAACAAAAAGTCCAAAGCAACAACAGAAACCCCAAGTAAACCCAAAGCATAACTTCTCCATCAGAGAAATTAATGAGAGAATTAATGAGAGAAATTAAGTTATAGGATCATAAAAATCATGGCAAATCACCCACGGACTCAGCAGCTCTCCATGTCTCCCGGAACCTGCTGAATGCTCACTGTTTACAGTGGAGGCATTTCAAGCACAGTTGTCCAATGGGAACCACTGTCCCATTTCGAGCTTCAGGATCCAGTTTCGACAGGAAAGCTGACACTACTGAATCAACAGTGGTGATTCAACAGTGGTGAGCCACCAGGTTGGCTGTGCCTCCCATCTCCTCCATAGCTGGTGAGGAGCACAGGAGGGGAAGCCCAATTATCAGAAGCAGCATTATCAACTTCTGTGAGAACAAAAGCCTCAGGTACAGGACACAAAATGATAAGCATCTGGCCCCTTCTGCATGTGGAATAAACAGCATTTAGACTCCAGTGCTTCCTGAAGGATACACTATTAGGACTCCAGCAAGGCATACCTGCCTAGCAGCAACAGGCTGAGACATTCTTTTTGCTCTTAACCAGACCTAGAAAACTATACTTCAAAGCACAAATATGACTGAAACTCAGCAGCAGAAGGGCATAGGAGGCAGGCACCTGAGGTTTTCAAAGTCACTGATCACATATGAGTTGTGGTAGCACCATTCACAAGCCTCAAACACAAAGAAAGGACAAGTCCCCAGTGATGTTTGCATGTGAAGTCTGTGAAACAGAATGCTGGGCCCAGAGAAGCTCTCGGAGTTAAGAGCCATTGAGCTGTGTCAAAAGCCGTGTGCTGGGTTTATTTCAAGGGAAATAAAAAACATGGGAGAGACTAAGAACTGCAGTTGTAGCAAACATCCAGACCCCCAGCAACCAGAGACTGCAGCGATCCTACACTGCAATGAGGGCAGTCTAGTATGGAAATCCCAAAGTATTATACAGAAACAACACCCATAACCCACGGGGCACAGACCTTCCTGCTACCAGAAGGTCAGCAACTGTAGTGACCCATTCCCCACACCGTGCTGTGCCTCCAGAGGCAGCCCAGGCTGCTCCTCCTTCACTTTGAGACCTGCTGAGAATTTGGTCCAGCTGCTCGAAAAGGTGTTTGGGTTAATCTGTTCCTCAACAAACAAATTCCCCCTCTGTAACAACCTTGTGTGTCAGACAGCATTGGCTGACAGAAGTTAGATGGAAGACAAACAACTTTCAGGGACATCCATTAATAGCATGTATGTATTCATTATGTGTTTTACCAATCCTGGGTAGATAATAAAGTTTTCACTAGTGTAAATCAGTCTACAGCAAATGAAATCCCTGACTCCACTACAGCCCTTTGTATTAACTTCCACCAATCTTAATTTTAAGCTGTCAATTTCACCTCAGACATAACTGTTTAATTGATTACAACATATGAATAAAAGCACATGTTTCTGGATCAACATCTTTTCTGTACTGCATGTGATGACAGATATACTATGGTGTTACACAACAAGTAACCAGCCAATTCTAACCGCAGCATAAGCGCAAGTGGGGAATATTTCCACTGAAAACAATACGGTTAAACTAGTCTAAACATATTAACAGAATGCTTTTGCAAGCTAATCTTTTAACTAACTAAATATTTTTTAACTAAAACATAACACTCTCCTATTTCTTTCTCAAACATGTTGATATAAATGGTAATCATGTCATGAAAGAATGCACAACTGAATATATTTCAGCCAAAAACATTACTCCAAATATATTTCATTTTCAATTCTACGGAAAACACTGCAGTCTCTCATTCAGCCTTCATGAAACTATTCAGGAAAAAATACAACAGCTCACTGAACACTGTGACACAGTTAAGGATAGTGCAGAAGGACACACTCTTCTTTTACACTTTCATCATCACAGCAATCAGAAGATCCTATAATATTTTCTTCTCTGCAAAGCCCGTGCTACCAAACAGGCCTGTGAAAACAAATCCAGCAGTCACAAGTGACACTGCAGCCAACTCTTGCAGTTATGCTGCACATGCACATCACAGTAACAGAGAGGTTTTGCAGAACTCCTGAAGGTCTCATAAAAATAGGATATGATAATTCAGCAGTCCTTGTGGAAATCTGAAGTATTTTCAATAACATTATGACTGAATATTAATAAGGGAATCCACGATTGTGATATAAGTATAGTGGTATTGCCGACAATATTTAATTAATAAAAATTCCTAGAGGGCAGCAGGGATGCAGCTATGAAGACAGCACTAACATCCAGAGCTCTGAAGGGAGGAAAGCAAAATTTAGGCTGTCATTTATTAAAAAGAAGCTTGCCTCTTACACTCATTCAGAGCTCATTCTTTCAGATACACTTTGAATTTTTCAGTCCATCTAAAGCACATGTTAAAACATACCAAGACGGCATTTCAAGCTGGAGTGCAGTGCAGTTGTTTTCCAGGCTTTACATTAATAGACATTTTACCTTAGTTTTGATTCACATAATTGCCACACTAAGTTCTGGTAAAAAGGACACTGTTAAAAAGGCTTTAACCCATGCTATTAGGCTTCCCTATGTATTGATGTGACTGGTGTATTATTTTTGCACAGTGACTACAATATCTATCGAGGATGATACTTCCAACTCAACAGACTGTGTTTGTAATTCAAGAGTTGGACTTGGTAACATAAACCTTTGAGCATATAGTGGTATAATTACAAAAGAAAAATGAGATGGAATTACAAATTTAATTTACTCTGATATATTTGAAAAATATATACAGTTGGTAAATTATGAGATCAAAAAAGTAGAGATTGTGAGAATAACGTACCTTGTCTTGCAGTTCCTTGTCCAAACCTGCAGTGGTCAGCACAAACAGAGCTGCAGCGGTCGGGTTACAGAGGCATGTGATGACCCCTCTGGCTCCAAGTCACCCAATAACCATGTTGGCAAAGCATTTTATTCAGTGCTGACCAGTGTGGGACAGCATGTAGTCCCACGTGCACCAATGGTATTTTTCACAGGGGCTGTATGTGATGTCTTTGCCTGCAAAGCTAAAATTAATGGTAGGGAGTGGAAGGAGACTGAGGGAGAAGAGTGTTTCTCTAGTATTCTGTATTCAAAATATTGCAGACAAACATTAACTGGCAGATGAAATTTCTACCAGGTGCTTCAAATTATATGGATAAATAAATATTGAAGATGGGTCCCCTAAAAATAGTACAGATCTGTGGTGGGGAAAAAAGCAGGTTGTGGCTCAGTGTAGGTAGCAGGCAGGAGCCTGTCTCAGGGCTAAGTGAGCACATTGCTTACTACCTGTCTTGGGAGGTGAGCATCTGTTCTGAACAGAAAGCTGCCTGTCCACCATGCCACATGGGCATCAGATGACCTCCACAAACAGCCAATCGTGGCACATTTCTGACCTGGTCCTGTTTCAGCTGTAGTGTTTCAACAGTGACACTTAAGCTTGATTACTGAAGAAAAAGGCTCTGACTCAGACTACTGACTACAGCACATTAATCAGAGGAAGAGAGCGACCAGTCTAGAAACGTGTGCACGCATGGGATGACGCCTGGTCCTGCTTATGACAACTAAGGCTAATGGAAGACAGTGCATGTGGTCTCCAGTCCAAAGATGGACCAGGCAGACAAAGGAGCACTCTACTCTATTAGTCAGCTACAGATGACATTTCTGTTTTGACAAGGATTTTACTCAGTGTAACCCTGCACTGCACCTAGCCCCCAGAGAATGACAGCTGAGAACAAACAACTGACAAAACTCTCATTTCTCCTCTTCTCTATTCATTTAAACTCTCATTCCAGATTCACAAAGGACCTCAGTAAAATTTGGCTATTAAATCCTAAGGAATTTTGATTTGTTTAGGGAATATGCATGAAGAATGAGAAAGTAAAATATTTATACAAACAAATAACATTCTACCACTTTCCATGCTAATGTAGCAAGAGGAGAATGACACTACAGTTTATACTAAAATTCCTTCTCCCAGTTAGGTAGAAATTAGATCTCAGACATGACATAGCATTAAAAAAAAAAAAAAAAAAAAAAATCAGTTGGGAAGTTAACCGTGCTGCAGCCTGACATTTGCAGCTCAAGCTTCCTTTCTTTCTGAGTATCTTTTCATATATATGTGCATAGGAAGAATGTGCAGAACAGCCTCGGTCTTGTCTTCCTCAGTCCCATTTCTGGTATTGTAATTTCCATAGACTCATGTAGCTCATTCTTAAACTTGGTCTTCGTTGCATCATTAAAAAATTTTAAGTCCTTGTTATGATACAATTCCACTTAGTCATGGAAAACATGCAGACTCACACACTCTGCCAAGCTGCAGTAAAAGTAACATACGGTATTATTTTCACACAGGTAGATAAGTCGGCTTACAACAAGCAGTTCTGCAATTCTGAACGTGACATATCTACATACTGCTGATGTGATGGGTGTGGAGATGCTTGGATAAGGAGAGTTAGCCCCAAAGGCTTAATTCCAGTTATGCTTATGGTTTAGCATAATGTCCAATTACGTTGGTTCTTAAATTGATTGTTTTGTGCTGCATTTAACCCTTACAGCATACCTTAAATAACTAGCCATTCTAGCACATATCTGCTACAGCAACAGCTTTTGTAGGAAGTAGATGTCCTCATCTCTCCATAAAACCAGCAGCTATAATGGGACTCTGTATTCTTGCTGATAGCGCAAGCAAATACATCAACTCACAACAAATGAAGCTGGCAAACTGCTGCTGCCATCAGCAGTGCTGTTTTCCGCAGCTTGATGGTCTGTCACTGGAGACATTCTTCCTAAATAAGGATGCCTAGAGCAGGTTAAATAGCCAAGGCTGCCTCACACAGGGATTGCTTCTAACAAGCAGCTGAACAACAGCAGCTCTATTCTATTCTTAGCAACTGCAGAAGGCATTAATAACCACCACAGTTACCACAGTGAAAAGTCACGGAGAGATGCTGAACAACTGGCTGCTACAGCCATGGATTTATTAAAAAACACAGGCCTTCCAGGTTGCTCAGTACCCCGGTATATTCTAATAAAAGAACATAAAGGCGGCTACCTCTCTTCATGTCTTTCTGCTGGGGAACAAGCCTCATGCTGGCACAGCTGTAGCAACCTGGACAGCAAGCATCACAGATGAGAAGGAAATATGAGACTTTACTTTGAGCTCTCAGGGTGACAACTCCTACCTCAGCAAAACATTGGCTCACAGCTACTACTTTTTCTAATGTACATGTGGAACTCCCCTTTACAAAAGGCCATTGTAACTGCAGAAGTATAGCAAAAGGCAGTTATGACAAGGTGAGGACTCTACCTGCTAGTGGATGCCAAGTTGCTAATGACCCTACAAAGATAAAAATCAGAGCCAGGACTTGACCAACGAACAGCCTCAGCAGATGCCATTGGGGCTGGCTGTCTCAGAGCAGCAGAAGGAGAAGCACCAGAAACAGATACAGCTATTTCTGAATGGCAGAAGCCTTTGCCTGGAAGCAACACTGTCCAGCTCGCCTTACACCCTCTCAGGTAACTGTTCATTCCCCTTAGGGCTGCAAACATTAAAAGAATGTCTCACATCTCTGCTGTCCTTGCAATACTGCCACTTCAGTTTCACCAAATCATATCTCCTGCTGGAAGGAGAGTCAAAAAAAAAAATCTCTACTTCCCTAAAAAACTCAAGAAGAGAAAACATATGGCTCCATTACAAGCAAGTCCTCCACTTTACTGATCACATTTAGCAGCACAAGCATGCCTTTTCCCACATCCTCTCTCCAGCCTGGTGTCAACAGCCTGCCCCAGGCTCTGTGAATTAATTCTCCACAGGAGATATGTAACCTGTGATACACAAGATTATTATGTTTCCGGGTTTTTTCTGAAATGTGTTTCCAGTACAGCTAGCAAAAAGCAACAAGCTCCTCCAAGGAGGCTGTGAGGCAGAAGGGTAAACACATGTCATTGAGACTCCTGCAACACCCTGGCAATATAAAGGAAGCCTTTAGGAGAGGACACGCTCTCAAGTCCATCAGACACACACACATTTGCGTGGAAGGAAAGGAAGGATGAAGGAAAATTAACAGCTATAGCAACCAGGTCTGCTTCTAGTTGAATGTGCTTTTAGCCATGGAAGAGACTGAAGGTGGGAAAGTCAGTATTTTCTCAACTTCCCTCACAACTAGGGATTGTCTGCTCTGTGTCACAAGGGAGTCTGAAGGACCTCTGCTTTGTTACTGTTGCTTTATGAAAATCTCTCTCAACAAATACCTTTGACCCCCACATAGATTTTTTTTTTTTTTTAATTCCTATCACAGGCTGTGGCACAAAGGCAACACACATTTTTATATCATCAGGATTTTTCTGTGATGTGTATAACTCAGTTATGAAAAGAAAAGTGATATGCGAGCGTATTTTTCAGCAGTTTGCCGTAGACTGGGAAAAGCTATTTTCTTTAGCTGCTGCTGCTATAAATCAAAACGTGTAGATATGAAAATATTAAAATATCCTTATTTATGGCTATGTGAGTGAGTTTGTGGAGTGTTGGCCAAAGAAAACCAGTCACTTCACTAACTAAAAATTACAAGCTTTTTGGTTTCCTTGGTAAAACAAAACTGAAAATGCTCATTTAAGAGCAATACAAAATATGGATATCCAATATGAAAGGACTTTGTTCATTATATGCCACATTATAACAGCAAGATGAAAACCACCTCCAAATCCATTACTTGTTGAAAATATCAAACAGTATCTACTTATGTTTTTTACCTGACCCACTTGATAAATTCAAGTCAACTTCATGTATAGCTTTAGTCAACCAAGAATGTTAAGCAAGTTTTCCAGCTCCCTTTTACCACAGCACCCAAGCGCTACTTAACTGAAGATAGTTTTTCTCCCTTTCTGTTCTAAGAATTTTTGTTCTGAATAAATAAAACACCGCTTGCAGCATCTGTGCAGTCACAGGCAACGGCAAAGCCTCTCCATGGCTGCAGGCAGCATCCACAGCCTGGGCACAGCTCCCCTCAATACAAAGCACCAACTCCAGCCACCATCTGTTCAATTCCTCCCTGCTCTCCCTCCTCCACATACACCGGTCTTGTCCACTAGCATAAAGCAAGAGTAAATAGTCATTATCACTCTGATACCTTGTATGTGTGCACCTTGATCACTGCCAGATGTTTGATACCACAGTAACACATTGCCTGGGATCTGGCTGCCAACTGCAGTATTTTGCTTATTTTGCAAGCAAGCTGGGAATTTCTAGTTCTAGTAACAAACCATTAAGACAGGCAATTAAATATACAATAGGGGGAATCAAATATAATGCACAAAGACCAGGAATAATTTCTTTGGTCTGTTGATGCACAGATCTCAGCAAAAGTGTTTGTGTTGCTTGGTTTAACGCAGGAATCCCAGCAGCAAGAAAGAGAATGGCACCTCTCTTCATGAGCCAGCAGGTCCAGCCTGGGCTGAATCCCATAAAATCACAGCCCTCTATATTAGAGAGAGTTTTTACAGACTCAAACTCATTGACAGTGATGATAAGGTTGAATGTCTATGGGTGAAAATCAGAGATTCACCTAATAAGTCAGATATCATGGTGGGAGTCTGCTATAGACCACCCAGCCACGATGGGGAGCCTGACGAGTTATTCTATAAGCAACTGGGAGAAGTCTCATCATTGCTAGCTCTTGTCCTTGTGGGAGACTTCAACTTACCAGACGTCTGCTGGAAGTATAATACAGCAGAGAGGAAACAATCTAGGCGGTTTGTGGAGTGTGTGGACAACTTCCTCACACAATTGGTGAGTGAGCTGACTAGAGAAGATGCCCCACTGGATCTGCCGTTTGTTAACAGAGAAAGACTTGTGGGAGATGTGACAGCTGGAGAACGCCCAGGGAATGGCAATCTTGAGATGATAGATTTCTCAGTTCTAGGAGAAGCAAGGCAGGAAGTCAGTAGAATGGCCACCTTGGACTTCAAGAGGCCAGACTTTGGTCTGTTCACAAGGCTCCTTGATCAAGTTCCATGGGCAACAGTCCTTAAGGGCAAAGAAGTTTACGAGGGCTGGTTGCTCTTTGAGGAGGAATTCCTGGCAGCACAAGAGCAAGCCATATACGTGTGCTGGAAAATGAGCTGGTGGGATAGAAACCCAGCCTGGCTGGAATGGGGAAATCAGGAAAAAGAGGAAAATTTACAAACTCTAGAAGAAGGGACAGGCAACTCACGAGGATTATAAAGATAAAGTGAGATCTCATAGAGAGAAAATCAGAAGGTCTAACGACCTGTTAGAACTTAGACTGGCCCATTCTGTGAAAGATACTAAGAAGTCCTTCTACAAATACATCAACAACAAAAGAAGGACCAAGGAAAATCTCCATCCTTTACTGGATGCAGGGGGAACAATACTGAAAAAGGACGAGGATGAGGCTGAGGAGCGGCTGAGGGAACTGAGGTTGTTTAGCCTGGAGAAGGAGGGGCTGAGGGGAGACCTTATTTCTCTCTACAATTACCTACAAGGAGGTTGCAGAGAGGTGGGTGCTGGTCTCTCCTCCCAAGTGACAGACAATAAGATAAGAGGCAATGGCCTCAAGCTGCATCAGGCGAAGTTTAGGTTGGACATTAGGAAAACCTTTCTTTACAGAAACAGTTATCAGGCAATGAAACAGGCTGCCCAGGGAGGTGGCTGAGTCACGATCCCTGGACGTGTTTAAAAGGCGGTTAGAAGAGGTGCTTGGGGACATGATTTAGTAATAGACAGGTATGGTTGGAGTTGATCTCTAAGGTATTTTCGAACCTAATGATTCTATGAAAACAAGCAATATATGTTCTGAATTTTTACACACACTCTAACGCATTCAACTTCCTTGCATGCAGTCAGTCAGCAGTGTCAGTCCTTCACCTAGCTATTGCCCCTGAGCACACATCCCTGCGCAAAGAGCTTTTTTTAGTAGTCAGTGGGGCAACCATGCCCTGTGTGTTTTGACCCTAGCTCTAACAGTTCTGTCTCGTCCTGAGTCACGTCATCTGTAACACCATTATCCTGTGGTTCCTTTTGCTGAAGGAAATACAAAGCACATCTGCTTTTCACACCTCATATGCTGAGTTAATCTTACTTTAAAAGTTATACAGAAAAGGCATAAAAGTTACAGTCTGACAACTTAGCAAACACCAATGCCATTCCCTTACTCTAACCTTTACTTCAGCATCTCTTACTAGCTGAGCTCTAGGGGCCAGTATGACCACACTCTGTCCAACAGGCATTTCCTGAAGGTCACCTTCAGCCACAGGAGCCAAAACTCTGCAGCATTTGGGCCCTCAATTCTGGCCTCCCCAGGCAATCCATAGCATGCCCCCTTTCCCTGTGCTCTTCCTCTTCATTCGTATTTGCCTGCCAGAAGCACCTTTGGGGAGTGACAGCTTGTCATGGCCTCATTTCTCCTCTCCCACTCTTCCACACGTTTCCTCAGAGGAATCTCATCCTGATTTTCTCAAGAACGTGTCCGTCTCTCTCCACAAAAGACAGACTGTGTCCTAACTCATGGATGGTATTTAACACACTGAAAAAAAATTTATTTCCAACTCACATTTTGTTATTCTTGCAGTCTTCCAGCTCTTGTATTTGCCCTAAGTTCTTCAGTTACAAATGGAAAGATAGGACGCTAAGAAAAGCTTCCACAAGGAAAACTGTTCCATGAATTGCTTTTTTAAGAAACAAATAAAGGATTTAAAAGCCAAAGAGAAAAACAGGAGCGATGACAGCACTAACAGAAACCTACCTGATAACTCCTGCCTGTATTTCAACTGATTTAAACTGAGCCTTACAACAATTACAGAACTTTTAAACCACATCCTTTACGTAGCTTAAGATCTAATTATCTTGGTGAAATCCCTCTAGGTGCCAGCAAAAATGGCAAGCTAAACCTTGCAACTGAATTACACTATACTAATAACAGAGACCAGAAACCTGTGCCAACAGCAAGACAGGCATTCAGGTCAGCTTTTACACACTTTGGAATCCTATTTTCTCCAAAGGGACCAGCCTCAGCCAACACAGATCTCATTTTAGAGTTCACACTCCGCATAACCTCAATGTAGATCTGGCAGCAGTGCCAAGGAGAGGGCAGGTGCAAGCTGCTACCACTTTTTCTCTGAATGTGTTGCTTTGAGCCCAGCCCCTGAATATGAAAATGCTCAAGCATAAGATATATCAAAAGAGTCACCCAGGCAAGTCACAGTAGGCTGAGGAAGCTGACCTACGAGCATGACCCATGATGCTTTCCTCAGCATCTGGATTAGAAGCAAAGTATTTTATGAGCACAGCTGGCTGAACAGACAGGAGGAGCCAGTTCCTTCCAACATGGTGGTATCAAAGAGGATGAAAACAAAGCTGATATGCAGTTTTATACCGACACCTGCAGAAGACTGAAAACCAAGAGGGGAAAAAGATAAAGAATTTGACTATAAAAGTATGGAGTCTTTTCTATCCATCTCTAAAAACTTATCACTGATCACTGAATGAGTACCAGCTCTAACTTCATCCTGCCTGCAGCATGCAAATTTGCTGAAATGATACAAAATACCACAGTGCTGTTTAATATTTTCATCAGTTATATAGACAGCAGGATTGAGAGCACCCTCAGCAAGTTTGCAGAAGACACCAAGCTGAGTGGTGCAGTTGTCACACCAGAAGGGCTGGACGCCATCCAGAGGGACCTGGACAAGCTGGAGAAGTAGGCCTGTGTGAGCCTCACGAACTTCAACAAGGCCGAGTGCAAGGTCCTACACCTGGACTGAGACAACCTGCAGTTTCAATACAGGATGGGGGTGCTGTGATTGAGGGGAGCCCTGCGGAGATGGACTTGGGGGTGCTGATTGATGAGAATCAGCATGAGCCAGCAATGTGCACAGCCCAGAAGGCCAACAGTATCCTGGGCTGCATCAAAAGAAGCACAGCCAGCAGTTTGAGGGAGGCGATACTGCCCCTCTACTCCACTCTTATGAGACCCCATCTGGAGTACTGTGTCCAGTCCTGGAATCTTCAGCATAAGAAGGATATGGAACTGTTGGAATGGCTCCAGAGGAGGGCTACAAATATGACCAGAGGGCTGGAGCACCTCCCCTATGAGGACAGGCTGAGAGCCTTGGGGTTATTCAGCCTGTAGAAGAGAAGGCTCTGGGGAGACCTTAGAGCAGCCTTCAGCACCTGAAGGGGGCCTACAGGAAGCTGGGGAGGAACTTTTTACAGGGGCATAGAGTTGACAGGAAAAGTGGCTTTAAAGTGGAAGGGAAAAGGATTTAGATTAGACATTAGGAAGAAATTCTTTCACGATGAGGGTGGTGAGGCACTGGCACAGGTTGCTCAGGAAGCTGGTGGATGCCTCATTCCTTGAAGTGTTCAAGGCCAGGTTGGATGAGGCCTTGAACAGCCTGGTGTGGTGGAAGGTGTCCCTGCCCATGGCAGGGGAGTTGGAACGGGATCACCTTTAATTTTCCTTCCAATCCAAACTATTCTATGATTCTATGATTTGTAATCTCCGCAAAGTAGCCTGTCACTTCCACTTCCTCCCTAGCCTCCCTTCAGGAGCTCTGCTTTCAGACTGACCTCTCCTGGCCTTTGTTACAGCCATGGTACAGAGGCGATACAGATGCAGCCATTGCTTCCAGGTTATTCTCCTCTTGCTTCCTCTCTGACTTCTCCTATCTTGTCAATTGCTCCCTTCAGACAAAAAAGTTCGCAGGTGAAGTATAGCACTGTAAGGAAGAAGCGCCACAAATAAACCTTCCAGTATTGCATAGGTCATCCTCTAAATGACAATCACAGTAAATCCAAATTTTTCTTGAATTATATTGTTAGCCTTTTCCCAACAGCTGTGTTTCAGAATACCCTACCTACATGTTTTAGTATGTTATTTCCCCTTCATATTTACAAGAACAATACTTCAACCTATAATTCTTTTTCATCTCATTCATTTTAACTCTCTGTTTCTGCTGCATTAAAATCTCTTTCATAGCAGGCTTTTGTTAAAAAAGTAGTGATTTATGATCTAACGTGAGAAGATGATACTATATATGAAATGCGAGAGTTATGCTAACGTTACTGTTTGCAGACAACTTCCCAAACAACCACAGTTCTATGCTACTATATTATGTAACAGCTACCATTATAAAGCTGGCATGACTGCAGCACAGATTAACAAATCTTGACTTATTCCAATTCTGATCGTTTTTTTTGAGAAGTCCAGAGGATTTTTCCTTAGTCTCTGATCATTTTTTGATGGCAAAAAAATAATACACCCACAAATAATTCTGCCTGTTGTTTTAGGACTAGTGAAATGATTCTGTCCAGAATAATTTGTATTTCTGCTATGTAATAACTGTAAAACTCCTAAGCAAGAATTCTCTCTGAGAATCGTTCTTAGCACATGCTGACACATACGCAGGCTTTTCCAGGATGGACACAATAGAAATTCTCTCATCAGGAAGCACTACTGTTCCCTCCAGCTGAAGGTGTTTTATGCCCACAGCTCCTATGTGTTTTGTTCAGAGGAGCTGACATGAGTTGAAATTTTCCACATACAGAAAGTTTCAGCAGATATAGGCTTTTGCAAACAGATAACAGTATATGCTACATGATGTAAATGTCTTCATGTGATTACAGATGGCAGTATTGGCAAACACATTCAAGCAGAAATCAACAAACTTCATCCGATATTTACCCTGGGACAACTAGTAGCTTTTCAGTATATATTTTTGAAAAAAGACTTTTTCACTTCACCACAAAACACAATGTCCCCTCTAACAGCTGCTGTCCCTTTTTACTCACCCAGTACAAAGCCAAAGAGCACACAGATTACCTCTGCTAGTTACCTCTTTTCCAGTTTTTCGGATAGAAGACACTCCGGCTGACCCCAGCCCCACACTTCATCTGTTAACAAGCCAAATTGCAGCTCTCCACCACTGGTCCAACGTATGTTCTATTCCCCATGAGGGCAGCTCAGTTTGCTGCCTAAAGAGCACTGGACAAGGACCTATGCCGCCACAGCAATTTCTAAATGGAAGAGCCATTTCCCATTAATGTCTGTCATGCCTGTAGCAGTTGTGATGCTGCTCCACCTAACCCTGTGACCTGCAGTTCTGAGGACTGAGATTGTGCTGCCTTCAAGTCAGCTGGCTGCCAACCACCACAGAACAAGCTTTCTGGGGCTGGCTGTTAAGCTTCAAAAAAAAAAATTAGTTTAGAAAACACAGTTTTTGATTTGTCAGATGTAAAAGTGGACTGTAAGGGGGAGGTGGTGTAAGGAGTAGGCTACTAAAACTAGTGTTATACAGTCCCAGATACAATCACCTATTCCTTTTATACTATGAGTACAAGTAACCTTGTTCTCGTATATTAGTGTAAAAAAGATCTAAGGGAATTCTTTCAGTTTAGGCATGCAATTCAACTCACAGCATGGTTTCAGCTGCCACTAGAAGAATATTAGGATGCTCCGTGTACGCATACAATTCACTTAGAATAACCGAAATTCTGATCCAATATATCAATGAGCGGGAGGTGCGAAGTAGATAAAATAGCAACAAAAACCCAAAGAGGCATTTAACAAAATGGATGGACAGCACAGCAGTGACTTTGCAATGATGGAAAGTTACCACTGATCCTACAGATTACAGAAAAAGAACATACCTGTCATGTGTTTTTGTTGATGCTTGGATGGCAATACTGAAAATGCTCAGGTGCCTACCACCACACAGGATATTATTCATACATATTACATTTCCTAGAATAAAGCTATACTTTTACCCTCAAGCCTGTCAGTCTCCACAAACTAGAAGCTAAACAGCACCCAAAGAAATTTAAAGCAGTGACATTTCAGCATTTCCTCTTCCAGATCTGATAATTAATCAGCTACACAGCATTTTGCCCTGCTTATGGCCAAGAAGTACTTCCTACTCCACACTGTGGCTGCTAAGTAACTTTAGTCACATTAGTTAGAGAAAAATGTAAGAATGAAAGATTCACTTCCCTATATAAGTGCTCCAGTACTGGGAATCCTACCGTGAACTCTGAAGACAGGCTGTCAAAAATAAAGGTCAGATTCACTCTGTCCTCCTGACTGTTTAGTTGAATAGATTTATCCTAGTTCATAATAAGATGCAGGAGAAATATTGTTTCACTCTACAACACAGCAGACAACACAGGCAGACAACAGGAAAAACGTATAAGCAGCAAAAGGGTTTGTGGAGTTATCCCGCCATCCCACCCCAATGAAAGCCAGCTTTTCCAAGACAGAAGACTTCTAACACTGAAATCCTCAGTATTAGTAACTTCCTGCTGTCACAATTAAGGGAATTTCAAACTTTCTAGTAATTTCAGCTTTCTAGTGTTTTCAAAATAATCTTTAACTGAATTGGCTGAAAAACACGGAAGCATTAGCTTGCCTAACAATAAATTATTTCTGCCAGGTGTGAGGTCCTGGCTCACAAGCCATGTTCCGTTTCTTGGTTGAGGCAGGGCCTGCTTTTGGGTTTGCTTTCACCTGGGGGGGGGGGGCAGTGGCAGGGCAGGCAGCCAACACTGCCTCATACAGCACCCTGCCACACAACAAGAAATACCACACTGCCATGCAAGCCTGCTGTCAGGCAGCTGTGTCCTTAGAGAGCATCATGTCAGCAGACAGAGCCTTTGTAATGAGCACTGAATGTACATGTGGATTCATTAATACAGGACTGCTGCCTGGTATCTGTTATGAGGTGCTAACAAGTTTTAACACTGAACCCATGCTGTGACAACTTGCCAAGAAGTATTGGGTATCAAATGCTCACAAAACAATGTGTCCTTAAAACATGTTATAAACCAGTCTTATAGATTACAAGTCCCTGGATGACTACAGATGCACAATCTACAGCAGACAAAAAGTCACTTTAGCTGTAACAGTTGAAGTTTTGTTTAGCTAACTAAATCACTCTCACACTCCAAATTTAACAGCAATAACCACAAGAGATAGGCAAAATCACAACTCCAATTTTGTTATACAGCATACCTACCAAACCTACGTGCTGTGTTGGTGCCTATGAATCAATTCTTAGGTAATACACCTCTCCCACATGCTTCCCTCAGTTTGGGATGGCTGACTGGGATGGTCTGTTTGCTAACAGAGTGGTTCCCAGCATTTACATACCAGATTATGGGTATGCTCCTCTCCATGTTGATAGTATTTTTGTCTGTTTTAAATGAGTATTACCATCACTTGCACTTGTTTTAGTTTACACTGCCTTAACTTACCCCATGATCTATCACAGCTCTTTTCTATCAGCCAATTCTGTTTCAATTTCCCAATTAATGTGTCAAGGCAAGAATTCAAAGCAATTTTAAAATGATAACTGCTGTTTCAAAACCGAACAACTATTCTGTAGCAGCAGAATTCAAGGCCACCCAAATGTGCTGCTATAATGTTTCCAGCTTTCCCTGCTTTATTGAGGCTTTCTTGGGGGGTCATGCTTTTCTTTGTTTATTTCAGCTTGACAGTTCAGTATCAGTTGTGTGTAACTCATCCTTCTAGTGTCCTTGTAGAAAAAAAGGTTTATTTTCTAGGAAGAATAGGAGAGGAAGAAAATATGTGAACTATAAACATCAAAGCAATAATAGTCTAGAGCTAACTCCTCATCAATTCTCATTTTACCCCAAATCAGCTTTTTTTTAAATCATACAGTTTTGTAGTGTCATGACTGCACTTACTAATATATCTACTTATCATGTACTGGGTAAAAGAAAATGGTATAACCACTGCTAAGGACTTCAGTAAATGAAGGTTTTGCTTTCCCTGCCCCAGCTTCTTTGCAAATGTGCAAAGCCAGTGCTTCTAGCTCTCACCCAAGTGTTTTGGAAACACCAGCAGTGAGGACTGCCTTCCCACGGTGCTGCTACTGCCCTGAGCCTCTTACACCCCGAGGGAGCACTTTTTTTCCCCTGTGTCTCAACAGAACAGCTCTCCTGCATTCAGGACATTCAAATGCAGAAGAAAGCCTTCCAGCGTTGTCATTAGAGTTACTCTACCTTCACCAAAAGTAAACAACAAAGTACCCAACGGTAAACAAATTTCAATGTGGGATGGAGCATGGTTGAAGCAACAGACACAGCAAACTGATTTTCACTCCTATGGAAGGAAAACAATGATGTTAAGCCTCCTTCCTCGGTGGTCCTCAAAACTGGACATCATGGATTGCCATCAATAAATATGGTATCTTCTGCTCATGCTCTGCATGCTGCCATTTTTTCTGATAAAGCTGTCAGCAACAATACCTGTTTGAAATCTTTTTTCCCTCTTTTGCCCAGGACACAGTCAACAACATCCTGTCGTCAAAATGGGAATGAAAGCTGTCTTAACACTGCATGTTGCCTCTTCACAAAACCTCCTGTTAATAGGCTTAGCACCAGCAGCCTCGAAGAAGGATCTGTCCCCTTCCTGCATAGCAGCACACTATATAGCAGCTATGTTGTGCCATCAGCATGATCTGCTCGTTCTGGTCCCTGTTTCTCACCAGGCACAAATGGCAACAGCCTGACAAATGCATTAAAACTTAAGCTATCCAAAGCAGCTAGCTAGACAGAAACTTTGGGTACAGACCCCCCAGGGTATTCTTCTTTACTTAACTTCCTAAAAACTAGGTCTTTAGAGGGGAACAAGTCTGTCAGGGTTTCTTCTTGCTTTTTTTAACCAGTTTTGAAAAGACTCCCTCATTCATAGACTTTAGTTGCTTTCAGCAACTTACAGGTCAAAAAACACATAATGTACTGACAAAGGAAACCCGACCTACATCTTGCCTCACTATTCTAGACTACATCTTTCCTGTGCATGTTTATTTAATAAAGAGAAATGGCGCAGTCAAAGGGGGTCAGGAATCGCAGCCTCTGCTCCTGCCCCCTCAGTAGCTTTTCGCCCAGCATTGGTGAATTCCTTTAAAATTTGTCTGCCACGTTTTTCCTCTTCACAAAAGCAATTATTTTACTGACCTCACAGGGAGAGTTCAACTTCAGTTAATTAAAGTTTGTAAAGATTTAAGATCACCCAGTGAAGGGCTTTATAGTAATGTGAAGTGCAACATAAACCCAGAAAATGAAACACAAAGGGTCAGATCTGAAGTGTGTCAAATAAGATCCCATTTAGATGTAAAGAAATAAGTTGTAATTTAAATACTACAATGCTTCCCACAGTATCTTAACTGAGATTTTTACAGTAGTAATCCAAAGAGTTCATAATTCCCGCATGCTACTTGGTGAACCTGGAAGGAATTTATTTAAAGGTGATTTTGCAATCAGACACCTGGCAGAAATATAATTATAAATGTTGGTGTATTATCTGCTTTAAGCTGTAAAAGACAGAGTGAGGGCCCACGCAAGCACAAGCAAAATTGCTACTCAATACTACTTATCAAGAGCTTTAACTAAAAGCCACTTTTAAGTTTTGGTGTTAAAAAAGAAATCAGCTCCTTGGCAGAGGACAGGCTGCCGCTTCTACCGCAGAAATGTGTGCAAGGTCAGCGGTGGACTTTTGGCCCCAGGACATTTTCACACCTTACTGCTGTAAAGCAACATTACCATTCAACAGCTTAAAAACTTGCCAGCTGCCGGCCTGACCAGGTAGCATCACGAATTAAGTCACAGATTAGGGCAAATACTTCACAGTCCTCCATGTAATAATTTACATAGCCGTGACCACACCATCTCATGAGCTCTCACTGCTGCCTTGGGACCCTTATGCTAAAGCTGGAGGATTGCAAACATAGTCAGACCACAGATGAGGGAGGGTAGCAGGCCATTGCTACCCTCCAGAAGAGCCTGGGTACCTTATGCTTCAGTCAGTAAACAACTAGCCACAGCGAGCACCAGTACTCCTGCTTGAAAGCAGGCCCAGCAATGTTTTTGAAGGTCATTTGGGTGCCCTTAAAGCTACCAAAGTTTATGTAATTGTCCATCTCCTTTGTTCCCAAATCCTGTCAGCACTGTTCCTTTCCCCAAGCAGTCCTCCTTACAGGCCTTTGTGAATGCCTTGGGGCATATATCACTTCTTGCAAAGACTGGAAGGAGCACAGCCAGCAAGGGTGAAGCACTTAGGCGTCACCCTTCCCGGTTTTGCTGGGAGCAACACATGATTTCAGTATATCAAAGTCCCTTTAAAAGCAGAACTCAGCAATGGCTTAACACTCTTTTGGAACCAGATAGTGACTGCTTAATGTAAGAAAATCTATGCTGAAGGCTCTCAGCATCTTATTTCCATTGATCCACCTGACAGCTTCCTCAGCTCTTTGGGCAGCAGCCCCCCCTCCCCCTCTCCTTCACCAGTCACAGCACAGGCTCTGCCATGTATCAAGGTACCCAGCGGAAAGGCAAAGTGAGCTGTTACTTCCCAATCTATTATCATATCTTTTCGAGGTGCAGGAAAAACGGCAAAGATAATCACCCATGTTCATTTGTTCTCCTCAGGATGTCAGTACTTAAATGCACTAGGCTGTGGTTCAACATCCATTCCTGCCAGCAATGGTCACTAGATAATATGTGTGTGATGTGGGCGGGTAAAGTGTGCAACCTGATTTCTGCAGAAAGAGCTTGTGCAGTACAGCTTATGTAGGCTGCAGAAAAGCACATGATACTGTGATCCAGCAGTGAGGTTGCTGACACTAATTTATCACCATGCTGTTTCTGAAAAAACATTTGAGCTTGCTTATATCTGGCTAATTGACCTTGTATCTCTTCAGTGCCTCCTTCTAATGACGCAAAACTTCCACCCACAGCATTTCCAATTCACCTGTTTTTGTGTTGACAAAAAAAAAAAAAGGATTTTACAGGCCCAGTAGCAACCAGGATGGAAAAAGCTATTTCATGAATCTGAGAAAGAAAAGATGCTGTAGAAGAGGAAACACAATAATCAAGGCATAATCCAATTCACAGGAATACATTTACACTTCAAACATCCTAAAATTCAGTTTCAATGAAAAAAATTACTGTCTTCAAAGACACATTTTCTCATTCAAAGCAGCCCACAGCTCATTTTTCCCATTTTATATTTTGACATTTATTGCAGGCTCCAACGGCATGTCCATCTATCCCATATTTTAAGTCATTTGCAGCCCACTTTTTACACCTGCATCCTATCCTTTCATTAGTTTTAATGTTAGGAATGTGAAGTTCAAAATCTCAAAAAGCTGCTAACCCTCCTTTTCTTCTATACTGAAACAAAGATATCAACAGCAGGCCATGGGAGGATGTGAACAGACACAAACATTACATGCCTGCCAAAACACACCCATCTCTTTCCTCTGGTAACAAAAGACTATCAATCAGATCCCCAAGTGGCAGATGTTCTAAAGTCCACAGACAAGCACCATGGGTTTTTACTCTTCAAGGAATCATTCTGGGGGTTTGTCCACTCAGTATTTGAAACTTAGTACTTTATCATCACAAATACAGCTCATTTGTAATGGAGGTATCCCCTGGGGAGAATTTAGTGAACCAAGAGAAGCCTGAAGCAGAATATATATATATGAAGCTAAAAAACATTTTGGATATTGGTAACTCTTCCACACATTTTCAGGAAACACTCTTAAGTACACAGCATTATCTGGCGGAGGAATAGTTCAAAGCTGCATCAGGGGAAGTTTAAACTGGACATTATGAAGCATTCCTTTACAGAGAGGGTGGTCAAACACTAGAACAGGCTTTCCAGAGGGGTAGTCGATGCCCCATCCCTGTCAGTGTTTAAGAGGCATTTGGACAATGGCCTAATAAGGTGCTTAACTTTTAGTCAGCCCTGAAGTGGTCAGGCAGTTGGATGGATAATCATTGCAGGTCCCTACAACTCAAACATTCTATCCTATCCTATCCCTATCCTATCCCTATCCTATCCTATCCTATCTATCCTATCCTATCCTATCCTATCCTATCTCATCTGCAAGCGTATGATCCTGCTTTTAAACAAACATTCTTTGCTGCTTCCTAGCTGTCTTATTTCATATTTCTAAGTGTAAAGTGTAAATTCAGGTATTCATTGACATCTTTCTGACCACGGAAGCTGAGCACAGCTCAGCTCAGCTTATTATTTTTGTGCACAAGTATGGCCACTCTTCACCCTGGCCAGCGGAATGAAAAATGCACTGGTCAAATCAGCTACATGCAAAGATGGGGTCATCCAAAAAGAGCACAGAAAACAGAAATAACAACGTCAACCTATCAAAGTTTGGCTCAGTGACCTCTACAGCTACCAACAAACACGACTCCCTGCAGTTTTATGCAACCTGCATATTCTCAGAACTGCCACACCAACTCCTTAAGTGACCTCTCCCAGTCAGACACTCCTCCCAGTGACTGCACTGTGTGGGTCACCTGTAGGGTTGTTAGGATGTTACCTGCAAAGACAAGCCTGGTCCTGACCAAGCAGAGAGCTGTCACAATAGGGACATAGCTTTGGGCTAGGAAACCCTGCACCTCCACTAGTGTAACACTGCAGCCAACCCCTTGGGGATGTGTGTCCTGCTCCTACCCTTAAGTCAGGAACCCTCCTCCTTTTTCCCTGACTTTAGATGCCATGACACACAGCCTGGAGACCCCACAGACCAGTCCCAGCACACTGGTATCCAATCAGCAGACATGGGAAACCTCAGGGTCCCTGAAAACTATGTTACTTTTTCATTGCCAGTAAAATTCATGGCTATGCTTTGGTGAGTCCTATTCCCACAGATGGGGTCAGGTTTTCACAAGTAGTCAAGAACCTATCTGCATATCTGGAAAAGGGGAAGGTTCTCAGAAGCATCATAGAAACAGCAGATCTTGTCATGGCCTGAATGATCTCAATATGTTCCTGGGTATTTTCGAAGTCTGCCACTTACTTTCATCATTAAATCAAACACGTATTTTTCACAATACCTGTTCCCAAGCGCAGGTTATAATTGCTCCTCTACCAGCAGGAATGAATGGTGAGAACTTGCAAATTTTCACATGCACTGTATTAAAGTATATGCCTTGGAAGAAGAGGGAGCTGTGGTCTACAGATAATGTTCGGATTAAGTACTTCAGTAACCTGCTGCCATCTGACATTCACAGACAGAAAAGTCAATGACTTCATTCAATGATTTAAGGATTAGAATGAGTTTGGGTTTGTATCAGACTTGGCTTAAAAAGGATGAGCTGGATTCATTAGAAATCTCAGGTTAATTAATGAGCTATTTTAGTTAAAAATAGCTAATGAAATTCAGGAGAAGAAAAAAAAAAACAAACCCAAAACAGACAGTAGTTTAAAACCATGTAACTGTGATTTACAGCTCTGCATTTACAGGATGTGAAAGGAGAATGAATTTGACAACTGCTCAAATGTCCAGAAGTGGATTTTTTCAGTAACTGCTGCTGAGAAACTCAGGATAACAGGAGGAAGATAGGAAGATATAACGTTGATTAAGAAACATCCAGTCAACCTTTCCAGCAGTTTGGTAAAGTTAATGAATTTTATCACCAAAACTAGACATACAGCTTTAATTTACACAAACATGTACTATGTATCCCAAAGAAATGGCATTTGCCATAGCACTAAAACATTTGTTATTGAAATTTTGATGAAATCTCACCTACTTTTATTTTTTCCAAAAGAAAACCCAGCTAATTTATCCTAATTATTCATAAAGTAATGAGTTCTAGACCACACAGACTCAGTTTAATGAATTCAGCTCATGAAGTAACTGACCTTTCATTCCACATGCCTTCAATTTAAAAATCAGTTGGCTGAGTACTAGCAGCTCAGCAGTGCTGAGGACTGTTCTGGAGGATAAAAAAATTGAAGAACAAACCAGGGTATTTAAAACTTTAATATATGAATGTTTTTTTTAAACAAGCCCCAAAACATTTATTATCTAATCTCACATGAACATTACTAATTACTGGGCTAATTATCCGAAAGTTCATGCAAACATAAGCCAACACGAGCTACAGGCTACCTCGGCATGTGCCTTCTGCACTGCTTATGTACAAATGCACACCCTCTAGCAGGACTACACTTTGAAAACTCGATTATGAAACTGTCACCTTCACTTGGCTTTTTCAAAGTACCTAAAGTGCAGCTGAGGCAGAGAACGTGACCACAGCAGCACAGACAGCAGCACAGGGACGGTGCTTTTCATTGTGCACCCATTTCTAGTGCACAGAGGAGGCTGTAGCAGCACAGCACGCCAAAATCTAGGCAGGATCTTTAAACACAAAGTTCATGGGAATTTGACAGTTCCCGTTCCTTGCATTCTCTACCAAATGACTCAAAATACGCAGCATGTCATGCTATTTTAAGATAACGGCATCATTAAGGGTAAAATATGAGTAGTTATTTTAAAACACAGCAACGCAGCTAAACTTTATCGAGTGTCACCTCAAAGTCTGGGTCTGACTCTGAAGCAAGGAATTTGCCAAAACTGTACAACCAAGTCAAAAAAAAAAAAAGGGGGGGGGGGCGGAGAACAGGGCAAGCAAATGCAAGGCAGCAGAGCCACCCAAGCTATATTAGATATGCGAAAGTCTCCTTGCCTAAGTGCATCTGCTGCTCCAGCACCCTGCGAAAGCTGGGGACTCTCGTGTGACCCAGCAGGCTGCAAGCCTTGCTGGAAAAAAAAAAAAAGCACATTCTAAGAAGCTGTTACACAGCCCTAGCTCTTACGAACCGGAGGAGGCGGGCGGGATGCTGCCGACACCTCATCCCCCGGGTAGCAGGTTTGTGACACAACACGTTCGATCAAATATGTGCCTAGGAAACAAATGCGAAGCTTCGAGCGCTCACCTGGCAGGAGCAGCCGGTCCTGCCCGCGGCCGCGCCGGCCCCCCCAGCCCCCGCTATCTGCAGCCTCTCCCCCGACCCCTCGCCCCGCGAACGCGGGGACCGGACACGCCAGGAGCGGACCCTAAGCCTCCCTTCGCGTAGGACCGACCTGCGGAAAGCACCGCGGGGACAAGAAGAGGTCAGGAGCGCTGCCAGAGGGAGAGCGGTGACAGCGGGTAGAGCGGCGGCCGCCAGGCACCGCGTTGTCCCTGCGCTCAGAGCCTGCCCGCAAAACCCCCCCACCCCGGGCTGGTTCTGATCGGGTCCTCCTCCGCCGGCCGGCGACAAAGCCGAGCTGTTTCTTTTACAAGTTAATGCAGTTAGCAGAAAGGAATGGAGAGCGGTACTTGTTTACAGGCTACTCACTCGTGCACCCAAACGGTGTGTTTCCTTAAAGAGGAATGCCGTCGCAGTGGAAAACTTCTGCTTCGTCTATTGTCATTTGTGAACTTGCCAGAGATCCTGCAAAAGCCCAGAATAGACTAGGGAAACGCAGCAGAGACGATTTAATAAGCGATGGCCAGGACAGGAATTTATGAAATGAAATCTTTAAGGGCAGGAGCAGATAGAGCCAACCCGCTAGTACGTTCATTCCCTGTCTCTGACCGGCAGATTCACTTTCTGGGCAGAGAGGGCTAACAGAATGCTTTAAAATAGCTCTTTTGTGATGTGTACTTCTCTGCATCAGCTGGGAGTCCTGGGCATGGCTAGCACGCCGCCACACCCTTGTCCTCCTGCTTTTCCAGCAGATCCCTGGCAGGCAGGGTGGCAGTTTCCAGGTCTTACAGTCAAGGGTTTGATCCTCCTGGAAATATGGCCAATGACTTTTTTAGAAGATTATTTTTTTTTGAAGACAGTACAAAATAAAACCTGTTTCTGACTGCTAAAGGATAAAATGAATGGAGTTTTAAGAGTATCCTCACGGAGTGAGTCACTTAAGCTGCTTTCTCTGATAAAAGATCCCTGGAGGAAGTATATCTCTCCTTAGTAACCTCTGGGCTGTTTAGAGAGCCATATGCCCCCCCTGAAAAACAATTTCACATTTTTGGGGTTTTTGGTTTTGCGTTTTAAACACCTGTTTCGACTACAGAGTTAGCGCCAGCATGGGAAACAGAGCAGGATTTCAGACTAACATCTCAAGAGGATGATTAACAGAAGCATCTGTCCTCCAGGGCTTTTAATAAGGTACAGAAAAGTGGCCCATGAGGATGCTGAATATGAAAGTTTACAGCAATTAGACTGGCAAGTCAGAAAAAAACAAACCAGCTCAGAGGGAATTATTTTTGCAAAGCTTTTCAGTACTACTGGCCCTGAAACCAATCACTAAAGACAAAGGTTCCAAAAAATAAGATATAGATGCCAGCACTGCTGTCAATGTCCATGCTGAGATCCCAGAAGCACATTTAGATGCAAAACTTCCAGTCAGCACACAGCAGACTCATACACGTTCACACAGTGGCACACAGATGGATAAGCCAAGAAATGATAAGGTGCAGATGGTGGTTGGCAGCAAATATTTGTGGCATTTTAAAAGGCTGGTAAAGCCACCGTCATTCTCCTGGTAGTTGATTCAGCTGTGAAATGGGCACCAGCCAGGATGTCTGAACCACAGAGAGTTAAGTCTTACTACTGCCAGTACGTTAATCTGTAAAAGCATCTAGAAATACAGACTACATCACAAAACACACACCAGTGAGAAGGTGGCACCTTTAACTTTAGTCATATATGACTATGCCTAGTGACTTTGTAAGTCAGGATAACTTTGCAAGAAAATAACAACAAATAAACTGCCACTGCCAGAGAAGCTTTCCAGAAGTAGCTCTGCAGGCTAGAGTAGTACTGTACATACATCCATATTTGCATATAAACATACACACACACCCCTATACATGGAAAGAGAAATCTATAGATACCTATATGTATAGGAGATTTAGGATGGAACTAAACACTAAAATCAGTGAGTATACTGAATATCAGAAATATTCATTTCACTGATTTTCATTGGAAGAAGTTGAAACTGAAAAGAAGAGGGTAGTTGTATGACTATTGGCTGTAATTTAAAATGTCTCCCACAGTTTTTTTTCCCATCTAAGTCTTTCAACATTGCTTCGATTTATTGTTTTGCAGTAGAAATGCACACATTTTTCACCTTGTAATAGGGGCTGGAAAAGTCTCCTACTCCATTCTATGCTGACAAACATGGTGCAATGCAGCATTTAACATCTACTAGCAGCAGGGTAGTAAACAAACATACAGCATCTCATTTCTGCTCCAATCCCCAGCTATTATTTATAGGGAGAAAGAACATTAACAAAGCACAAAGCTCTCGCTAATTCAGCCTCTCTTCACTATCTGTTACTGCCCATGATCCTAATGAGAAACTACTTCAAAACACATTTGAGGAGCAGCTGCATCCAGTGAAATCACCAGAGGATAGGAATATTCCCCTCTGAATACGTCATACTCCAATGCTACATAGCAGCTCCTTCCCCTGCCAAAATCTAGGTGAATGCTGCCATATTGCAGTCATATTGAGCAAGTATCTCACTCTATTGTTTTTGTCAATAGTTCACAACTCTCTACCCAGTCAGAGGGGCAATAAGAGAGGTACAAACATTACCCATTCCCCAGGCTCAAGCAGCCAGCTTTCTGCAGCTACTTCTGCAGTGCGTTCATCTACAGAGTGATCATAGAATCACAGAAAGTTGGAAGGGACGTCAAGGATCATCTGGTCCAAACTTCCGTGGCAAAAGAATGGTCTAGTCAAGATGGCCTAATACCTTGTCCAGCTGAATCTTAAGTGTCCAGTGTTGGGAAATCTACCACTTCTCTGGGATCCCATCATCCAGATCACTTATGAAGATACTAAACAGGGCTGGGCCCACAATCGATACTTGGAGGACCCCACATGTGACTGCCAGTTTGAAAAGGAGATATTTACCACCACCCTCTGAGTGCAACCAGTCAGTTTCCCACCAACTGCACAAACTGCTTGTCTAGACCATAATGCATCAGTTTCTCAAGGAGGAGGTGGTGGGAGACTGTATCAAAAGCCTTGGAGAAATCCAGGTAGACAATGTCCACTGCTTGCCCCACATAACCAAGTGGGTTACTTTGTCATAGAAGACAATCAAGTTTGTCAAGCATGATTTGCCTTTGGTGAATCCATGCTGACTTTTCCCAATCACGTGTTTCATTTGACTTGTGATAGCCCCCAGGAGTCATTTCATAACTTTCACAGGGACTGAAGTAAGTCCCTGACAAGCCTATAATTTCCTGGATCCTCATTTAAGCCATTCTTTTGGACAGGGGTAAGATTAGACTTCTTTCCGGTCTTCTGGGATGGCCCTCTATCTCTACAATGTCTCAAAGATTATAGAGAGTGGCCCTGCGATGACATCAGCCAGCTCTCCTAACACCCTCAGGTGGATTTGTCAGGGCCCCTAGATTTGTAGGGGTCAAGCTCCTATACTAGTTCACATACCAATGGTTCATTCATGGGTGGTGCATCTATGCTTGCATCAACCTAGATTTTTGTTCCCAAGGCCCAGCAACACTCATAAAGACAGAAGTGGAGAAAGTATTGAGAAGCTCTGTCTTTTCAGCACTGTTGGTAATTAATTCACCTCTCCTGTTTAATAGTGGGCCAGCAATGTAAATGTTCAACAAGAAGCCACTGCCCAAGAAGTCAGACATGGGCTGACACTATGCAGGGAATGAAGAGTGGAAATACAGGACCATGGTTGCCAAGATTTAGAGAAGTTCACTACTGAACGCACAATGGGATTGCTACTGCCGCTGCCCTGCAGGCAGCTGAACAATATCATGGCAAGTATCACTATAAATGCTGAGGTTAAGCCTCCCTGTCCTCCTGAGAAAATTCCTTCTAAATATCCATCCAAATCCCTCAGAGTCTGGTGGTCCCATATAAGGGTGAGACAGACTACAAGATGTATTTGGTTGGGAACCAGCCGATAAGTTTACTGCATAGTTTGGTCAAAAGCATATAAGCAAGAACAACATATACCTTCTGGGCCCAAGAATACCCTGAAAAAGAGTGGTCGTTTTTTAATTGTTTGATATAAAACATCTAAAGCTTTGTGCTGTAGAATTCCTCATTACACGTCTCGGCTAACCTGAATCCTCTCTGTTACCGCACCTAAGCAAATCAGCTGGATTTGGGAGAGTACTGAAAAAGCCTTGCCACGAGCCTGCAGAGCTCCTTGGCCACTTGCTCTGCCCAGGGCTCAAAGGTGAAGACTGAATGCAATTCATCACCACTAAGATAAACTGTTGCTCCTAGTACAAATGTAGAAGTTACTACTTCTATTTGTGATGATGTGTCAACTTCCCCACCTGCGAAACTGCTTTTGATAAGCAACAGAATGGGTCATTAACATCACAAAACCATATTTTGAAGCGTTAGGTAAGCAGACTGCAACTTGCTATGGGTAGCTTAGCAATGTTGCTTTTGTTCTAATTTGTTGTATTTACACCTTACATGTAGGGAATAGGGTAGACACTGTAGAAGCGTGACTTATGGAAGACAAACACCACAAAAAGTGAAGATTAATCACTGGTGAAAAGTGTAAAGTATGCTACAGAACGTAATTCCATATTCTGAAGGACTCGTCTCGTAACTCAAAAAAAACTAACCCAACAAGTGCACAAGTAACGATATTCAGTGTCCTAATCGCAACCTTGAGTCATCATACTGTGTAAAAACCAGAAGAGTGAGTTTCACTTAGTAACTTAGTCCCTTTTTGGTAAGGGGATTTTTTAAAACAGATTCTAAAGCACAGGAGTTATGGTTTCTGATCAAGCACAGCAATTCATAGAATCATAGAATGACTAGGTTGGAAGGGACCCACTGGGTCATCAAGTCCAACCATTCCTAACAGTCCCTAAACCATGCCCTTCAGCATCTCTTCCACCTGTCCCTTAAACACCTCCAGGGAAGGTGACTCAACCACCTCCCTGGGCAGCCTATTCCAGTGCCCAATGACCCTTTCCATGAAAAATTTTTTCCTGATATCCAGCCTGAACCTCCCTGGTGGAGCTTAAGGCCATTTCCTCTTGTCCTGTCCCCTGTCACTTGGGAGAAAAGGCCAGCTCCCTCCTCTCCACAACCTCCTTTCAGGTAGTTGAGAGCAATAGGCTCTCCCCTCAGCCTCCTCATCTCCAGGCTAAACAACCCCAGCTCTCTCAGCCGCTCCTCATAAGATTTGTTCTCCAGCCCCCTCACCAGCTGCTCCAATTCAAGAGGAGGATAAACACCATTTCTGTGTGTGAATGGTGAATTACACATTTCAGATGAGCAAGTCAATAGCCTCACAAGGTGCACTACATCAGAGATCAGGCTCTCAACTTTTGAATTCCCTTAATAAAAATTAATTTATAAATAACCTTCCACCTTTCCTGCAGGTAATGGGAAAGGTGAAAAATCTCTCTCTGTTCCCTATATCGCCTCACACTTCTGCTCTCTGTTGCACCAAGGGATATCTATAGCAATCTTTTGTAAACAGCATGTTTCTGTGTCTGCCACAGCTCTGTGGGACTGCGTTCCTGAAGTTTTTGGATGTGGATTTACACCAGGGCTGCCCAAAGCATGAAGCAGCTGTGTGTGTAGGTGGGTAAGGAACAAGGGGTGGGACAGGGAGATGGAAAAAATATCAACTTCGCTGTCTGCAACTGTCATAATCCTGACTGCAGCTCCCTGTGTTCAGATCGTTTAACAAGTTTTCGTCTTCTGCTGGCCAGCTGAGGTGAAGGGTATACTGTATCTGTCTTTTTGACATAAGCAAACACCAGCTGTTATTTCCTTAGATTAAAAATATGAGTAAACAAAAACTTATTAATTAAATAGGGAATTCAGAAAGCTAAGATTTGGATTTAAAACTTATTATACAATCACATCATTTTGAGTCCAGGAGAGCACATGAAACAAGATGGATACCCCAGTATATTCTCTGTAGTGGTAACTTGGCACTTAATTTACATGTGGTATTAACATCTTGTCTGACATAATCAAGCATAGACTTTAGTATCTCATGTGCTCAAGCAAAATTGAGTTATACATATACAGAGAAGTGGCCATATGCTTTTCCACCTGTGTCTCCTTCTGCACAGTGAAATGTTGGTGACTTGGCTTCAAATCCAGAAAATAACAAAGAAGTTCTAAAAATGAATATGGTTTTGAGGTTAGACCATGAAAAATAACCCTCTAGGTGAGCCAGAAAAGCATATTACTTTCTCTTACATGGAAAACAAAACTTCTCAAACTCTTTTCCTTTGGGAAACACAGACAGCACATCCTGTGAGTCAAAGGATTGGTTTCATGTGAGTTTTTTTCTACAAGTTAGTGACATGTGCCACCAGAGTGGTACAGTTCATCTGCAGCACCACAGTTATGAATCAGACTCTTTAAAGCTGTTCCCTCCTGGGCCATCCGTTCAAACACAGCCCTGATATGAAATGACTGAAACCTGCTATAGCCTGACACCTGCAAAGCAGCTCCAGTGAAACAACACAGTGGTTTTATTCATGTTGCTGCTGGAGAAGCATCACTGTAAAAGTGACCGTAATCAGTAGCACATCCGATACCCAGCTCTATTAAAAAGGCCAAGGGCAGGACACGTGTGGAGGACAGACTCTAACTCGTCCTATGATTTTTTCTTGTTCTGGAAAGAAAAGCTTACAGAAGAAAAGACATACTGAGTCTCAGCTCTCTTAAAAGTTCTGGATATTCTTTCTGTTACCTGCTAACTCTTAGACATACTTGGCAATACTAACATTTCTGCTGCACTATGCTGAATAAGATGTTGGTAAACACTATTTTGCTGAAAGGATGAAAACACACTTATTCAAAAGTGCTTTGCCTTTTTATATCCTCTGTGGCACTTTCAGAGGTCCTACAGCAAACTGCAACTTACAGCTAATTTATAAAATATTAATAATAGACAAATTACACATATGGGCCCTGGTAGTTTTCCCAAATTACAGCATAGATCCCAGAAGAGACTTGTCTTATTCTGTGTAACTTGGTCTCTGTCAGGAGACCAAACACTTTCCCTTTCCGATTAGGGCATGGATTAATTCATGCTTGTATTTATTCTAAAGCTTCCAGGAGAGGAGCATAGCAATGAGACAAGAATTAGCAGTGCACCACCATTTCCCAACTCACACACAGACACATCAGCTACAACTTGACAGCTAGGGTCAGTAGGTTATTCCAAAAATATGGACTTAACAGCAAACTGGAAGCTAAAGCTATATTTCTGTACTTTGCATTGCCCTAACTTTGAGAAGAGGTCATGGGAAAACATAGTAAGAAGGCAGAAACCTCACTTCTTTTGTGCAGTTTATAAGCAGAGTCAAAATTAGAGTAGTGAATACTCATTTTCCATAACCCTTGGAGGTAAATCCTACAATAATAAGGGTCTACTGGGTATAAACCACTGTCTTCTGGGGACTAAAACAAGAAAACAGTTATTCCTATGGCTAATGCTAATAAAATATATTTGAGAAAGAAGCTTCATAAACATAAACATATTTCTCTAGGCTGCAGTAAGTGGAGAAATATTTTTATCCCCTTTCCACAGATGGCAGAGCAAATGTAATGAGGCAACAGTGAAATACCTAAAACAGCCCTCAGAGAAACAGCTCCAGGAACAAAAATGTAATGCATTCCTTCCTTAGCTGTTGCCACTACTTGCTCCATCAATAACCAGGATAAAATAGTAACTTATTTGTTTTGCCTACGGCAGAGATTCCCTCAGCAGACACACCTCTGTTCTGCAGTGAACACTGGGAATAGCCATGTTCATATTTCCAGTCTGGCTTGCTCAACAGCAGTATGGGGCGGGCATCCCTGAGAAATCCCAGAACTTGCCACTCCAAAGGGCCTCCTACCCAAATGGCCCATTTTTGCTGCCTGATGGTGCTGAGCTGTCATGCTCACTGCACGCCTTTTAGTAGCTACTCAAGAAACCCTTAATTTCTTGGTCAATTCAGGCTACAGAAGAAATTGTGAGTATCTTCCAAATGGCAGAATCAAAATGTGCTGAGAGAAAAGCCCTATCAGAAACCAACTAGACTTGCCAGTACTCTATAAATGATCGGTTTAACATACAAACAGAGGCTTGTGGATAGATTCACAGCTCCATTTATATTTACGGGATTCATAGTTTGACAGGGCTTGTTAGAGCCTTCCACTGTGCTATGCTCCCTGACCTGTGCAGCAGGTTCACTGCAACCCTGGCACCTATGGACATAAACACAAGACAGTTTTATTCCTGCTTGGGGAAACAAGTACACAAATTTTTTATAGAGGAATCATCCCTGAATATCCCATGTATTTCCAAGCTCAGCATGATCATGTTAAGGAGGGTCATTCTTCTCACATGACACACACATACACACACAATCCACAAGTACGAGCAACCACAAAGCCTTGGCTCAGGTATTCTAAACTATCCATATCCTACACACTATCACATCAAAAGACGTAACTGTTTCATAACATTTGGAAACAGCCAGTACTATTTACTGGAGTATAAATAATAAAAATTTTTCCAACCAATGCAGTTGTACAGTGAGAGGCAACCTTCAGACACACTGCGACACACAGGATGTGTGTGTTATGACCAGTAAGCATACTTTAAATAATTTCAACTAGATTAAGAGTATTGCAAAAGCATACATGAATTTTTCATTGATACTAGAAATACAGCATGTTTCAAAATGCAGATATGCATTCACTATGATAAGCACACACTTCTCTTATTTTGCACATCTTTCTTTACCCTCTTCCTTGGCTTTACACCTACATCTGGTAGCATGTGACTCTTCATCTGATGCTCATATTGCTTTCTGTTTAAAGCCTATCCAGACAAAATGTGTACACAGGCGTGGTATTATAGCCAGACTAACAACACATACCAAACCTTAATGTCCTTCCATGTACTAGATAAGCTACAGTCAGGCATTATGAGGATTTACAAACACACCTGTCTTAGTTGACATCCTTCCTTCAAATAAACTCAAGTAGCTCAACAAAATCCTGCATTTACAGCAAGTACACAAAAACAGAGATGAAAAATACTGCAAGTTGTGGGCATTCGCCAGGAAGTTCGCTGCCTCATGGGTAAAAGGTGGCCTCACTGATCAAAGACAACCTAGTTCCTCGTTCTTGTATTTTGATTAAATTGGTATACACGAAAACTAAAGTAAAAGTTGTTATTATTTTTACCAAGCGCCATTATCAGGGGAGAGAGAGAGAGTCTGGAGCTGTTTTCCTGTGCTTTACACAGATTACTAGATTTTAGCAATAGCCTCCCATGCAGTCATTCAGACTTTTTCAGACATTTAAATCCCTTCAAATCCTGACAAATCCTTTCCTTTAGGTTCCTGCAACATTTGAGACACCATTCTGCAGTTGCAAAGGCAGGAAGCAGGCAGTATTTTGCAAGAGCACCTTTTAGCATCAGGTCACAAATTGCACCAGAAAGATGATCTCACTCAGAAATAAAAGGTTGTCAGATAAATAATTAGTTACCTGAGCTTAAATAGGTCAATACCAGCATAGCAGTACCAGCTCTCAAAAGGCCTCACCTGTTCAGCAGCTACTTTGGTTCTGTGTAAGGGGGAGCCCAATTCAAGTAATACACCAGCCACAATGTGCTTGCTACTTCAGCAAAAACAGATTGTTGAATGTTTTGAAAACAGAGGAAAGTTGAGTCTGGGTTAAAATTATCAATTAATTTCCCTCTTGGCCTTCCTGGGATTTGAACACGTCTGCATAATTAAACTGTATAAAGTTTATATAAGCCTTTTATTTATAGACACATCTCATCATATTAAACACCTTGCTCTAATCTATTACAAGCTGAAGGGATGACACTTAAAGCATAAGCTATACACTCAGAGCATGATGCATTTAAAAGCAGTGCAAAGTTTTACTTATCGATTTCCATCTAAATGAAGAGCAGTACTTTCTTTAACTGACTATTTTGTACAAACCTAGCAATACATTGCTAGCAGGGATGAACACCATGGGGTTTTATTAATCTCCATTTCATGGCTGTTCTGACCTATCTGAATAGAGGACAGCTATCTGTCTGTGCAGTGATAGCCAACACAGGCAGCTCCTGCACAGCCTCCTATACTACACTGCAAGCTAAAATGCAGTCCCTTGTTGATTTTAACTCCCCAGCATCAGATTTTGACCCCTCCACCAGGCACACTGTTATTCCACTGTGAGGAACATAAGGAACCAGCCAAGACACAGCATCAGCACCATGGCTTTGGCTAAGGCATGTCTTAAGCATTTCTTAATCTGTGTCCCATATTGACTGTCTACTGACTTATGTTTAGTCATTGTAAATAAATAATTTTCATATACCTTGTACTATCTGAAATCTAGAAGTACCAGTTATGGCTAGCACTAGGTAGCAATATAATAGTGAAACAAGACCTTATAGCAAAAACGAAATCATAAAAGAAAAATTATGCAGCTAGGAAATTCAATGCTGCAATATATATCTTATTACAAATACAGCTCGATACTTCAGCTTAGTAACCCCAATGCTCTGGTGTTAGTACATCTTCCTGAGAATAGCCAGGAATGTTGCTGAAGTATCCCCTCAACAAAGAGGCAGCGGAGAGAATTACAAATATAATGCACCCAGATGGCACGATCTTATCTAAATTTGACATGTCAATCTGCTTATTTAATTAAAACCCTTTCCTCTCTATGGTTAATGGAAGGTCTGTACAGCAGAAGTGGCACCAGAACAGATGTTAGTAAATTTGTCAAAGCTGCAGGATGATTGCTCTAACAACAGTGTCTTTTGAAGGACTATTCTGTGTACATTGCTATCAATCTCTCATGTCAACTCTGGTAAATATTACTTCTTTGGCTGCTCTACAGGACAGCATAAGCCAAGTTTCCTGGTCAAGGTCATCTGCTTTGAGAAAACACCATATGATTACAGACAGCCTTTTTTAAGATTTCAGGAGAAAAACCTTTAATGATGAAAAGCATGCCTTAATTTTCAATAGGCCTTTTTCCACATTTTATTTCATCTAATCTGTTCAGGATGTCCACAAAAAAATGCAGGCATGAGTTAAAATAAGAAAAAAGAACCTGGAGATCAGTTTGCCTAAGACAAGGGAAGGCTGTAACATAACCCTCATTTTGGTGGCTTCAAGAGCGTCCATGGCAAAGTGAAATCTGCAGGTGCACAGAAAAGACTCACTGTGCACCCTGGCATCCAAACGAGAGGTGCAACCCATGCATGATTAACCTGTTCTATGTAGAGATCTTGACAAGGAAGGGCAGAGGAGCCAGCAAGCTTTTGCTCCAGGGACTGAACCATATTAGTGAAGTGTTTGCATTACAAAAATCAGTCCAATTACCCGTGAAGGCAAAATAATTGACAACAATATCAAAGGGATGACAGACTGTTTAAAACAAATGTGACCCTACAAACTATTCATGGAGCAGATTATCTGTATTGGTGTAAGAAAATGCTACATTTTGATAGGGTAACATTTTCTTTTCTAGCTAGGGAAGTTGCACTTCCAAAGACTCAAATATGCAATGTACCACAATAAACAGTTTCATCTCAGAATAATGTTCAAAAAGCCAGAAGCACAGAGAAAAGCTGCAGGGTCACCTACACAATGAAGAAGGGCAAGGAGCTTTCAAAATAAACAGTTGGGTCTGTCAAATTGCAAAGGAGACACCATCCAGAGATGCAGTCCTCTCTTACCAGAGGCCTGCCTGTTTAAACACAGACTGTTCCAATCTGAGTAAGCAAATTGTCTCATTTTTATGATTCTATGCAAAAGCTCTCTGAATCTGAGACGCCTCAAGACATGAAAGCAATTTTAACAGAGACATTACCTGTCTTCTGTAAGAATTGCTCAGAGAGCTTTTCAAACTCAGTTACCATCACTTCAGCTTATCAGTACACAAATTAAAGCAATTAGGCAGTAAGTAGCTCACTTGATTTCAAGTGAATATTAAAAGAAAAGAAGAGGCTGAAAAACAATCTGGGTCCACGGTGAGTCACAAGTTATACTTTATAGCAGTAAGGAAGATGGGAAAAGAAGAGGAACAGAAACTTTAAAAGATCTGAAAGGATCTTTAGCATCTTTTAACTTCATTGATCCTGCAACACCCATTTATAAAATTACTGTACAATAAAGTTACTTCCCTTTTCCTTATACATCCATCTCGGAATTGCTCATACTTAGCTGGAAACAACATTAGTAAATGCCAAATAATTTGACATTGCTTAAGTATGCACTTACATAGAACCACCAAATGAGCAGCTTTCTTCTGCAGGTCCTCTCACACTTGGGTTTTAAGATACTCCTTATCATTGGAGCTGCCTTGGCTTGGCCCTACCTTCAGCAGGTAGAGTTTGCCATGCCCACAACACAGTGGAAGAGGGAACAAACTACTAGTTCATAAAAGGAAGCATGTAACAGATGTCTTCAAGAGCTAGAAAAGATTTCTTTTCAACCAAGGAAAGTTTCATCTTGAGGGAGAATGGAGATGAGCAGTTCACAGGCAAGTAGATTAAAACATAAAAAGGCAAGACTAAAATGCTGGACCAAACCTCCTCCCATCGCTTTAAGGGAGAAAGCTGGTACTCCAGGCATAGGCTGGGGATTCACTGAACACTAGGTACTCTGCCATTGTCGATTCTTTGTCCTATATGCACGATAATTTTTTTTCCTGCTTAAAGCTAATGCATTAAGAGCAAATGTAAAGGAAATTAACATGGAGTAAGTTCTCTGATGAACTGGGGACCAGTTATTGTCTACGCATAACTTCACCAGCAATAATTCCTCCCTTATTATGCACTTATTCTTAGCTAGTTTATGAAAAAATTCAACTGTGCTTAGCACTTGGAGAAGTTGAACTACTTTTTTTCAGAAGAAATCAATCATTAAGACTGGAAAAGACCTCCAAGATCCTCAAGTTCAATCAGCAGCCCAAGACCACCATGCCTACTAAACCACTTCCAGAAGGTGGTTAGTCTACGTGGTTTTTGAACACCTCCAGGGATGGTGAATCCACCACTTCCCTGGGCAGCCTGTTCCAATGCTACACCACTCTTTCCATAAAGAAATTTCTCCTAATTTCCAGTCTAAACCTCCCAGGCACAACTTGAGGCCATTTGAATTGGAGCTAACACTGAGATGCCCACATCTCTCTAAGACAGCTGGTAAATTATTCCTTCATTTTCAAGTTTACTGAGCACAACTGTGTACATCTTTCTTAGAATACTAAGACTATGTGGAATTACTTACTTTCTACTTGCTTCTTAGCATAAATAGGTATAAATGTTTCACAAACTATAAATGTTTCAAGAAAAATATAAATGTTGAGCAATTACAAATATAATCTTCCTTCATTTTAATGTGATATCTAGTTGCGCTAAGCACATTTGGATCACTTGAAACATTATGCAGCTGCAATAAATTGTATGATACCCAGTTTAGCTCCTTATATAGTCTGTTCTTTCAAAAACATTCTGAAGTTATTATTCATTTTCTAATTTAATAACAGAGATAAAGATAACTTTCCTAAGTTGATGTGAATCCAAGCTGGCCTGCTTTGAAGTAGGGATAATTATCTGAATCAACGCCTGTTAACAGAGGGATTACCCTTGCTGGGAAACAGCTGAGCAGTAATTTATTTGGCTAATGTATAGAGCAAACTGTGTATAATAAAGGAAGATGTGAGTGTGGGGAAGCTTGTGTTACAGTACACTCCTCAAAGGTATCTGTAAGTAAAATGAACTCAGATCATCATTGTATTGTTTTGATCTTGTATGGGATAAGCAAATGCCTTGTCAAAGGGTTCTGACATACAGCTATAGCTTTAAAATCCATCTGTTATCTCCCCCTAAAATACTCCCAGGTGCAGGGGATGCATACACCATTGGCAGTGTAAGGACGGCTGAGCCTCACAAAGGAAATAGGCAAGGGCAGGTGCCCCAAACACATATGCAAGGAGACACCATGGGCTCTGATCCCAAAAGGTGGGAGAGGCAAAGTACCTTGTCAAGCAGAGAATAAGCAACAGGGTACTCCAGTGGCAATCCATATACACCAATACTGCCCATCCCCACTTAGCCAATACACTGTCACTACTTCTCCACTGTTACCTTGTACAACTCATTGTTCATAGGGTGACCCACAGGGTCAGTTCTGACTCGTGACCCAGTGAACTGACCTGCTGCTGGAGATCCCTCCCAGGCCTGCAGTTACCAAGACATTTAAAATACCACTAGTTTTGTACTGGACGAGGGAAGGAAATATAATACTTTCACAGACTTGATACTCATTTATGGTTTTTTTCACCCCTTCAATGGGCATTTAGCTAATTTATCTTAGTAAGGGGCTTTTTTGTTAATTGGAAGCTCGTTCAAACACTTTTTTCACCTCTGGGAAAAAGATTTTCAGTAAGAATTGAATCTTAAGGGTCAAGTTGATCTTATTTACTTTAAGGGAGAAAGGGGGGAGGGGGATTAAAAAATAGATACAGAGACCTCTTGCTTTACTTCACAGAAAGAACATATCCTCATATGTCCTCACACCAGTGCATTTCTCTGAAAGAAGCCACACCAATTTTCCTAAATTTTTCCTTTCTTTAGTATGTGCATACTGGAGGAGCAAGACACCTATTGAACCCTGGGTTTAGAGACTGCTTAGCTGTAGAGTGATCTGATTATGCAGTTAAATCCTTTGAGAGCCATTAGGTTGCTGAATTTTCAGTAGTGTATATATCTATGTGCAACAATGTGATTGTGAAGAGATAATCTAAATTACCATCTATCACATTATTAAAATAACCCCCAGCAAAGTTATCTTTTCTCTTAAAAATGATGTCTGGTATGATTAAAAAACCCATTGATATATTATTTAGCTGTTCACAATTTCTATTGTCATTTATATTAGCTTTTTTTTTTAATTTAGCCACTGAGGCTTAGGAAAGGCAATCTGCTCCCTGGCTGCACAGTCTTAGCACACTCAGGCTGCATATGTGTTCATGAGAAATTCGTAATTGTAAATTTCTCCACCATTTCTTTCAAAAGGGTTATAGAACTCTTTCTACTCATGCAGTGTTTTGAAGAAGAACTTACTTTATATTGCAAACAAAGTGACAAAACACCAACTGTGTTTGAGATGACACTGCCCTTCCAATCTGAGTAATAAAAGTCTTCAAAGAAAAAAAAGAATATTGCTCACAGGTGGAATAGCAGAGTTCTGCAGAAAATAAGGTTAAAAAAAAAAAAAACAAAAAAAAAAAAACAAAAAAACCCCACAAAACTTGCCAGGGGAGGTAGAAGAAGGAAAACAGTTAAGGTAGTGATCTCAAATCATTCGGTATTTACTATAAGGTGAGTTTTATTACTTTCACAGATGCAGTTTTTGATAGCGTGAATTCCAAGATTCAGCAATTTTAGTAGGAAGAATTTGTAACAAGGCATGAGAACTGCTGGATTTGCAGCAATTAAACACAGGTATTGGAAAACACATTATACTATCCCGTGACAGGGAGTCCAAGGTATTGCGCTAATGACAGAATCACAGAATAGTTCGGGTTGGAAAAGAACTTGGCGATCATCGAGTACAACCCTTAACCTAACACTGCTAAGACCACCGTTAAAGCTTGTTCTTAAGCACCACATCTGCATGTCTTTTAAATACCTGCAGGGACTGCAACGCAACCACTTCCCCGAGCAGCCTGTTCCAATGCTTGACAATCCTTTTGGTGAAAAATTTTTTCCTAATATCCAGTCTAAACCTCTCCTGATGCAAATTGAGGCAATTTCCTCTCATCCTATCAGTTGTTAGTTGGGGGAAGAGATCAACACTTGCCTCAATACAACCTCCTTTCAGGTACTTGTAGAGAGCTTCCTCTTGTCCAGACTAAACAATCCCAATTCTCTCAGCTGCTCCTCATAGGATTTGTGCTCCAGACCCTTCACCACCTTCATTGCTCTTTGCATGTGTTCCAACAGCTCAACACCTTTCTTATAGTGAGGGACCCAAAACTGAACATAGTACTTGAGGTGTGGCCTCAGCAGCACCAATTAGAGGGGGACGATCCCTTCCCTACTCCTGCTGGCCACACCATTTCTGATACAGGCCTTTTTGCTTACCTGGGCACACTACTGGCTCATGTTCAGCCGGCTGTCAATCAACACCTCTAGGTCCTTTTCCACTGGGCAGCTTTCCAGCCATTCAGCCCCAAGCCCGTAGCATTGCATGGGGTTGTTGTGGCCCAAGTGTGGGACCTGGGACCTGGCACCTGGCCGTGTAAAATCTCGTAGAATTCACCTGGGCTCATCAATCCAACCTATCCAGATCCCTCTGTAGAGCCTTCCTACCCTCAAGCAGATCAACACTTCCACCCAGCTTAGTGTTATCTGCAAATGTACTGAGGGTTGCACTCAATCCCCTTGTCAAGATCATTGATAAAGATATTAAACAGAACCAGCCCCAACAGTGAGCCCTGGGGAACACCACTTGTGACCAGCTGCCAACTGAATTTAACTGCATTCACCACAACTCTTTGGGCTTGGTCATCCAGACAGTTCTTTATCAAGCAAAGTGTACACGCATCCAAGTCATAAGAAGCCAGTTTCTTCAGAAGAGTGCTGTGGGAAACCGTGTCAAAGGCTTTACTGAATTCTAGATAAACAACATCCACAGCTTTTCCCTCATCTACTGGGCATGTCATCTTGTCATAGGAGACCAGGTTAGTCAAAGAGGACCTGACTTCCATAAAGCCCTGTTGTGTGGGTCTGATCACCTGGTTGTTTTGTACATACCACGTGATGGCACTCAAGATGATCTGCTCCATAACCTGCCACAGCACCAAGGTCAGGCTGACAGGCCTGTAGTTCCTTCGATCCTCCCTTTGGCCCTTCTTGCAGATAGGCACCATGCTTGCTGATCGGTCAATTGGGACCTCCCCAGTTAGCCAGGACTACTGATAAACTGCAGAAAGTGCCCTAGTGAGCACTTCTACCAAGTCCTTCAGTACACTCATGTGGATCTCATCCGGACCCAGAGACTTGTGCGTTGCAGCAGGTCGCTAACCATTTCCCCTTGGATTATGGGGGCTTCTTTCTGCTCCCCATCCCGGCTTTCCAGCTCAGGGGCCTGAGTACCTGGGGAACAACTGGTCTGACTATTAAACACTGAGGCAAGAAGGCATTAAGTACCTCAGCCTTTCCTTCATCCTTTGTCACTATGTTTCCCTCACACATCCAGTAAAGGATGCAGATTCTCCTTAGACCTCCTTTGGCTGTTAATGTATTTGTAGAAACATTTTTATTGTCCTTTACCACAATAGCCAGATTGAGTTCTAGTTGGGCTTTGGCCCTTCTAATGTTCTCCCTGCATAACCACACAACAGCTTTGTAGTCCTCTTGAATTGCCTACCCTTTCTTCCAAAGCTCATAAACTCTCCTGAGTTCCAGTTGGAGCTCTCTGTTCAGCCAGGCCAGTCATCTTCCCCACTGGCTTGTCCTTTGGCACATGGGGACAGCCTGCTCTTGCAACTTTTAAGATTTCCTCCTTGAAGAATGTCCATCCTTCCTGGATTCCCTTGCCCTTCAGAACTGCTTTCCAAGGGACTTGGTCAACCAGGCTCCTGAACAAGCCAAAGTCTGACCTCTGTCTGACCTTCCCCCCGATTCTCACTCAGAAGCACTCAATCCTATCAACACTATCATTAAGCTCAAGATAATCCAAACCCTACCTACCTAAAAGCTACCTTATCACCTTTCCTTCCTTGCCTATCCCTTCCGAAGAGTTTACAGCCATCCATTGCAGCACTCGAGTGTGCAAGTCATCCCATCATATTTCTATGATGGCAATATAACGTAGGTTTCCTGCTGTACAATGGTTTCCAGCTCCTCCTGTTTGTTGTCCATGCTGCATGCATTGGCATAGAGGCACTTCAGCTGGGCTGTCGTCTATGTCACCTTCTTAAAGGAACACCCTTTAATTCCTTTGAGGTATTTCACTGGTGTTTCCCCCTTGGCTCCTGTTTCCTCAGTAGCCCCTGGATAATCTCTGTGTGACTTTAACTGTGCTCCAGTGTACCCAGCACATCTCAGAGATATAGGCTGAGGGCTCTCACTAGCATCTTGTCCCTCTGACCTTGGTGTGTCATGTCTCAGCTTGTCCCTAGCAATCCTGATATTATCCTCCTCCCCCTCCAAGTCTAGTTTAAAGCTCTGTCAATGAGCCCCACTATAGCATGGGCAAAGGCTCTCTTCCCTCTTTGAGGAAGGTGAACCTCATCAGAAACCAGCAAGCCTGGTGCCATGTAAGCCACCTTATTATCAAAAATCCCAAAACTATAGTGATGACACCAGCCATGGAGCCAATGTGTTAATAGACTGGGTGCATCTGTTTCTTCTGGTGTCACTGCCTATAACTGGAAAGAGAGAGAAGAAAATAACCTGTGCTCCACAGTCCCTTACCAGCTGCCCCAAGGTCCTGAAGTCTCTTTTGATTGCCCTTGGACTACGTGTTGCAGCTTCTTCACCTCCCACACGGAAAAGCAGTAATAGGTAATAGTATGAGGGCTGTACCAGGCTAGGAAGCTTCCTAGCAATGTCCTTAACCCACGCCTCAGGGTTGCCTCCAACTATAATCCACCTTTCCTTCTATGTGGAGGCATTTTTGATACAGGGCGTAGACCTTTCTGGTGCTGGCAGTACCTCTGCTATAGGTGGACACTTATCCACATCATCCACTGACTGGTTTTCCACCTCCAGAGCCTCATACCTGTTACGCGAAGGAACCCTGGGAGGTGAGGTAGGTAAGAAGGGCATTCCTCTGCTGCCCTGAGCATGAACTTGCCTCCATTCACCGGGGGCGGTCCCGGCGGATACCGCGGGAGATTTAAACGGTCTCTTGGGAGCACGGCGACTGGGAGCGCGGCGAAGAGGAGCGCGGCAAAGAGGTGCGGGGCACGTTATTACAAAGGGGCAGTTTGAGCGGCAGGGCGAGCGGTCAGGGCGAGCAGGAAGGGCTCAGGGAGAGGCTGGTGGCTACCAGACAGAAGATTAAAACTGCTCCGGGTGCTGCAGCGAGCAGGATGGATACTGCCACCCAGACAGAGCCTCAGTGGGTCCATGCAGCCACGCAGACCCTGGGCTGTAGGCAGTGCCCCCCTCCCACACCAGCCCGTGCCTCTGGTACCGCTACACTTGCGGGAGCTGTGCACGAGTCGCAGAGCTCCTTCACGTGGTGGCGGAGCTGAGGGAGGAGGTGAACAGGTTAAGGACTATCAGGGAATGTGAGAGGGACATAGATCTTTGGAGCAGTGCCCTCGCACAAACCCAGCAGGCTGCTGGAGCCAATGTGGCGGAGCAGCTCGATCCTATAATCTGTGAGGCAGGGGGAACAAGAGATGGGGGATGGCAGCAAGTTCCTGTCCGGCGCAGGAAACCTGCTCCCCCCACCCGGACAACTAATCCCCAGATAGCCCTCAGAAATAAATATGAAACACTGCAGGTGGAACCTATCCCCCAGGAAGAAGCAGAGGAAGAAGGAGATGGTCCCCACAGCCTGGAAACATTCCCTAGGCTCCAGCATCCTCGGAGGGCCCTAAAAACATCCTCTGTCAAGAAAAAGAGGAGAGTGATCGTCTTAGGGGATTCCCTTCTTAAAGGAATGGAGGGTCCCATCTGCAGACCGGACCCGCTCCACAGGGAGGTCTGCTGCTTGCCGGGAGCATCAGTGAGGGATATCAATAGAAAACTCCCTTCCTTGGTGAAGGAAATGGATTACTATCCCCTGTTAGTATTTCAAATAGGTAATGATGACTTACAGCGCAGAAAGCTGAAAGCCATCAAAAGAGACTTCAGGGCTTTAGGGAAGATGATGGAGGGCTCTGGAACACAAGTGGTGTTTAGCTCCATCCCAATACTAAGGAATATGGAACAGGAGGTCAGGAACATACAGATGATTAATGCCTGGCTCCGAGCCTGGTGTGAGGAGAGAGGCTTTGGCTTCTTTGATCATGGGGTGGCCCACCCACCCCCAGGTTTTCTTACTAGGGATGGATCATACTTGTCTCCAAGGGGGACTAAAGTTATCTCTAAAAATCTAGTTAGGCTCTTAAATAGAGCTTTAAACTAGATGTGAAGGGGGAAGGGGAGGAGACCAGGCTAGTTGGGAATGAGCCTGGAAGTGGGAAACCGGCGGCTGAGAAATGGTGTGCTGGAGAGGACCACCAGTACACCACAACAGGGCAAGTGAGGGCGAGTACAAGTGGGGACAGTAAGGATGAAACTGGGTCTGTGGAATTAGTTACTCCAAGGACCAGTCAATCGAGAATAAACTCTCTTCCCTTTACGAGGGCTGAAGGTTCATCAGCCCAGCTGAAGTGCATTTACACCAATGCACGCAGCATGGGCAATAAGAAGGATGAGCTGGAAGCTGTTGTAGGGCAAGGTGACTATGATGTCATTGCCATCACAGAAACGTGGTGGGATGACTTACATAACTGGACTACAGCTATGTTGGGATATAAACTCTTCAGGCGGGACAGGAAGGGTAGGAAAGGAGGCGGGGTAGCCCTCTATGTCAAAGAGTGCTTTGATACTCTTGAACTGGATTACGGTGAGGACGGGATCGAGTGCCTATGGGTTAAAAATCAGAGGAGCCCACAAGAAAAGGGGACTTTGGATAGGAGTCGGTTACAGACCACCACCAAGAAAGAAGCTGCTGATGAGCTCTTTTATAAACAGCTGGGGACCAGTCTCTAAATCTCTGCCTCTTGGCCTTGTGGGAGACTTTAACTTTACCGGATGTCTGCTGGGAGTACAATACAGCAGAAGGGAAACAGTCTAGGAGGTTTCCTGGAGTGCATCGAAGACAACTTCCTTGCACAACTGGTTAGCGAACCAACAAGGGAGGGTGCCTCCTAGACCTGCTGTTTTGTGAAATAGAGAAGGGTCTTGTTGGGGATTTGACGGTTGGAGGACGCCTGGATTAAGCGATCATGAGATGATAGGGGTTTTCAGTTCTAGGTGGGATTAAGAAGGGGTTAGCAAAACAGTCCATTAAACTTCCGAGGGCAGAGACTTTGCCTGTTAGAAGGTTGATTAGCAAAGTCCCGTGGGAACAGTCCTTCAGGGCAAGGGAGCCCATGAGGGGTTGGGCGCTCTTGAAAAAATGAAATCCTAGCAGCTCAAGAGCAGGCCATCCCTGTGTTCCGGAAAAGGAGCCCGGCGGGGGGAAAAGCCAGCTTGGTGGAGCAGGGAGATCTCAGATGCTGTCAATAAGAAGAAGAACTCTATGTGCTTTGGATGAAAGGACAGGCATCTTGGGTGGACTACAGGGACGAAGTGAGATCGTGCAGGGAAAAAATCAGGAGGGCCAGAGGCCCAACTAGAATTAAAACTCGCTAAGTCTGTGAAAGACAACAAAAAGTCTTTCTACATTAACATTAACAGGAAAAGGAGGACGAGGGAGAATATCCAGTCTCTATTGGATGCAGAAGGAATAACAGTGACAGGGGATAAGGACAAGGCTGAGGTACTTAATGCCTTCTTCGCCTCAGTCTTTAATAGCAAAGAAAGTTGTTCCTCCTGTTTACAAATCCAAGAGTAGAGGGGCAGATTGAGGCTCCCGTGATCCAGAGGGAGGCGGTTAGAGACTTGCTTGCCCAGCTAGACGCCCACAAGTCTATGGGGCCGGATGGGATCCACCCAAGAGTATTGAAGGAGCTGGCGGATGTCCTTTCCAAACCCCTATCCATCATCTTCCAGAGGTCCTGGCTGACTGGGGGAAGTTCCACTAGACTGGAGGCTGGCTGATGTTGTGCCCATATACAAGAAGGGTTGCAGAGAGGATCCGGGGAACTACAGGCCTGTCAGTCTCACCTCAGTGCCAGGGAAAGTCATGGAACAGGTGATCTTGAGTGCTATCATGAAGCACATGCAAGAGAACTGGTGATCAGGCCCAGTCACATGGGTTTACAAAGGGCAGATCTTGCCAAACTAACCTGATCACCTTCTATGACAAAATCACTCGACTACTGGATGGGGGAAGGCTGTGGATGTAGTCTTCTTGGACTTCAGTAAAGCCTTTGACACAGTTTCTCACAGCATTCTGCTTCAGAAACTGTCAGCCTCTGGCCTGGACAGGCGTACACTCTCCTGGGTTGAAAAACTGGTTGGATGGGCCGGGCCCAGAGAGTGTTGGTCAATGGAGTTAACTCCAGCTGGAGGCCAGTCACAAGTGGAGTTTCCTCAAGGGGCTCAGTAACTGGGTCCAGCTCTGTTCAATGTCTTTATCAATGACCTGGATGAAGGCATTGAGTGCAACCCTCAGCAAGTTTGCAGATGACATTACGCTGGGAGGAAGTGTCGATCTGCTGGAGGGTAGGGAGGGCTCTGCAAAAGGGATCTGAACAGGCTGGACCACTGGGCCAAGACCAATTGGGATGAGGTTTAACAAGGCCAATGCCGGGTCCTGCACTTGGGCGCAACACCCTATGCAGCGCTACAGACTGGGGGAAGAATGGCTGGAGAGCTGCACGGAAGAGAAGGACCTGGGGGTGCTGGTTGACAGCCGCTTAACATGAGCCAGCAGTGTGCCCAGGTGGCCAAGAAGGCCAACGGCATCTTGGCTTGTATCAGAAATGGGGTCACCAGCAGGTCCAGGGAGGTAATTCTCCCTCTGTACTCAGCAGTGGTGAGACCGCACCTTGAGTACTGTGTTCAGTTCTGGACCCCTCACCACAAGAAGGATGTTGAGGCTCTGGAGCGTGTCCAGAGAAGAGCAACAAAGCTGGTGAGGGGGCTGGAGAACAAGTCTTACAAGGAGCAGCTGAGAGAGCTGGGGTTGTTTAGCCTGGAGAAGAGGAGGCTGAGGGGAGATCTTATTACTCTCTACAACTACCTGAAAGGAGGTTGTGGAGAGGAGGGAGCTGGCCTCTTCTCCCAAGTGACAGAGGACAGGACAAGAGGGAATGGCCTGAAGCTCCGTCAGGGGAGGTTCAGGTTGGATATCAGAAAAAAATTCTTCACAGTAAGAGTCATTGGGTACTGGAACAGGCTGCCCAGGGAGGTGGTCGAGTCGCCTTCCCTGGAGGTGTTTAAGAGAACGGGTGGATGAAGTGCTTAGGGACATGGTTTAGGGAGTGTTAGGAATGGTTGGACTCGATGATCCAATGGGTCCTTTCCAACCTTGTGATTCTGTGATTCTGTGATTCTGTTTTCCTTTGAGCTGCTGCTTTCAACCAGGTGGGAAGGGATACAGGATCCCCTTGATCTTGTGTTTCCTCTGGTGACTGCTTCTGTTTCTGTCTCAGGGAGGGCAGGGCCTGACTCCATCACTCTTTTTCAGACTCCCTCATGCTCCTTAACCTTTCTACCTCCTCGTGTATCTCTGCTACCATGTTGATTGGGTCATCCATTTGGTTGAAAGAAGAAATCATTTGTTAAAAGTTATAAGTTTGAATTAACTAAAATACAGAATTCTGACATAAAGGGTTTTTTAGCGGGGCGGTGACTGTATCTGGTTGAAGCCAGATAACAAGGACTGGTACATAGGAAAGACCACCAGCTGGGCCAGATAAGGCCCAAAGGCAGCCTAGAGCATGTGCAAGTAGGAAAGGTGAAAAGTTCAACGCGAGGAAGACTGCCTGTCTTCATCCCCAAAGACCCCATCGACCACTACCACAAGAAAATGCGCAAGCGCTAAGAGGAAGAGACCTATGATAATGAGTTCCCGGAATTAATCTTACTATGATAATGAGTTCCAGTGTCTAATCTTACTAACCCTACCCACTTCTTGGAAAAGTCATGACTATGTATGTTACCCTCATGCATCTTTATAACACAGCACAATAAATATGTGTCGGCTTTGACGTATGGTATGTAAGCTTGGAGGAAAGATCCCCCTTGCACCCTGTGCACAGCCGCATACCCGCACCTAACTCTGCATTTGGTGTCGTTACTCCACGAGTCAATTTTGGCACCCTAGATGGGACCCTCTCTGTCTGGCTGTGGGACCTGCTGAGGATGGGGACTCCTCTGGGCACCCACGGGATTTCTTGGGAGGACTCCCTTCACTCACCCAGATCACTGCAGGGACAGACAAGGACCATCTTTGAGCGGACAAGGTATGTGAGGTAAAGGGGGGACCTATAAATCGCAGAGAGACATCTCACGTATGGTTAAAGAAAAGTCTGCGTGACTTACCCCCAGGGGCTCCCGGGAGGTTTGGTTTGGTCAGGTCTGGTTTGGTTAAAAGCCCAGTTTCCAGTGGTGTTTTGATGGGTTGTGGTATTGCACTCCTGGAGTTGCACTCCTTGGAGTAATAATTATTGCATGTGCATACTCTAAGTGTTGTATGATGTCCCCAGCACCGAGTATAGTTTAAATATCCATAACATCGGAACACTGTGGATTCAATAGTGAACAACTCACGCTGTTATTGACTGGGCATAACCAACATTGTATTGAGCTAGCTTTGAAACGAGTGGCTGTGTGTGTGTGTGTGCGTTTGATACGCAGCATCGCTGCGAAGTCCTGATCTGCGGTTCTGTGACCCCATGAGGGGTGTGGCCAGAGACAGATGAAGCGATGAAAACATTTGTAACACTTGCATACTGGTTTTGCTACAGGGGTCTGAAGCCCCTGCTTGTCTTGGTTAATCTTTGAAATACATCTCTGAGACCTTTCAATCTCAAATGTCCATTAAGCCGGCAAATAGGTAGATTTACCTGAGGACCTTTGGAGTGGAAAGCTGCAGAGGGTGAAATTTTAGCATTATTCTAGCACACTGGGAAAAATTAGTTGGACATTGGGGAACAGAGAATAAGAAAACTCTTATAAAATATTGCAGTCAGTGGTAGCCTCTCTACAAGCTGGATGATGGGGAAAAATGGCCCCTGAATGGGACTTTCAGTTATAATACCCTTCTACAACTGATATTGTTTTTAAAGAAAAGCAAGAAAGTGGGATGAGGCAGTACATGCGGATATGTTTTTCACCCTCTGAAATCACCAGGACTATCAGAGAAACTGTGGACTGACACCTCCACAAGACCCTATGGTATTAACATTGATAAAGGAAAACAAGAAAAAAGGAAAAATAAAGTCGAGAAGATATTGTTCAATATGTAGGATAGGACAGAACACCATGCAGAGACGTACCCCCCTTGATCCAGAGTCAGAAGTAGGGATGCAATAGCTAATATTTATATTCTTAGAAAAATCAACACTGGACGTTCGAAGGAATTCACAAAAATTAAGGCCAACGGAAAGTAGGAATCTAGAGAGGCTGTTAGATGAAGCCTGGAGAATATATAGTAACTGAGAAGAAGAAAAGAAGAAGGATAGGAGGATGCTGGTTGCAGCGTTACAGGAAACTTGGGAAATAAAGAAACCTGGATCTAGGAGGGTTTTGGGAAGAAAGCAATGTTCATGGTGTAAAAGAAAGGGACACTGGAAGAAAGAATGCCCCGAAAGAAGAAAAGGAAATGGGATACAGGCTCATGTCAAGGAAGACTGACGGGGACCGGGGAATCTACCCTAGCGGATCCAATGGTTGTATTAAAGCTAGGGCAACAACAACAAAAATTAGAGTTTTTGGTTGATACAGGAGCAACATTTTCAGTTTTAAACCAAGATTTAACACCTATTGATGATGATTTTGTAATGGTAAGGGGAGCTACTGGCCAGAAGGAAAAGACGTACTTTTTGAAACTTTTTGAAACGTTTTGAACTGGGAAAACAGTGGGGGGTGGCATAAACTTTTGTATATGCCAAATTCATCAAAACCTTTGTTGGGGAGGGATTTGTTGGAACAATTGAAAGCGGAAATAAAATTTGAAAATGGAAAAGTAGAATTTAATGTAAAAGACCAACAACTAATTGAAGTTTTAAGCTTAGCTCTCATCAATACCCTCATCAAAATTTAGATACCTGAAGAAGTCCAGAACCAGGTATACCCAGTGGGGATGGGCATCAGAGGCACCGGGAAAAAGCAAAAACTGCCTCCCCAACAGTATTTAAGGCAAAGCAAGGGGAAAATCCTGAAAGAATCAAACAATATCCACTAAGAATGGAAGAGCGGGAAAGTATCTGATCAATAACAGCTCAGTTTATTAAATATGGGCTATTGGTAGAATGTGAGACAGAATATCATACCCCTATTTTACCAGTAAAGAAACCAGATGGGAAATACAGGATAGTACAAGATCTTAGGGATATTAATAAAATAACTGGGGACACCCTGTGGTGGCTAATCCCTATACATTATTAACCAAATTAGTATCTGAATTAGCTTGATTTACTGTAATGGACCTGAAGGATGCTTCTTCTGTCTGCCTTTGAGCCCAGAAAGCCAGCCATTGTTTGCTTTCGAGTGGAAAAATCCCGACTCTGGGAGATGAACTCAACTTACATTGACAGTGTTACCTCAAGGATTTAAAAACAGTCGTAATCTTTTGGAAATCAATTAGCCAAGGATCTGGAGCAATGGGAATGGCCATCTGGGGCAGGAGTACTATTGCAATATGATGACCTATTAATAGCCACTGAAACAAAGGAACTGTGTATGATACGGACAGTTAATTTGCTAAACTTCCTTGGACTAATTGGGTATCAAGTCTCTCCACAGAAAGCCTAAATGGTTCAACAACAAGTAACATACCTAGGATATGAGATTACCGCAGGACAACGGACACTTAGAACAGCAAGAAAGGAAACCATATGTCAAACTCCCAGGCCACAAACAGTCGAGGAACTTCGCACCTTCTGGGGTATGACGGGGTGGTGCCGTTTATGGATCCTTAACTATGGACTTTTGGTAAAACCTTTATATGACCTTTTGAAAACAAATTTGAAGAATCTTGTCTGGGGCAGAGAGGTTAACAAGGCCTTCCACCAATTAAAACAAGAACTGAGGAAAGCACCAGCCCTGTGTTTACCGGACACAACAAAACCCTTTTGGTTATTCTCTTACGAAAGATAAGGAATAGCCTTAGGAGTTTTGGCCCAAAATTTAGGGCCATATGGAAGAGCAGTGGCATATTTTTCAAAGCAACTTGATGAAGTGAGCAAAGGATGGCCAAGCTGCCTGAGAGCAGTAGCAGCGGTTATACTCAACATACAGGAGGCCTGAAAATTCACACTAGGCCAGAAAATTACAGTGTTTGCATCACATACTGTATCTGCAGAATTAGAAGTAAAAGGGGGATATTGGTTATCACCACAGAGATTCCTAAAGTACCAAGCCATTATGGTAGAGCAAGATGATGTGGAAATAGTGGTTACTAACATTGTCAACCCAGCATCTTTTCTTAGCAGAACTATGGGAGATCCAATATCTCATGACTGTTTGGAAAGGACTGAAGCTGTGTACTCCAGCTGCCCAGACCTGAAAGAAGAACCACTGGAAGATGCTGAAGGCTCCTGGTACACAGATGGGAGTAGCTTCAACAAGGCATTCATAAAGCTGGACAGGTTGGATATGTGGTGACCATCACAGATCAGGTGATAGAATTCAAGGCCCTGTCCCCAAATACCCCAGCACAAAAGGTAGAAATTATAGCCCTGACTTGGACTTTGGAACTGGCAAAAGGGAAAAGAATCACTATTTGGACAGATTCCAAATATGCCTTCCGAGTAGTTCATGCCCACGGGGCAGTCTGGAAAGAGAGGGGACTTTTGCTACTCAAGGAAAACACATAAAACATGCTGAAGAAATTCTTAAGTTATTGGAGGCAGTCCAGTTGCCAGAAAAGGTGGCTATCATGTACTGCAAAGCTCATCAAAAAGGAACAACTAGTGAAGAGCTGGGAAAATCTATGGCAGACTTTGAAGCTAAAAGAGTGGCTGAGTTTAGCCCACCAGAAATAGAAGTGCAATCCCTGGTCCCTGATGGTAAAATAGAAATCGATAACTGTGACCCTAAATATTCCAGAGAAGATAAAAAATTAATTGAAGATTTAGAGGGAAGGGTAGAAGAAGGGCAGTGGACAAAGACTCTGCAAGTGAAAACAGTAATACTGTCTACATTATTATGGGCCATAATTATGGCAGAGCATGGAAAGACATATTGGGGCATAGAAGCCCTATATGCATATTTAAGTCAAAATATAGTTGCTTGTAACCTATATACCACCATCAAGCAGGTAACTCAACAGTGTGAAATATGTCTAAAAACAAATCCTCCAGTAAAACGGAAGACTAAGTTAGGACAAATAGGAAAAGGAAGTCACCCAGGACAGCATTGGCAAATTGATTTCACAGAATTGCCAAAGAAAGGAGGGTATAGGTATTTACTGGATTTAACGGATACCTTTTCAGGATGGCCAGAAGCTTTCACTTGCTGAACTAATAAATTTAGAGAGGTAACTAAAGTATTGTTATAAGAAATAGTACCAAGGTTTGGGGTCCTAGCAGTAATATCTTCGTATCGAGGGTAGCATTTCATTGCAAAAGCTGTTCAGCAAGTTAATAAAGTATTGGGAATATATTGGCAATTACATACACCTTAGAGGCCACAAGCAAGTGGCCAGGTGGAAAAGATGAACCATTTGATTAAGTTGCAAATTGTAATATTGGGGCAAGAAGCTGGATTGCCCTGTCCTCAGTTGTTACCTTTGGCCCTGTTGAGAATTAGAACGAAGCTGAGGGCCAAGGAAGAATTGAGTCCCTTTGAAATATTAAACGGCAGACCTTATGGTATACAAATGGGTACAACAACACAAATCATAAATGAGATATTGTCTGAATATGTTCACAAAAACAACTCCAAAAGGTTGAAAAACAGGTTTTGGAAACTCAAGTGAGAGGTCTTGATGGACCAGTTCATAATATTGTGCCAGGTGACTATGTGTATGTCAGATCTATTTCAGACTCATCTTTAGAACCGAAGTGGGAAGGACCCTTTCAAGTTCTACTAACATCTCATACCGCAGTCAGGATTAAGGAACAAGCATCATGGATACATCATACCAGAATGAAGACAGCTCCTACGCCACGCTGGGAATCAACACTGACTGGACCCCTAAAGCTCCGAATCCAGCGAAAGGATGGAAAATAACTGTGTTTGTCATACTGGAATTATCGGTAGAAATAGTGATTTCTGGGAACAGAACTCATATGTAAAGATGACTAAATCCATAGCAAGCCATCTTAATCATTCAGATTGTTGGATGTGTACAGCTCTTCCCAGAGGAAGTCCAGGGCTGCCTTTGTTTGGAATATTATCTACAAATTTGACTTTGAATGCCTGGAATAAGACCCATTGCACCTTTGGAAAGGATGTGCAGAAAAAGAAGGGGCCCAAATTTGATTTACAAGTATGGAACGAGAAAAATATAATATATCTAAACAACCAAACAGGAGGCCAAAATGTGGGGACATTTGAATCACTTAGAAACCTAAATGTAATCCTCAAAGAGATTAATAAGAAGGAGAAAGGCAAGTTATTCTATCTAAGTAAGAGAACTGAGCAACGTAAGCTGGGCCCTGGATTTTGGTGGCTTTGTGGGGATGGATGGGCCAGAAAGAGTCTACCCATTAATTAGACAGGAATATGTGCGGGAGGATTCCTGATAACCTAGAGTAAAATATTCAATCAATCAGAGATTCCTAGTGGTATAATAAGGTCATCATGGAAAAGAACAAGATGAGGAACTAACCCTCTAGCACAAAGGCCAACCACTTTTCATAGCTTTGCAAGGTGATGCAACATAGCACAATAAATATGTGTCGGCTTTGAAGCACGGTGTGCAAGCTTGGAGGAAAGATCCCCCTTGCACCCTGTGCACAGCCGCATACCTGCACCTAACTCTGCGTTTGGTGCTGTTATTCCGTGAGTCAGGGTCACACCTTACACAGCTGTTCTTACTACTGTTATTCCTTGCCAGTGAAAGGCACTGGCACTTCCTGCAGCCTGAGACCTGGACAGCCGCATGTTTTCACGAGAGCTCTGTCTGGGTTGCCACATTCATTTTGGTGAATGCAGAGGACATAGTTTTCCACCGTGTGGACACCATAGCTGGGTTCCTTCTGATAGGATGATGACTACCAAATGAAGTTACCCCAGGCTGCTTTTTCTGGAGTAAGGGGTGGGAAGTGTGATGTCACTGTTTCTTTGCCAATGCCCACACCTTATCAGTGGCTCCCACAATGAGGCGCCAGCTGGCTCATCTCTCTGCTGCCCTAGTGCTTCCCTGCCTCAGGAAAACCTCTGTGTGCCAAGATCTGCCACTTCACTGCAGCTCAGGCCAGCTTCAGAACAGCCCACCTCAGCGACTGACTGCTGATGTTAGTTACACTGTGTTTAAAGCAAAGTCTTGCTAATATTTTGTTAAAACAAACATTTTTTTATGGAGCCTCTAGGACACGGAAGACACTTGAGGAAAAAAAAAATTAACTTACTTTCTCTCTTTGTAGACATGTGCCACTATATAGTGATATATATAGTGAGATAGTGACACTCATGTCATAATTAGAAGGGGATTTTACAGATTCATATACAGAGACACCGTAATATAAAACGCAAACTCTCCCCATCTCAGAGCAATGTATTTTTGGTTCTGCTGGGTTGGTTGGTTTTTTTTCCCCCTACGAAAGGACAGAAGGGCAGCTCCTACACAGAGATTGCCATGGCAGCTGCACCCTGGAACAATTTGACATCCCAAGCAGACAACACTTGGGAACTTCCGTGACCTCAAATGAAGCTTCCACATATCATGATCAAAATGAGAAGCACTATAAGTCACAAGGGAAATAATACTCCTAAACACAGTGAATTGTGAATCCTCTGTTCCCAGAGATTCCTTGTCATACGAGCCCATGTCATCCTTCTGGGAGCTGACTTCGCATTCACAAGTCAGAGCCTATGAGTTTGTTAATATGACAAAAATATTCTCCTTTCTTTTCCCAAAGTGCAGTCAAGAGGATGATAAGTAGTCAAAACTGTACACACTCCTTTCTCCTAACCTCTACAGCAGACATGCACACAGAGAGCTATGGCATTTCCTGAAGGGAATGAAGGGAGAATGCCAGCTGTGGCATGCTCAGATAGTTCAGAAACATCAATCATGTTATTACCCAGAAAGTGATTTCCTTGTCAGGCCCACAGCTGACTCGTGCATCTCAGCTCTAGCTGTATGAACTACCCAAGTCTGTGGCATTCATCTACAAGCAGCCTGCGGCAAGACTGCACAGGCACATTAATAACGTCTAACAGGAAGATTCTACAGGTCTTTTGATGCATCTGTGGGTGTCAAAAAGCTATTGCCACTGATGATCAGATACTGGTCAACCCTAACCATGAAAACCCAACTGAATCTTGATGACTCACTTCCCAACAAAAACTTCTATTAGTTTTTATGTTTAACCACAGTAAGTCAGTTTGATAGAATGCAGAATAATGAGGACAATTCCTCAGGTTTGGCATAATTAGCCAAGGAAAAAATTTCTAGATGTTGCACACAGCAAAATATTTTGTTGTGCAAGGGCATCCTAAAAAAAGGCTGAATTTGTCCAGTGCGAGAATCAGACAATTACTTGTGGGTGTGATAAATATGTACTAATAATAAATATCAGCATTTGGAACCATGGCATGCATACTGGAAGAATTACTTAGGGTCGAAATCAGACTTTTTTTTGTATACGTTTCACTTCATGAGAAAAGTGCAGCATGCCAATTTCAAGGGGGAGTCAAGCAACGTACTACAGGAAAGATCAGGTATACAGAGAGGAACACGAGGGCCTGAGCAAAAGGCAGGCAGCAGTACAAAGGGGAAGCTGAAGCATTATTACATCCATGGTCATCCTAACAGAATACAGACATGATACACTCACTATGCTTGCTCAGCAGACTTCTGGAAGGTCATTGACCCCTACCAGAGTTATTTTCTTCTTCAATAAGAAATTTGGGAAACCCTCCCCAATAGTGAGTATTTCCACTTACCCACTTATGACTGGAAAACTGCTTTACTAACTCTGCACATCCAGTGTTGAAACTTGCTCTGAGCATGTGTTCAAAGAATCACTTTCATTTACTGACAGGGTAAAACATCCAGTCACTGAAGTGGATTACCTATATTAAAGCCTCTGAGATTTGCAGCCTTGACACTGAGGAGTGCTGAACTCCATGCCTGGACATCTCTCTTTTGTACAGGCATTACACAGCTCCATTCCTGACTCCAGTTGTACATTGCAATGGAGACCGCATGCTGACTGCACTTCAGACTACATTCCTCAGCTCCCAGACTGTTTTGTTTGTTTTTCATCAGAAGAGACAGCCTAAAGCAATGGAAACTGTGGGAACTAACTGCAGTGTGTGAAAACACTATTTACAGTACTCCAGTGTTCATGCCTCTCAGACAATATAAATTCCTCCCATATGGATGCCTGTTGCTAGCTCGCCCCAGCCCAGACACAGCACGCACACAGAAGGATCCCTGGAAGCACTGAAGTCTGCAGGCTGTCCACCAGAATGCAAGTGGTAATTATCTTTCTTGCACAGAAAGGAAAAGTCAGAGTAGAAAAAGGGAGGAAGATAACTGAGCTGCTGTGATGCTGTGGGATTTAGGCTGGCTTACTTTGAAAGGAACAAAATAAACCTCTTCTAATCATACTGGTGAAAAAAAAAAAAAAAACCTGTGTGTGCATCTCCTCTGCCTTATCCCTGTGAGGCACGACTTTAATTCTACTACCCATGATATCAAAAGCCTGCTGTAAAAGCTGTCAACAATATACTAATGCTCACTTACACACAAAAAACCCCAAACCCCAACACTTCTGTATCTCTCTCCTCCCTTCTCCATACCCTCCTCCATAATGTAGCACCAGACAGCAACATTGACTCCTCTTCACCTTCTCAAGGCCACCTCCCTCAACTTCTCCTCTTTGGTCACCGCTCCAGCCATCCCCCTAACAACTTAGTAGTAGTCTCCCTTGTGCTGGGGAGTCCCAACTGGATCAGGCACCCTTCTCTCACTGTGCTGCTAAAACAGCCTAGGCTACAGTTGGCTGCCCTTGCCCCAGAATGTCCAGCTGACACCTGCTCGGCTCCTTGTCCACCATGTCCACCAAGTCATCTTCTAGAGGGTCGGGATTCCTTGACATAAATCTCACCTTATGTTTCTCTACTGCAAGAAGAATTGAGGAAATAATTTTTTTAAATCCCTAACTCTTAGAGCCCAGAGAAAGGAGGTAGTCTACATAATGTTTCACTTTGCTAGCTTTCTGTTGTCAGGACGCCATTAAGATGTGGTCTGGGAAAGGAGAGATAGACTTGTTAATGCAGACAACAGTCGCCAATTCAAGTGAGAAATGCAGAGCTCCACATAAGCTCCAGCAGAACAACTGATGCCCATATGGACCATGTGGACTCCAAACTGTGCTCATCCAGCCAGCATCAGCTAGGCTTGTTGTCCATTCACACTGGGGAGTACAAGTCTTTAGAAGATTTTGTGTTGTGCAATATTGTATAAACATTTTAAAAGCTAAAGTGACTAGTTGAAATCCTTTGGCACCAGAGGAAAGGCAAGAATTTCCATCTAGCCTTTGGTGTACAATTCATTTCAGCAGCCTAAGCAGACAACAGCACTTCGTCAAATGATATCAATCCACTTTCAAAAAGCAATGGGAAAACACCCGTGTGCACTGCTTACTGAGTAATTAATGGAAAAGATCTTAAAGTGGTTGTCTGACGTGAACAATGCTGTGACAGACTAGATAACCCACATTTCTGCTGCTTCTAGCTGTATAATGCCTTGTTGGTTCCCGATTCCTAAAAATGCTATATATTTTTATAATTTATTACTATTACCTATTGAAAATAGTACTTCAGCTTTTCAACTTCAGCTACATATAAAAGTAAAGGATGCCACAGAGCACTAGAAATACTTCAAATCTAGCTACAAATAAAGCAATTCCTATAAAAGGACAGACAACCCATGGTGCCTTCAGAGTCAACTGTTTGAGCAAAAGGACTGTCAAACTTGTGCTGCATGAGATTTCTAACTGCTGAAAGAAACAGAGAACTTTTGGTTCATGTTCCTCAGGAAGCTGTAACCCTTGACACATACATTAAGGTATGAAACCTGCAGAAATGCCAGGAGTAACTATATCTAACAAACATGAGTGACACCAATACCACCACATACCAAGGGTGCAGGATGCAACAGACTGGCAGTGCTTTGGGTTTTCCTGCTTTTTTACTTATGCAGTCAAAGTGCATCAGCATACACTTTCACCACATGGTAAAGAAGCAGGTCAGTTCTGTGACCTTTACACAGAACAGGCTCATTGAATTGCTTCTCTTCAGACCACCTGGTACAAGCCAAGCATAACAACTACACTTACACCTAGAATAATTTTAAGTTTTCAAAAATTAATGGCAATGAATGTCAGCACTGCTTCCAAGCCTTATCCATAGCCTTCACAAGCAGTCCAAATATAGGGGAGATGATCAAGTATCAGAGCACTGGTATCTCGCAGCTGTTACGCAGTCCCAGGTTGCTAGTATTTGGTCATTCTGAACAGCAAAGGAAAGTGTGGTCAACAACAGAAAGAAAGAAAGAAAGAAAGAAAGAAAGAAAGAAAGAAAGAAAGAAAGAAAGAAAGAAAGAAAGAGAGAAAGAAAGAAAGAAAGAAAGAGAGAAAGAGAGAAAGAAAGAAAGAAAGAAAGAGAAAGAAAGAAAGAAAGAAAGAAAGAAAGAAAGAAAGAAAGAAAGAAAGAAAGAAAGAAAGAAAGGAAGGAAGGAAGAAAGAAAGAAAGAAAGAAATGACAAAAGGCAATTAAAAGTAATCTCTGATTTGAAAACACAAGGTACCTTCTCATTTAACTTCAGTATTATCTCAGCACAGCCACAAAGAACCACTTTCAACTCTTCAAGTCATGGCACAAAGCTCTAGCATCATGACAAGAGTTTGAGACTCCTTGGTAGCATGCTCCCAGACTGTGCGTGTGAAGTATTATAGAAATAATGGCATTTGACTGAATGGCATGGAAGCAAAGTGCTGGAAATAAAATGGAGACACCTCAAAATTGAAGGCATTGTAGACAACTTTTAAGCATACCTCCTCTGCCAGAGACTGACACTATAGAGTGTGTCCAGTCGAACAGGCAAAATACAGAATCAGTGTTCCTTGCCAGTATCTGAAACAGGTCCCACACGCAAAACTAACATTTTCATGCACAATTTGAGTAAAACTCACTGAGGTTAACCTGCCCAGGCCTACTACTGACTTCTGCTGCTGTCTGCCAAATGGCAGCAATTGCCACAGCCGAGTACCAAACATCAACAGGCTGCTGGCTAGTACTAGCTGGGATATAAAGCTTCCTTGGGCAAATGCAAACCCATGGGTGTGCTGCTCTTTGATGTCCCTTGCAAAGCAAAGTTTATCCATTCTCTATGTGTAAATGAGCATTTTCCCATTCAATTTTTTCATAAAAACAGAAAGGACATTATTCTTAATTGTTCATCCAGGATAAGCAGACCCAACAGCACCTTTTGGGATTCAGTAGGCAAAGTAACAGAGGGCGAATAGATAGAGGAACAATTTCAAATTCTTGTCCCTCTCCACTGAAAGCACTAGCAGAACAAAGGTATCATTCATCATTAAAGTCAGTCATTCAAAGAAATGCAGTACACCATTGTTTTTCTGATTATGACTTGATTTTCAAACGTACATTACTGAAATATTTACTGTTTACCCTCAATCTCAGCATTTTCTCTAAAAATCTTATAAGGAGGAATCCAGAAATATCAGTGAGTTAGAAATATGCAGTAGACTGGACTGATTTGTTATAGTAAGTAACAAATCGTGATATTTTAATCATCTTTTGCATTCCAGTTCATGTATATTTTGAAGTCTTTAGAAATGCATGTGAATTACTTCTGTCCTCACACATAACAAGAAATATGAACTGTGAACATAAATCAGAAGATATAACACTATCAACACAAATGGACAATTTTATGTGTTTGCGTCTTCTAAGTTCAAGCTCAAAAGTTATTGATGGCCAATCTCTTCAGATGGTAAATGCACAGTTGATGCTCTGGACAGTTTTTACTAGCCTAAAAGAGCAACTAATTCTCTAAACAGGAACTAAGAGGATTCTGGCTCAACACTTCTTTCCCAAGCTTCCTGGCTTTACTGTTTTCTTGAATGGTACAAGTTCAACTCATTGCAGTAATAAACCCAAAACAATACAGTCTCACCAGCACTGAGAAATTTAAGCGACTCTTTCAGTCACTGATGTTTCAAGAATAAAAGAAAAATTGTGGTTTTAACATGTTTATTACATTTATGGAAGGAGAAAGCAAATCATTCTCTGCAGAAAATCACAGTTTTATAGATAATTCAATCTCTTGGCTTGCTCTGTGTCAACCTTGAGCTTTCCAGAGAGCTACAAATTAATTACATTACCTCTTAGGTTTTAGGTCCTAGGGCTCCAATTACAAGCATGGGTTTCTTCTGGCTTTCAAAATTTTCCTAGTCTATTCCATGATGACTCTCCTCAAACACATTTTCCTATCAGTTTTATTAACTCTACTCCAGTTGTCTTTCAGTCCCTATCCAATGCCTGGAGTTTGTGTCCACTGAGGCACATGTACTTAGGGGTTTCTGCAGTAGTGACCAGCACACAACCTGGTTTAAAAGCATGTACACTTCGAACATATCAAAGACTTACGTGCACAAACAAGACATACACATATCCTGTAACACAGACCCATAAGAACCAAAGCATGAAGCTCATTATCCTGAAATACTCCCAAGAGCACACCTTGTGCTGGGACATGGTGCTGGAACAACGATTTCAGCCACCTGAGCTGTATACGTTCTACAATATCTAAGCTGTGTTATTAGTTTAAAATTACATTAAAGGTCAAGGGTACACGCTCACCATATCTTTCACGATTAATGTTACACAAGTAGGCAACACTTCTTCAGATTTCTACTCATTTAACACAATATTTTGAGAAAGGGCTGAGGTGGGTGAAAAGAGAGGGATCTAGGACCCCTTCCCAAGATCCCTACTCCATCCGAAACCAGATAATGAGTCAAGCGCACTCTGTTCTTCCCATCTAGCTCTCTTGGCTGGTGTGAATGTCCCCAAGAATATATAGTTATTTTAACGTCTAGAATTTAGCTAGATGCATAAAAAAATATAGCATCTGCCATGCAGAATTGCCTTTTAAAGAAGGAGTACAGCAGGTTACCACACAGAATTGCTTTGAGCAGGGCCAGGGATGCCCGAGTAGGATTCATGAGCGTGTAGTTTCCCAGGGCAAACATACATATAGTTTTGGAGGTTTCCCATGTTTTATATGCAAAGCCATTCATTTTTGTCAACAAGCAATAATCTTTCTCTTGCTCCCTGCATGCTGGCACCTACCCGAAGAAAAAAGTGAGCAGATCAGAGTTATTCTGTCTTATCATGCTTGCTTCCTACAGCTTACTAACCAAATCCTGCCCAACTACCAGACATGCATGTTAGGCTCAATCGCACCCTTTGCAGGGCAAGGTCTGCCTGGGGTGGAAATGAAAGGTCATGTTGCACCCAGAATCCAAACCTTCTTGTCTGTGCAGAAACCTGCTACATTTCATGATTCCAGCCTTAAAATTGCCTGCCCAGACAGGTTTGGGCCCAGTATGGGGCTTCTTCAAACCACTGCTAGGTTGTGTGCTTGGCTATTTACAACAGTGCCTTAAAATCAGCACAGAGAAGCGGGAGAGGTAGTGAATAACTGTTTCTGAAGAGTATTTTCCCCTCTTTTAATAATTCTTTAATACATCTTCAATAAATCCTTTTAGCTCTTTTATAATAAATCTCTTAATGAATAAGTCTGGAAGTGTAAGGTTCAGCAGACTGGAAAATCCCAGTTTGTATAGTGATTTCCTCTTATATAATGTAAGGCAAATCCTTTATTGTTCAGGGTACCTCATACCCTAACTAGTACTAGGGCTTAGACATCCTAGTATCTTAAGGCATAGTTTATGCAGCTACAGGGGCGGGAAGCATTGTGTCAGAAAGGAAGGGCTTGTTACATGCATACTATGAGGGGAAGAAATACTCATGGATCAGATCATTTAAATCCAGGTTTACAACAGGGTTAGCTGGCCACTGCATATACCATTGCAATAAGATAGCTCACATGACTCACAGCCAGAAAAAATGCTTTTACTTATGCCTCAGTTTGTTGACATCCAATGACCTTCCTAATAGAATTGCGTTTTTAAGAACTAATAGAAAAGGCACAGCTCTTTTCTCCAAAGGTGGGCACAAAGCAACCTCCCTAACAAGGCTAACACTGGGAACTCACAATTACATATAGTGGCTTCACACATTCCTTCATATGTGACAAATACCACATAGTTCTAACACTTATTTCAGTGGTTTTTATTACAAAATTCATACAGCACATACTACTCTACGAAATAATCTCTGAAACTGGACACATGTTCACATACAAATCATAATGGCTTCAAAGGAACAATTCTGGACTGCTACGGAAAGGCAGCTGCGAGGCATGTGCCTTATTTTCCTTGTAAAAGGAGTTTGAATCTTTCATTGAATAGAATTAATAAACATGGTATGGTGACTTCCCTCAGAATTTTTCATTCCTAAAAAAAAAATGTATTACTCAATCAAATCATAAAAACCCATTCACATTAATTGCCTTAATAATGCAGTATAAAAGCTTTTTACTACTGTGCTTTTACGCTATCAATGAAAAACTGAAGGATAAAACCACAGGATGCTTGTTTTGCTTGTGTGTCTGCCATACCAGTCACACAAATATTCAAGTTTCTGGCTGCATCGTGAAACTACCACTATCTGTAGGCATATCAAAGAGATACCACTGCTATGAGTGCAAATATTCCATGAATGCAACTTGGCTCATAGCCATCAGGCAATAACTCTTACTTTCCAGCTAGTTGCTAGTTTAATTTCTCTTTTATTTACTTTCTGAGTTAATGTGAAAACTCAAATGGCCTGCAAAAATTTGAGCTTTGGGGAAATACCAGTGTTCATCTGGCACCACAGCTTGCAGATATGGACTTTCTCTCCTAAAAATCAAAATATCTTTTCATAAACCTAAACTTCCTTAGGAAAACCTCCCATATCAGAGCATTACTACTTCCATTTGTCAAGAAACGTTTGTCTTAGGAGGGATCAAGTCATTATGTGGCACTGAAGACAAATACATGCATCCATGCTAGATCTTTAGGCTACATTCTTACTCCAAGAAATAAAATACCATTTTTTATCTGATTCCTAGGGGAAATAACAAGTAGGTACTGTTGAAAGGATCTAAAAATCAGATAATTACCCTAACAAAATTACACTATGAAGAATACAAGGTCCAACACAAAAAAACCAAGACGAACCCCATAACTCGGGATCAAAGAGCGGGAGGGGAGAGACAAAGAGATGTTTATAGAACATGTTCTAACCTGTCACAGTGAGGCAAGGCTCAGCTCAATCGCCTCACTCAATACGAGTGGACACATGTCCAAATATTTATTTTCTTATTCTTGGTTGGAATATTGTGCATACCAGCCCACAACACTTTGTCTGAGAAGCAGTTTTTAGCTAATAACAATGTCACTGTGCTTGAGCACCCAGACAGACCTAGTCCCCTGCAATTTCTTCCTCTTTTCAAAGATCAAGTCAGCACTCAAAGGAACCCATATTTTGTCAGTAAAAAACATGCAAGCAAAAATTATGGAGATCCCAAACAACCTTTCATAAAATTATCTGTGGGAGTTGCTTTGAACTCTGGCAGCATCATATATAGCTGTGTGTCAACTCAGAAACGAACTGTTTTGAAGGCAATAGTAGCGGATTTTCCTAATTCGTTGAATAAAGAAGAATTACAGGCACAGTGTTGGGTTTTTTTGTGTCAGACTTCATGTATTTGAAGTGGAGGTTTTTCAGCTGCTGTCAATGTATTGTTGTAGGTCTGAATAACTGGGCTAATAATTACTTAGAAGCCCAATACATTTCCTACATTGTGGTAAGTGAATAACCATTCAAGCCAGATGCAAACCAGAGACCCACTCTTTGACATGGCTTTGTCAGCAGGTGCTTTGTATTTGAATTTGTTGGTGGTGGCCACAACAAAAATACACTTGCTTGGGCTTTGTGTGTTGTTTCTGAAACAAACAGCACTACTAAAATTTGGCTAGTTTAACAAAGCATCCATTAGGTTTCTTTCTGCCTCCTTTCTTCCACCAGATTTTAAGACCATGAGAGTTCCACAACGTAAAATGATGAACAGAGAGCTTGAAGCACCATTTATGGAAGCTTGTCACACAACTCAGCGGTACACTAGGAACCACTGAAAGTAGTTCATGGTGCACAGGTACTCCAGTGTGTTTTGGTTATGCTTTCTGCTTTTCAGTGCCAAAGATTAGCAGACTTGCATCCAGTTTCATGCTACAAAACACACCAGAAAGTATACATGAAGCAAAAGCAGTACTGTCTCTCTGTTTAAAAAAAAAAAAACTATAGGCTTTCTAACAACTAGAACTAAGATCAGGACAATTTTTATTTCACGGTTTTAGAATTCCCTTTCAATTGACTGCATTCTTTTTTTCATTTTAGAGGTTTATAATTAATAAACTACACTCTCATGGTTCCCAAGTATGTTCTAAACTTTGAAATAAAGACATCGCACTTAAAACACAACCATTGTATGCCACGAATTCAGCACAACCATGATGCACTTTATACCACCAAGAAAGCAATTACATGGTCCAAGCACCTGGAAGAGTATCACCCCATGGAGAAAAGGAGAAAAACAAGGCAACCACAAACACAGAGATGGGAGATCCTTAACAGTAGCAACTTGCAAGTAAAAACAATGTTTTCTTACATTTACCTGGCTGGTATCAGTTCACTCCAGTGAATATCCACTTCCGAATGAGAAGCATGGTTGGCTTTTTCCTGTGCAATCTGAAACGGGAGACGTGCTCCTGATATCGCTGCATAAAGACTACTCAGCAGCAGAATGTAGCGGTACTTGGCCAACACAAGTCAGCTAATGGAGTTGGACATTTTCCAGGCCTCCTCGCCTGCTGCTGAGGGAGAACTATAGCTGTAAGCCGTATCAACATCAAATGTCAACAACTTGGCATCTGCAGTAACTCAGCCTTTTAGCCTATTTGATGCTACAGCACTGAAAGATCTGAGAGACTCAAACCATGGCTTTATCTTGTTAATGTATCAGGAAGAGTTATCTCACTACAAATAAAAAGGTGTAAACCAACTAGATGTCAATCCTCCAGTAGTGCTCCACCAACTGTGTAACCTGTCCTTTATGGGCACCTGTGCCTTTTGCTTCTTGGCACATACAAGGTGCTTCAGCAGGGAAAGCCTGAAAATGCAAGTAGATCCACAAGTTCTGCACAAGTAAGTGCAAGTTTCGGCAAGTTTCAGCAACAGCACAAAGGCAATTAAAAAGAGATTCATGGCACTCACACGTACTGCAGGAGAAAAGCTGAGCACCCCATGGCCATCAGTGGTGATGGTTCAACTGCACTGATGTTCCAAGCAAAAAAATTAAGAGCAAAGGGAAGAAGGTCCAAGACAAGCAGCTGGCCCAAGGCCACCACCACAGGCAGCAGGGGACAGCAACAGAGAGGAACCAAAAGCAGTGGTGCCATGAGGGACAGCGTTCCCCAGCTCCTGATAGATCTCAGTGAGAACAAAGCCTCCCTACTTGCAGTACGGGAAAGAGAACAATAATTGTATTAACCTGCATGTTTTCTGCATTTAGTATAAAATATCAATCATTTAAAGGTCAAAATTTATGCTTCCAGGATCCATATTTAACCATGTTGGCACTGACTGCAACATTCACAAATGCTGAGAAGAGAAGCATATGCATCTACTAAAGTTTTCTTTACCATTTTTCTCCCAGATCTTGAGCAATCTTGTTTCCCAGGCAGTGAAGATCATGAAGAGTGAAGATCTTGAATCCTTCCCTTTAACTGATAGCCTTTATTCACCAGCATGCTTCCCCAGTTGGAATAGTGTCTTCTTCACTTGGTCCCTCTAGAAAGTAGCTTCTGAAGATGACCAAGTCCTCAAGAATACTGCGAAGACTCAGAGCAGCATCACATAATTTATTGCCTGTGCTTCTCAGAGGCTACAAACACTCCCAAATTTTCTTCCCTCCAATTCCCAAAACAAATCTGTTGAAAAGCATCCAGCATTTCAGAGACATCAGACTGATGTTAGCTGCCTGCTATTCTTTAAAACACCTTTCCCTACAGTCTCCCAGCTACTTCATCAGTAATGAAGTGAATCTAATCTTTCTGCCATGAATCATGGAGCTGATAGGCTATACTAGCTAGCAAGTACTGGAAGTAGCTGTTTATTTTAGTGCTATTTGAAGTCATTAAGTAGCTATGCCGCTAAATCTACTCGAGGGGCGGGGAGAGTCAGCTTGGTGTAGAAAGTGTTTGTACATCAATGCCCTTTTCCTTTTTCTTCTCCTTCCTGCCGTTAAAGGGACATGAATTTCATCTTTGACTAAGCCTCATGGGACGTGCTGATGTGATTTCATAATATGCAGAGCACTGACAAACACATTTCAGCAGCATCAAGGGAAAACCTGCAATTCCCATCCCTCCACCACCCAAACCCCAAAAAACATATACTCAAAGGCAAATTTGTGGTACAAGCAAAAAAGGTAAAGAATAAAGAATTCATAATTTTAAAATATGATGCTCTTCTATCTAATAATAAGTATGTAAAAAAAATATCTTTGGGGGAAAAATCCTTTGTATGGAATAAAAAATTTACATGATGTAGAGTACTGAATTGTTAGGCATGTATACATTATAAGCAAAAGCACTTCCCAGGAGGATGCCTGTGTAGAAGATGCAGAAGGAGTAGAAGAGTTCTAATGTTGCACCTTTTGTTGAAGTTTCTGAAAATCATCACCATGGAGATGGATTTTATCAATACTAGGCATAAATTTTGAGCTCACAAAGGAGAGGGTTGTTTGTTTTTTAAACATATACTCATATATAAAAATGAACAATAGCAAGTATACATACATACATGTACTTACACACACACATCCCTCTGCTGAGTATAAACGTTCCCTGTAGATGCTTTCATTAATAAAATCGTGTTGGTTGTCACTGAAATAGGAACTGATCTTTGCAAACATTGTTCTAAATTAATTTAAGAGAATAAGCTTCTAGCCAGTAAAAATGAAATTTTAAATATTGTTCTTATGTAAAGGTCAACACATTTCAGAGTTAGCTCAATCTCACAGACCTTTTTTCTCTAACTGTAATAACTACATTTTTAACTACAGGAAAGGAACAGCTTAGAGAGGGCATGGCTGTGTGGTTTTCTTATTCTTTTTACATAATTCTGTAATGCAATTAGATCCACAAAGAGCAACAGAATAACTTTCAATGTTATGCTTGATTTTCCACTTGGAAACATACCCTTAGAGCTGTGGTATATCTTATTACATGTAAAACTTTCGGATGCTACTGGAACAGACTTCCTGACCACATGCCATTATTCAAGCCCTTGCAATGACTTTAGACTCCCTTATCCTCCCCAGGCATTCACATGGGAATAGTGAGTGGAGAAAAGATATTTAATCGTAGCTGTTACAGCTAAATTCAAATTTGATAGTTACTAGTTTTCAACCTAAAATGCTCTTTGCCATTTCAACATATTATGGTACTTTCCACAATATCCTGTCATAATTGGGCTGCAATCTTGTCTCTATTGAAGTTCCTGAGAATTTTGCCACTCAGGTCAGGAATGAGATATAATGCTACAAAATTCCAAGTGGTGATTTACCAGAAAAAAAAGGAGAAAATACATTATAAGATTTTTAAAGTATTTGGGAGCTTGGTTCTTGCAAATCATTATTGGAATCACTGAGCCAGCCACAAGTAGGATCAGCACACAAGCACCTGACTAAGTTACTTCCTCCCTGCATTAATTAAACTGTATGTTTTAGTTACAACATTGCCTCTTAAAGAAGTATTAAAACACTGTCAGCTAAAAATAATAACAAGCAGATCTCTCTTGTAACAACATACTCTCTCAAAAAGTGCTAAAGCACTAAACCACTTTGTTAGAGGATTCCCATTTGCTGCATGTTTCTTTTCCTTTCTCAGGCAAATTTATTTCAATGACATTAAATGGCAGCTCTCCAGTAGTGATAAAAATGTAAATTCATCTCCACTGAGAAGTCAGTTTTGCCAAACATTTCAATGTACTTGAAAGTGAGGTGTAGCAGCACAGCTTGCAGCTTCTCAGATCATAAATACCAACTGTCCAAAACTCCATAAATCTGTCTACTTATTCAGAACTACATGTAAAGAGAAGTGGTTCAAAGACCTGAAACGTGTCACAGTACAGTCCTCACATTCGTTCAAGTTATATTCCTATTCGTCTGCAGCCTGAAGCTGGAGGCAACCAGGAAATTTGAAGTCAAGCTCACCTTTTATTCTGAGTGCATACAGTTCTTTTTTGCACAGGATTAATTTTTTCTTTTAAACACATAATATAATTTACATTGCAAATACATCTGAGAATGAGAAGGTAGCTCCAGCTGATGTGGGGGTGGGACCTAGCGTGCAGGCTACAATCTGCGTGCCCGGAGTCCATACGGAATTGGCATTCTCCCTCCAGCTCTATCAATCATCCACTCCACTTATTTTTAATTAATCTTTAGTGATATGTTTGAAGTAGATTTCAATCCCCTCTACCCTGCCAAACATATGACTGAGTACTGCCCATGAGAATGCACAGGGGAAGTGGCACCCCAAACTTCTCCTGACAAGCCCACAGGTACACCCATGTTGCTGCATACTCTCCTCTCTCCCTTGAGGCTGTACACCTGCAGGGAAATTCTCCCACTCCAGTTCTGCATGTCTGTTTTGGATTCTCAGTTATGAACTGAACTTGTCTGTGCACAAGTTCTGTGAGAGACAGGCACAACTTCAGCATTCTTCAGTTTTCCTGAGACATTATTATTAACCAGAAAATTTAAACAAGCAAATAACAAATTCAAAACCTATAAGCAGACCCCCCTAAAAAAAAAAATAGCAAAAGATGATTAAATTAATTTCATTTAAATATTTATGGTTCTTTTCCTTGCATCACTTAGATGAGACACCAGTTAGCATAATATCTGGAACATTTTACCCTAATGACTGAATAGTTAAATGTTTAATAGTGGAATGGGAGAAGAACAGGAATCAAAACAACTTCCTAGGTGCCTAGAGGACATTTGGGGCCAGACTTCCAAGTATTCCCAGAGTTAAACAGAGATTAAGGTCAAGTGTCACAATAAACCCTTAAAATCTTCAGTAACTGTGTGGGCACACTTCCTTTCCAACAACAGAGTGAATCATCCCTCTTCAACATAAGCTCGTTTTGAAATACAGTAACAAAGGCAGAATATTTCGTTCTTATTTATTATTTAAAACATAACACACAGTTTTTCAAGAAAGGCTTTTCTGAAATAGCTGCATGTGTCAAAACCCATCCTAGATAAAGCATCTATATTCACATAGTACAATCAGTCACAGAAATGCTGTACCACAGTACGCATCATCTCTCTTGAGCATGCATGCTTCTGTGCAAAAACAGTAAGTCTAGCTTTTTCCCAGCATTAACAGAAAGATTATGGTAATGTAAGCAGTGTTGCAGGACTGAGAATGGGTCTTTACAATCTAGCAAACCAGCCCACATTTACCCCTTAACCTTTGAAAAGTCTGCAGATGATTGCTGTGACCCTCACAGACAGCGCTGTGTCATGTCCTGATAGCCTGCAGAGAAGTCTGTTTTGGCATAGCAACCTGGGCATCGTCAGCCAGTGTTGGTTTCATTCCCACTGGTGGTCATTAGTTTAAACTCTATGGCAATTACGAAGCAGTACTTGTATTACAGTTTGGAATCCTCCATACTCTTCTGCACTCATCCTCAAAGCAGAAGAGGTGGGAGAGCTGCACGCTGAGGCTGACAGCACTTTCAGAAGATAGTCTGTTGAGTAGCAACATGAGCAGAACAATCCTCTTAAGAAAAAAACTGCTTGTGAGGACATATCACAGATGGAAAGAAAATCTGAATTGTTTTGTACTTCAGGTGAATTTTTCCACCTTTAAGGCTCATTTTCAATTCTCTAAGAGCCCTCAAGGCCAGGAGAGGATTATTCCCTAGAAAGGAGATATAGTTTATTCAATTTTAGAAACAACAGTTACTTTCCAAAAGGATGCAAAGGGTGATCATAATTTATGAAAATATAACGTGAATATCAATCATAATTTTCCATTTGATGACTATTCACAACACAACAGGACAGTTCAGCCTATAAATACTTATGTACAATTATAGAAAAATATCTTGAATTAATTTAGCAGGTTTAAGTGTATGTATGATTTCCAAAATCTACTTTAATTCCACCAGATTCTATATTTTTTTCTTGGTATATTTTTCAATTCTTTTACTTTTATTCCATTAAATACTTCCAGCTGCTATTTGGCTGAACTACTTGGCTGGCCACCTTCTAGAGAGGTGGGCTTTTTCTGATTACCTTGATTTTTTTCTTGCGCATTTGGATGAATTGGTCTTTATACCTGTTGTCTGCTAACACTTCCTGAACGTTCAGTCTAGCAGCCAGAACTGAGATGTTTTTAAACCCTAATTGTTCATCACACAAAAATGGTTACAGCAGCTGCTATACTACCTCGAATACTCTCCAACTCTTAAGTAGCCCTGGACAACAAGATGCTTACAGTATCATTAGCATGGTATCACTAAGCTGTTCTTTTCAGTTACAAGACAAACATATACAGCATTTTGGAGTACAGCTGCCTACCAGAAAAGCAACTGGAAACCATTTTACATAAATCAAGTGAGGAGAAAGTAAACATAAACATAAACTTACATTCATATATTAAATCTTTTTGCTTGCACAAACCAGTTGGGTTTTTAATGTCAAAATAATCTGTAATTTAAACGCAACTAGAATAAACTCTTTATGTATTTACTTTCTCTTCTTGTAACATATATATATTAATCAAAGACAGATTTGTGTGCCTGTCAAGAGAGAGGCAAAACGATTCAGCCTTAAATATATATTTACCTGCTGCCTATCATAAATTGCCAGCTTTGAGATTAGAGTACTGCCAGATTCTATTAAGCATTCACCTTTAATTTCTTGCCAGTTTTGCTTCCAGGACCTGATACAACATCTGCAGGGGCTCATAAAAAAAACCTCCATCTGTTCAGGCTACTTCATACTCAATGGAGACTTTTTAATGGGATGATTCACCTCGGTAGCTAAACTGCTGGAAGAGCCCAGACACATTCAGTTTTACACAGCTGATAATATATGGCATCAATCCCTCAGTTCTTTACAGCACACAGAAACATGGTTTTATTTTGGCTACCAAAAGACATGTTTCTCTGCTTCTGTCAGCTCACAACTCTGACTACAGAACAATAAAGTCAATACCAAAATCATATGTATAGGTGTATAGTAGCCTGCCATCAAAAGCACATTAGCAGATGGACAACAGAAGGAGGGAGCATTAAGATACCCTGCTGAGGTGGGTAGCTTTCCAGCCATACTCAGCTAGGGCTGCCCTAAAACAACTCCTGATGACCACCGTGGCCACCAAAGTGGGAGGCTGCAGAGGGCAGCACTGCAATGCAGTTGGCTTGCATTACCCATCACAGGCAATAAAATATTAACTTTATTAACCTCATGGTTGCATGGATCATTAAATTTCCTTGATTCCTGAAAACCATAGGACTCTTAATGATTATCAGATTTTTTACATGCTTATGCAGTAACTGGCCCTTTATAATGAAAGCTGGTACAACACCCATTTCAGTTCTGCCCATGTGCCCCCTTCTTGAGACTTTCAGGAGGAAGATTTTTCATGAGGCAGCATGAAGGCTTTGGCCAATAATACCAGGGTGCCTTCCAAAAGGATACTGGGATGCCGAGTAGCAAGGACAGAACTGGTATTGCCAGCACTCGGAGACCACAGCAAGAGCAGAAACAAAGCTAACCCTAAGGCAGGAAGACGTAGGAGAGAAATAGGAAAAGCTCATTACGGATGAAAAGGGGATTGCAATTCTTTCCCTTAGCAGGACAAAGAGAGAGATGGAAAAAGCAGGAATCACCAAAGGCCTGGCTATAATACGACTGCTTGCTACCACAGGATACAAAATCTTAAGTAAATTGGAAGCAGCAGCAAACAAGCGGTGCTCTCAGCTAATTGTCTGGCAACATACCAGGGCAGAGTTCAGCCTGTTCACAGGACATTGAAGATGTCTTTACATACTACTTTGTAACCCATCTCAGTAGATAGAACTAACTGATTTGGAGAAGATACTCTGTGAGTATTTAGATTAATCTTATGAACAGATAAACTATTCAGTAGGTCTGTTCAGTAGAAATTAGGAGAAGGAGTTCTCTGTCATAGCTGCAAAACAAAATAATTGCCATGGGAGCACAGAGGTCAGGCATCAACTGCCTCAGATGCACAAAAAGTCCAGCTGAGGATCCTAAACCTCATTCTGTTAGTAAGCTCACAAAGATATAAGTATATAATAAGGTGTATAAATTAGCAAAGCAAACCACTAAAAGAACTGCCACATCACTCCAGCATTACATTGATCTCACTATCATTCCCAAAAGTAATTTTCATAGTACTGTTAGAGAGAATAGGTATTCCACTGAGCAGTAGGGCTGTACAGAACCTTAATAATTTTTTTTTGCAGCAAGTTATGCAACTCAGGGAGGAAAGGGCAAGTTGAAGAGCTAATCACAGGATTTAATCTTTACCTATTCTCTTCAGAAATAGAAGCAGGTGAAGTACAACAGACCTCCGAATATGCACTCCAGCTACATCAAGGCCGAATTGTCCAAATGTTTTTGGTAGAGATTTTAGTTGGGCTCTGAACTTTATGAATTATGTGCTTTAGAAAATAACAAAAACATTTATATTAAAACAAACAATAATCCTAAAACCATCAAGGAACAGGGGACAGTGAGCAAACTGAAAATAACAGTTTAAGGTTCAAAATTTGCATAGCTCGGTAGCATTACACTTGTCTCAATTTCACATGTAGACTAAGACACACAAAACACCTTAGGAAAAACTTAATGCATTACTGCCTCTATTTCAGACATGGGAAACTCCACCAAGGCTACACAGTTTCAGGGGGTGTCACAAACGTGCCATCCAGCACTAGTAATTACGTCTGTGCACCTATGCATGACATTATATGCTTTCACATATAGCAATTTAATCTTTTAAGTCCACAGTGTCACAGTTTAGACATTAATTACTATGGAATAAAAGCCTTATTAAATCTCTTCCCCAGCCTTTGTGGTGTAAGGCAACTTATGAATGTGACCAAGATTTTCAGGGCATTTCCAGGGGGAGTATCCTCAGTCTATTTATTTCAAATAACATGTTGATACGTAGTTGGACACTGTTAAAACATAAAAGGAATCAAGAGAGAGATGATGCATTAAGAAAACAGCTGCAGATTCAGCAGTACTTAATGGTACTCTGAGAATGTAGACCTCAGTTATCACAGCTCCATTGTCAACATTCTCTGCCAAACATACTTGAATTGTGGTTTTATCACTAAGGTACGTAGGAGTCTCAAGAGATCAAAAGAAATTTCAAGTGGAAAATAACTTCCACATTTTTATTCTCCCATCACCTGCATGTGTGGACAAAGTTGTACTCAAAATACAGAACATCAACATATACACCTACGATTATTATAGCTCCTTTAAGAGACTCCACTTCTATGTGGCTTTAAAAAGACTGACATGTAAAAAGCCTTTGGGGAGTCTTTAAATGGGTTTTAGTACATTGAAATCTAACTCGCCTTTGGCAAGGCTTTTAAATGACAATCCCAAATATGCATTTGGAGTCAATGGAACAGTTACAGTATTTTAAATAAAGCCTGAATAGGTATCACAAGAAAATACAAAGATTAATAATATGGAACCACAACAAATGGATTTGCAATAACTTTTGGCAAAGTCTTGCTCTAGAGACACAGCGAATGACCAAACCTTTGGAAGGAAGACAGGCTTGTCCATGGGCCCAGCTCCTACCATAATGACAACTCTCTAAAGTAGTATCCCAGGCTTTTCAGTGTGTCTGTGCTGCTATTCTCTTGCCACTTTCTAGGAAGAACTACTGAGTGCTATAGTTGTGTGTATTGCACCATGCTACATATTCACAGTTCATTTTTATTTTAATTAAAACAGAACTATGTAAGACACACCCCAGTGCCTTTTTAAATCATGAGTCAGGACAGATGTAACAAAAAAAATATAATTGTTCACGTTTCAGTAATCATAGGAAATAATGTATTTGGCAAGTAATCCACTTCTTATATTGCACTATAGTTGAACATCCAGGTTCTTTATTACTTTCAGGCTACACTGACACTGTAATAATATTTCATAAACATAAACGGTAGGTAATTAATGCATATAATTCCAGGAAAGCAAAATTACTTTATCTGGAAGGCCAAAACATATCCCTAACCATTCCATTACCCATCATTTCTGTACCAAGAGCAGTGTGGAAGAGGGAGATACAGCAAGGAGAGCTTCATTCATACCCAACCCTTGCAGCTAATCACCACCTGCAGAGTATCTTGCAATCCATATCCAACACAACACTAGACATCCAATAAACAGAATGGGAAAAAAAATTAAACAGCTAAAAATGGCAATGTTTTCAAGTATTTGTCACTGCCCAAGCTATGACCTTTCTACTGGCACCGTCCAGACAGAACAGATGGAAGCTAAACAAGCTTTTATTCATCACAGGCCATAACAATCTGTAGGCTGGTCTCTGTGCTTGGATTCTCTTTCACCATTGATCCCCTGCTATATCACAAATGGAAAGACAGTAAGGGCATGCATGCCTTGCATGAGCAAGTTTTATACTATGAATATTTTTTGCCTTTACCCATAGCTTAACTTGGTTTTCCATTGATAAGGAAATAAGAAGAGTACTACCCAAATCATTTCATGTTCTCCCTATTTAAATACTTCCCTTTTGGAGAGCTACCTACATTTTGGCAGCCCGCTGTTTAATTCCATTACTCATTCTCCTTAGCTCCAACCTCTGTAGTCTCTCGTACCTTGATTTTACTGGTTGGCCCGCCTGCTACTCAAAGTACATTCTCTCACCTCTGAACTATCTTATATAGTAGAGATGTTTATTTTGTCCTCTGAGCAAAGATATACCTGGGGGTTTCAGGAGTATATCTGAAGTTTTTCCTTAAGCCCCTGCTTTCTTCTCTATCCCTAGAAAATGAGGTCCACACTTAGAGATTACAGTAAACCACAACACAAACTGAAAGGCATGAAGCTGAAGGCACCCTGTCCTTCTTACGGAAAACAGCCCCTGATGTAGATAATCTTGCTTGGAGATGTTTATCCAAGTTCACCAAGGTCTCCACTGAGCCAGCTCATTCTTTCATCAGCCTGTGTAAACCTTCTGTTATTACCCCTCTAACATAACTTTAATGGTGTTATTGTCCTTGACAGTCACATTATTCCACCGGAGTCTGGAAGCCCCTTGTTGGCCCCATGGGTAAACAGGACCCATTCACTCTTGGTGAAGCCTTTCATGGCAGGAACAGAGATGCATGCAGTGTCTGAGGCATCCCTGTCCCTCTTCCCAGACAGCCACAGCACCACAGCATGGAAGGCACGGACAGGGTTACTATTTTGCCACCATATCCCTCCCACTCCCATCTCTTGCTGAAGACAGCAGCCTAGCAAGCTTACTGCCAGCTTTTACTGCCAAGGTCGAGGACAGCAATGTGCTCTATGCTCTTGTGGCTGAGTCACGCCAAATGGTAGCAGATGGCATCTTGCCCCTAGATTCTGTAGTTGTGGCATTGTAGTTAGCAAGCCATAAAGATCACCCTTCCCTGGGCATTTTCTTTCTCCCTCCTCCACACTGGCACACAGCAGACTTGTTGATGAGGCTATCACATTTTTCGTAGTCACCCTGAAAGAAGCCCTTTGCAGAACAGATCCTCCTGCCAGCCTTGGCAGCACAAAATCAGTGCACAGATGAAAAGGCAGGCTGCCCCTGGACATGCGGTGCCTGCATACCATGGAGGATGTTGGCTGCTGGGTACAGCTTGTTTCAAGCCAGTGCAGAAGTCCTTCTCCTCCAAAAGAAGAGACTATTTGGTCTGCAGCAGAAATCAAGATAATACCATCAAGCATTACTCTTTTACATTTTTCTTTCATTAATCATCACCTGAATTGTAGACCAGTTTAATTAGGACCTGACGGTCAACCTTGCAGTTGTAGTTTGAAGCTATCTCTTCACAAACCTACATCAATCACTTGTTCCTCCCTGTTATTTCTTCCAGAAAATAAGAACTAACTACTCACTGAAGTTATGAATATAGCAGGAATCTGAAATACAGCACAGAAGATCAAGATTTCACAAACAGTTATGTCTATTAGCTTTATGAAAGACATACTATTTAAATAGCTGAGATTTCCATCTCTAGAGGTAGCAGTACAAGCTAGACTCCATAAAGGGGAGATGACACAATGTCACCCTGGGCAAAGACATTCACATCAAATAGAAAAGTCTTCCTTTCCTGTAAAAGGGAAGGAGTCAGGTTAATCTGGCTTTTACCATGCTGAATAAAAAATCAACACCATGTACTAGTACATGATACAACTGTGAAACTGGCAGATATGAGGTAGAAATTCTGCTTTTCAGGCTTAAATTGAAATCCTCACAATCCCCACGGGGTGAAAATGTTGTGTCTTACTCCTCTAATACAAGCCTGAAGAAGAAGAAAGATAACATTTTATTTTAAATAGGGATCAATGTTTCCCTAGCACCCATAAGGGAAAGGGGGGGAAACAAAGAAGTCTGCAAGAAGTGGATGAAGAGCAAAGGACTTGTGAGCCTTTTACCGCCAAAGCCACAGGGTGGAGAATAAGGTTGGACAGTAACACCCAAGCACATGAGAAAACACAAAGCATATCTGCCTTATGATCTGTAAATTTTACGAAAATAATCCAGTTTCTATTCAGATTACATAGGGACTAGAAGTACCATATTTGGAGGCTGTTTGGCTAAATCAGCCTTCGCTCCAAATAGATCTTGCATTTCCTGCTTCTTTCAGAGGTAAGAGGGCTGCACAAGTTGTTTCCTGTCTAATTCTGACTGCCACACCAGGGGCACAAGCTCCTTCATACACCAAGGAGGCCAGATCTGCCTTCAGATTCAGCCACGGGCTTCCCAGATAGTTTTAGGCAAGTCACCTACTTTCTATCTTTCCTGCCATTCCACGTGGGATACCACTAGCTATTTGACAGAGGAAGTATATGCATTTTCATTGATTTACTGCAGAGATTCTTGCTGACAATGGCAACAAGCAAGGGGAATTTATTCTTAATGATGTTGTTGTTGCAGAAGACTGGCAGACATCTGTACTGTAGAACGCCCCACCAGATGTAATGATATCTTGAATGTCTATGCTTTGGAGCATCCCCCCCATAACATTTCTGTCTTACTTCCTACTACAATGCTGCTTTCATTACTTAGTGTAGTTAAGTACAGATCATCTTATAACAACTGAAATACAAGAAGTGCACACAGGTAATTGTAATAAAAACAATATCTTATCATAAAACTTTGCACGTTGACTAAATCAAGCTTGGATCCTCAATTCTATAAGCAGAGGCAGACAGCAAGGCAAACAATATGATAATTAATCAAAATAATGTCAGCAATATGATTGCATCCCTTGGGAGCATGGCAACCCGGAGCACAGCAGAGGAGCATGGCAAAGAGTTGCAGGGCACATTAGTGTAACAGGGCAGTTTGAGTGGCAGTTCGAGCAGGGAGGGCACAGAGAGGGGCTGGAGGCTGGGCATAAGGGACCGTGGACTATGGTAGCAACCCGGCAGAAGATTAAAACAGCTCCAAATGCTGCAGCGAGCAGGATAGATGTTGCCACCCAGACAGAGCCTGTGGGCCCATGCAGCTACCCAGACCCTGGGCTGTAGGCAGCCCCCTCCTACACCAGCTCACGCCTCTGGCACTGGCTCCACTTGTGGAAGCTGTGCTCGTGTATGGGAACTTCTGCGCATGGTGGCAGAGCTGAGGGAGGAGGTGAATAGATTAAGGACCATCAGGAAATGTGAGAGGGAGATAGATCACTGGAGCAGCGCCCTCCCACAAAATCAGCAGGCTGCTAGAGTTAGTGCGGCTGAGCATCTCCCACCTGCAAACTGCAAGACTGGGGGAACAAGAGATGGGGAATGGCAACAAGTTCCTGCCTGGTGCAGGAAACCTGCTCCCCTCAACCAGACAACAAACTCCCAGATCCCCCTGAGGAACAAATATGAAGCGCTGCAGGTGGAATCCATCCCTAAGGATAAAGAAGATGGCTCCCACAGCCTAGAAACATTCCCTAGGCTGCGCCACCCTCAGATGACCATAAAAACATCCTCAGTAAATAAGAAGAAGAGAGTGATTGTCTTAGGGCTTCCCTTCTAAAAGGAACAGAGGAACCCATCTGCAGACCAGACCTGCTCCTCAGGGAGGTCTGCTGCTTACTGGGGGGATCATTGAAGGATGTTACTAGAAAACTTCCTTCCTTGATGAAAGAGAGAGATTACTACCCTCTTAGTAGTATTTCAAATAGGCAATGATGACTTACGGTGCAGAAAGCTGAAAGCCATAAAGAGAAACTTCAGGACTCTAGGGAGAACGTTGGAGGGCTCTGGGACACAAGTAGTGTTTAGCTCCATTCCAATGCTAAGGAATGAGAAGCAGGAGGTCAAAGAGAAACAGTTCATTAATGCCTGACTCCCAGCCTGGTGTGAGAAAAAAGGCTCTGGGTTCTTTGATCATGGAGTGACCCACCCCCCCCTAGGCTTTCTTACTAGGAATGGGACACACTTGTCTCATAGGGGGACTTACTAAAAATCTAGTTAGGCTCTTAAATAGAGCTTTAAACTAGATGTGAAAGGGGGAGGGGGACGAGACCAGGCTAGTCGGGAGTGAGCCTGAAAGTGGGACTCCAGTAACTGAGAGATGGTGTGCTGGAGAGGACTGCCAGTACATTACCTCAGAGCAAGAGGGGGCAATTATACCTGGGGACAGTAAGAATGAAACTGGCACAGTGGAGTTAGTTATTCCATGGACCAGTCAATCGGGAATGAGCTCTATTCCCTTTATGAGGGCTTAAGGTTTGCCAGCACAGCTGAAGTGCATGTACGCCAATGCACACAGCATGGGCAATAAGAAGGAGGAGCTGGAAGCTGTTGTAGGGCAAGGTGACTATGATGTTGTTGCCATCACAGAAACATGGTGGGACGACTCGTATAACTGGAGTGCATCCATAGGGGGGGGATATAAACTCTTCAGGCGGGACAGGAAGGGCAGGAGAGGAGGTGCCCATCTACAAGAAAGGTTGCAGGGAGGATCCGGGGAACTACAGGCCTGTCAGTCTCACCTCAGTGCCGGGGAAAGTCATGGAACAGGTGATCTTGAGTGCTATCATGAAACACATGCAAGAGAACCGGGTGATCAGGCCCAGTCAACACGGGTTCAGAAAAGGCAGGTCTTGCTAAACTAACCCAATCACCTTCTTTGACAAAGTGACTCGACTACTGGATGGGGAAAGGCTGTGGATGTAGTCTTCTTGGACTTCAGTAAAGCATTTGACACGGTTTCTCCTCAGCATTCTGCCCAAGAAACTGTCAGCCTCTGGCCTGGACAGGTGCACACTCTCCTGGGTTGAAAACCAGTTGGATGGCCAGGCCCAGAAAGTGGTGGTAAATGGAGTTAACTCCAGCTGAAGGCCAGTTACAAGTGGGGTTCCCCAGGGCTTGGTACTGGGTCCAGCCCTGTTCAATGTCTTTATCAATAATCTGAATGAAGGCATTGAGTGCACTCTTAGGAAGTTTGCAGATGACACTAAGCTGGGTGGAAGCATGGATCTGATGGAGGGTAGGGAGGCTCTGCAAAGGGATATGAACAGGCTGGACCACTGGGCTGAGAGCAATGGCATGAGGTTTAACAAGGCCAAATGCCGGGTCCTGCACTTGGGGCGTAACAACCCTATGCAGTACTACAGACTAGGAGAAGTCTGGCTAGAAAACTGTCTGGAGGAGAAGGACCTAGGGGTGTTGGTTGACAGCCAACTGAACAGGAGCCAGCAATGTGCCCAGGTGGCCAAGAAGGCCGATGGCATCTTGGCTTGTATCAGAAACGGCATGGCCAGCAGGTCCAGGGAGGTTATTCTCTCTCTGTACTTGGCACTGGTGAGACCGCACCTTGAGTACTGTGTTCAGTTCTGGACCCCTCACCACAAGAAGGATGTTGAGGCTCTGGAGTATGTCCAGAGAAGAGCAAAGAGGCTGGTGAGGGGGCTGGAGAACAAATCTTATGAGGAGCGGCTGAGAGAGCTGGGGTTGTTTAGCCTGGAGAGGGGAGAACTTATTGGTCTCTACAACTACCTGAAAGGAGGTTGTGGAGAGGAGAGAGCTGGCCTCTTCTCCCAAGTGACAGGGGACAGGACAGGAGGGAATGGCCTCAAGCTCCACCAGGGGAGGTTCAGGCCGGACATCAGGAAAAAAATATTCACAGAAAGGGTCACTGGGCACTGGAATAGGCTGCCCAGGGAGGTGGTTGAGTCACCATCCCTAGAGGTGTTTAAGGGATGGGTGGATGAGGTGCTGAGGACCATGGTTTAGAGAGTGTTAGGAATGGTTGGACTCAATGACCCAGTGGGTCCCTTCCAACCTAGTGATTCTATGATTCTATTGAGGAACATAATTTCTAAAAAAGCTTGAGTTACCACTGCCTGATTTTTGCCAGTACTGTCTTCCGACTTCACAGAATTTGTTTGCGAATCTAAGTTTCAAGCTGTGCTACATGAGTCAACCTAAAAACTGAAGCCCTGAACAGGGCATCCAACATAGAAGCGCACCTATTACTTCACTAAGTCTTCTTAATGTCGCCACTAGAGGGACATACATGGCACTAAATAAATTAAGCTAGTAGATGTTAAAAATGCTGCTCAGGATGCTATTGTAGTTAGGAGGATAAAGGGCATTTTGTTTCTTTTGAGATGCAGTTTGTATTTACACACCACAGAACGCCTAAAGTATTAACACACATGATTTTGGATTGGCAAACAAAATGGCATGGCCATGTCCAATATTTAATGGATATAACACAGACAAGGCTGAAGACATGCTGTAGCTTCACAACTCATTCAAGCCATACACCTGGAGTGTGATTTATCTTCAGCCCCACTAAGTGTGCACTATCAAAGTTCAGGAATTTCGTCCCACCTTAAGAGAACAATGGAAAAAGCCACCATTGCTTCCCCTGCTCCTCCATTTGGTCCCTCAAATCACTATCAAAAATCATCAGAGCAAAAAGCTCTCATTCCAGTTACCTTTCTCACTTCCCACAGACCACCAGGCTTCATGGGAACTATCTCTGCATGTCTGGCACTACTTAAGCCATTTGCCAATATCTATATTGATCATCAACCTTCAGTGCCAGCTGCACTGCTGAGGTGGAGGTAAATCTCATCACTGCTGTGATTTCAACAGGTAGCATTTAAAACATGGTAGGAATAAATCATGTCACCACACGTCATTTCATTACATAAGCTACATCCTCACTAAGAGAAAATCTGGTGTATGCTTACACTGATGGTGGAAGATGTTCACCACAAACTCAATTTCTAAGTTTGCTTTTATGACACCTAAGTTTTTAAAGATGCCTCTGCTGTTATGTTCCAAACTCTTGTATGTAGCAGATGGCCACCAGAGTGACACCAATGGGTCACACAGAAAAGCTCGTCCAAATGAGTAACATTACTAACTCAACCTGTGGAGCAAACATGCATCAGCTCACACACACCGCATGTTAAGCAGGACCAATAAAAGCAGTCTGTTTCCAAATGAAAAGACTGAAGTGAAAAATAACTTCTAGACTTCAGCTTCATATGCCATCCCTGAGTAATGGCAAAGGCAGGCAAAGAAAATTAACTCATTCAGAATTTTTACAGATTCTGTGCAGTGTTCCGCTACATCAAATTAATGCCATTGAGAACAGATGATTGAAAAGTAAGTGGAATTATTACTTTACAGCAAAGACGATGAAAGCTACAAGTGTTCAGGAGCTTTCAGAAGAGTTTCATCCATTGTCTATCTTAAAAATAGGCCATAACTAGGAAATAACATTCAGGAAACAGGCAGTATTACTACTTCTTCTAATACAAATACACACACTTTCAACCTATAATCTGTACTTGCTTACGAAGACAGAAGGGACTCAAGGTAGCAAAGTTCATACATGAAAATTTCTAATGCCTCATGTTTCACTCATACTTCCGCTAATTTTTTTTACACGTCCAAGCTGTATCACTAAGAATTTCCAAGGGTCGCTTAAAAAAAAAAAAAAAAAAAAAAAAAAGCAGGTTAGAGTTGTTACAGCTTCCTTTGAAGTATAAGAATGAGACAGTATAAGAATGCCAATGTGTCCATATGCAAAGGGGTGGCTCCCTACCAAACATACTCTGAGAACTCTGTTACTCACTGTGTTACTAAGGATGATAATGTGTTCAGGAAATCTTTAACAGGGAATGAGCAGCACTTAAAGCTGCTTTAGCGCATTATGCCATTATATGGAGCTATCTATGTATCTATGCACAGTAAGGCTGGTGCCTATTTGATTAAGCAGCCTGCGAGCTCTCTCCAGAAGATATCAGAGGCACAATTAGTTCAGTTGGCAGTATCAGCAATGCCCTTGAGGTCCTGTGCTCCTGACAACTAATGAAGAGGCACTGTGGGCTATCAGTGTGTGTAGGAGGAGGCATTCATCTTTGTGGCAGCATAAATTAACCCACTAGGGTCACACCAAGAGGAAACAGGAATTCAGTACAAGGAAAAAGTCAAAGTAGCTGACTGGTTTAACACTTCATTTGGGGGGTTTATATCATGGAGAAAAGGGAATCAATTTTGCATTACCCACGCTATTGATGAAAGGAATACATGACAGCATAGGTAGAGAGAGTACCTCAGAGCCTGGCTGTGTGCACATGTGCACCATGGAAAGGCATCTTTTACAACACGATGAGAAACATCTATACACAAACAATTTTCTACTAAAGTCAAGGGAAGAGAATTTGCTTAGTCCATTATGTTTGTAACACCCTGCTATGCCTTCAAAGAAAGCTATTTGCCATACATGTGGGTGTATTCTTACCCTGGACATGGCAATTACTTCTGAGACAATAAGGCATGGGATCTCTTGCCCCTTATTTCTCACAAGGATAAATCCTTACAGAAAAACAAACAGTTCTACTTCAAAACAACGGGGTTCAAAACCTTATAAAGCATTTCCATCCCCAAGACATCACGTTGATTTATACCAGTCAGAGTCAAAGGTAATCATCTGCCCCCCCATTTGGTGCCTCAATGTAGAGTCCAGTCTTTCCCACCCCACAGCAGTCCTACTATCATAAGATTTGTAGGACTGCAAAGTATTAATATCAGAAGCAAAGAATATTGAAATAGAAACTACAGTATCCAACTTCTTAAGGTTTGGATCACTACATGATCCCAATGGGATCACTACAAAGAAAACTGCTTGTTTGGCCAAGAAAAGATTTATCTGTAATTCCTGTAATTCCTGGTTTGTGTTACTTATGTCCCTTATGGGAAAAAATGCAAGTGAATTTATCCACATTTTCCAGGCCTTAGTTAAATATGCTGTCAATCAGTAGGTGACAAGAATTATCACTTACTGTGTCCTTCCCATTTCAGATGTTTGAGAACTCATGGCAAAAGTCTCAAAGAGTTAATCTGCTAAGCACTGTGTATCAACAGGGTACTGGGGTGTTTTTAATAACTTTAAAACGTGCTGGCAGCCATTTATCTTCTCAAACCTCCCAACATATTTATGGAGTCTAAAGAGCCTGTTGACTGACGGTGAAATCAGTGTGACATACATATATTCAAACCAGATCCCTCCTGACTCAGTCATGGGTGCACAGACCTAAGCAAATCTAAGCTAACTTAAGTATAAAATAGCGATCATGCAGAAATGAAATACCATCATCCTTCAGAACTGAAAAATTCAATAAGCTTTGAGGAGTAAAAGCCTATTGCAGCAGCAGAATCAAAATAGTTTACTATCCAACCTTTTACGTAAAGAAAGCTTAAACATACCACACATGCACAACCCACCTCATGCTCCCTATGAGAACAGTTAATCTGCAGGAAATTTCATTTGCCAGATGGTATGCAATTAAAGACATAAAGAAATAAAGAAAAAGGCCTGTGGACACTTCTCTTGTTTTTCTGACTAATGAAAAAAACAATCAGTCTAACAATGTCAAAGTTCTGGCAATTAATATTTCATTCCATTGTAGAGATTCTCTAATAAAGTCACAGGCTCTTGGGAAACGCTATGTAGCCAATGACTCACAAATCCATAAAGTCAGGCTAGAAATCTGATTAAATATGCTCACTGTTCTGAGAAAGCACAGTGTAAACATTTAATGCCACAAAAATGGGATTCAAAACATGCTGTGAACAATAACTGAAGATTTCCAAAATAATATAAAAAGATAAAAATATTTCATAGGGCATTCTTCACATCAGCACTACGCAGCACTTTGCTAACATCAGTTTGTAAAACCTACGGCAGACTTCTAAATTATCTGAAAATAATTCTGAATACAAAAGCTGTGATGCAAAAGCAACTAAATGTTTGAACAGTATCATAGATGTAAAGACTGCTGGAGTATCAAAACTAAGTCCTGAGACAGGCTTGTACATGGCAGTCCAGCGAAACTGCTTTTGGTTTACATCCGTTCCAGCTGAAGCATTTCGGAGGACAGTTTAAGTATTTTAAGTACATGTCATATTTTGATTTATATCCTCCTCTTCTGCTTGAAGAAGCTGAAGTAAGTTTTTTCCTTTTGGCTTGCTTTCAGTTAGTACCACAAAGAGAACCAACACTTCCGTTGCAGAGCATCACTAAGTAATTGCTTCTTGAAAAGACACATGTGCAGAAAAAAAGATGTGTACAGAGAGATATCATCTAAATGAGAATAAAAATGGTGTTATTTTCCTCAGCAATATATTTGCACTTGTTCTCTTGACTACAGCTCTCAGGCTGGACAAACTGACTTTAAACAAACCCGTCCCACCTTAGGGACGGGTGGGTGAGGTGCTGAGGGGCATGGTTTAGGCATTTTTAGGAATGGTTGGACTCGATGATCCAGTGGGTCCTTTCCAACCTAGTGATTCTATGATTCTGTGATTCTAAATGAAAGTATACAGTGCTGATGGTAATTCCTGCCTTCTGCAATCTCTACCAGCCATGCTCAAGAAAAATCTCACATTCCCAGATGGTAAGGAGATAGCCCAGGAGCCATACACACAAGAAATCAACAAATGTGCACATGCAGAAAAAAAGCAGCAGCAAAGACTTAGAAGTAACTTCCATGAAAGTTACTTAATATTAATTTCCTAATGGTCTGAATAACCTCTAAGAATGAAACCCCGCCTTACTCTGCAGACATGTAACTTAAGGCTGCACTGAGAATGCTGGTGGGTTGAACAGACTTTGGTAACTCAGTACTGCCAAAGTAAAGATTCACAGACACCGATGCACATGCTGGACTACGACACTTTGCTAATAATGAAAAAAAAAATACAGCATACACTTATGTAGTTAACAAGCAAAAGATTCCACAAGGAATATCAAAGATCAACATTCAGAAATTATGTTCTAGTTTAAACAGCTCTAATTAAATATTAACATTCATACAATTGAAAAAATCATCAGAGAAATCTTTGGGATATTTGTGTCTCTAGAGGAATTCATGCATTAGAGCAGATTATGCAAACAGATACCATGCTGGCAAACAAGGTTCCGTAAGCTCGTCTTTCAGTGCTGTTTTTACATGTAATCTGCACGTAATACAGGACAGGGACAAAGACATAGATGATTCAATAACATTCCAATGGTGAAATACCATTGGAGTGGTGAAGTATCTTCTTACCTCTGATGCCAAGCTGTAAAATGATTTCTCACTCCTATACAAAACTGCATAAGGACCTCAAATAACAGCAACTGGGGAGGTAGCAGTACGAGCAGTTTAGTTTCCAGGATTAAAGTCCAGTCAATGATGAAGCACATTCCTTCACCTATTTAACAACTATAATCTCTTCTAGGCAATTACCTACATAGTCCCAGATTATTTGGAGCTATTGGTCCTTCCTGAGTGCATCAGAAGATGAGGATTCAAGTCCTAGGAACTCCTACAAACATCTGGACATCCATGGGAAAGCAGGCTCCTACCACAAGGCTTTCCACACTGCCCTTACTCAAAATGCCTTCAAGCAGCAATTCTTGCAAAGTCCAGAGGACTCCCAAAAAGACACCGAATGAGATTTTATCTTCTAAATAAAACTAGTAACAATCAGAAAATAATCACAACCACATGAACAAACCTAATCACACAACTTAGCTACATGTGCATATTTCCCATTTAAAAGGTATTTATTTAAATGCTCTCCTGGTTTTGTTGAGTATGCAACATTCCTCCAAGGATGAGAGAAGCTGTTAATAACTACAGACATCACTAACCACCTCTTGGTCACATTGACTCTGGTACAGAAAACTCCTGACAGAAGAGTGGCGTGGGCCCCATGCTACACAAGAGACAGTTTCACTCTTGTAAATAAACCTCTTCAGCACAGCAAAAGAAAAAAAATGACCTGGTTTGAGTATTGAACCACATCATGACTTAAGGAATGAATAGAATTTTTCAAAATGCAAATTAAAGACATTTGTACTTTAATTACAGCATCAAAACTGCAAGATACTTGTCTCCACACACATTTTTTTTTTCATTTGTCTCCAGAGATGGCTATGGACAGAAAACTAGTTTCATAGTATAAACGTACTCCCACATACATTCCCAAAATAATTTGCATATATTACCAATAAACAAACACACACACACACGTACACACCAGTTTTCAGGCCACCCACAGACATGATATACAAAAAGAGGACTTGTCACCATAGCCTTTAAGATTATAATTAAAATTACTTCAACTTTTAATACAGGGAAAACAGAATCGAAGAGCATCATGAGCTTCTGCACCTTACATTTAACACAACATTCATTTAAGATGACAAAATAAAATCAACCCTGCAAATAGATTCATAGAATCATAGAATGGTTTGAGTCGGAAGGGACCTTAAAGACCATCTAGTTCCAACCCCCAGGCTGCTCGAGGCCCCATCCAACCTGGCCTTTAACACCTCCTGGGATGGTGCAGCCACAGCTTCCCTGGGCAACCTCTTGTAGAGAGCTTCCTCTTGTCCAGACTAAACAATCCCAATTCTCTCAGCTGCTCCTCATAGGATTTGTGCTCCAGACCCTTCACCACCTTCATTGCTCTTTGCATGTGTTCCAACAGCTCAACACCTTTCTTATAGTGAGGGACCCAAAACTGAACATAGTACTTGAGGTGTGGCCTCAGCAGCACCAATTAGAGGGGGACGATCCCTTCCCTACTCCTGCTGGCCACACCATTTCTGATACAGGCCTTTTTGCTTACCTGGGCACACTACTGGCTCATGTTCAGCCGGCTGTCAATCAACACCTCTAGGTCCTTTTCCACTGGGCAGCTTTCCAGCCATTCAGCCCCAAGCCCGTAGCATTGCATGGGGTTGTTGTGGCCCAAGTGTGGGACCTGGGACCTGGCACCTGGCCGTGTAAAATCTCGTAGAATTCACCTGGGCTCATCAATCCAACCTATCCAGATCCCTCTGTAGAGCCTTCCTACCCTCAAGCAGATCAACACTTCCACCCAGCTTAGTGTTATCTGCAAATGTACTGAGGGTTGCACTCAATCGCCTTGTCAAGATCATTGATAAAGATATTAAACAGAACCAGCCCCAACAGTGAGCCCTGGGGAACACCACTTGTGACCAGCTGCCAACTGAATTTAACTGCATTCACCACAACTCTTTGGGCTTGGTCATCCAGACAGTTCTTTATCAAGCAAAGTGTACACGCATCCAAGTCATAAGAAGCCAGTTTCTTCAGAAGAGTGCTGTGGGAAACCGTGTCAAAGGCTTTACTGAATTCTAGATAAACAACATCCACAGCTTTTCCCTCATCTACTGGGCATGTCATCTTGTCATAGGAGACCAGGTTAGTCAAAGAGGACCTGACTTCCATAAAGCCCTGTTGTGTGGGTCTGATCACCTGGTTGTTTTGTACATACCACGTGATGGCACTCAAGATGATCTGCTCCATAACCTGCCACAGCACCAAGGTCAGGCTGACAGGCCTGTAGTTCCTTCGATCCTCCCTTTGGCCCTTCTTGCAGATAGGCACCATGCTTGCTGATCGGTCAATTGGGACCTCCCCAGTTAGCCAGGACTACTGATAAACTGCAGAAAGTGCCCTAGTGAGCACTTCTACCAAGTCCTTCAGTACACTCATGTGGATCTCATCCGGACCCAGAGACTTGTGCGTTGCAGCAGGTCGCTAACCATTTCCCCTTGGATTATGGGGGCTTCTTTCTGCTCCCCATCCCGGCTTTCCAGCTCAGGGGCCTGAGTACCTGGGGAACAACTGGTCTGACTATTAAACACTGAGGCAAGAAGGCATTAAGTACCTCAGCCTTTACTTCATCCTTTGTCACTATGTTTCCCTCACACATCCAGTAAAGGATGCAGATTCTCCTTAGACCTCCTTTGGCTGTTAATGTATTTGTAGAAACATTTTTATTGTCCTTTACCACAATAGCCAGATTGAGTTCTAGTTGGGCTTTGGCCCTTCTAATGTTCTCCCTGCATAACCACACAACAGCTTTGTAGTCCTCTTGAATTGCCTACCCTTTCTTCCAAAGCTCATAAACACTCCTGAGTTCCAGTTGGAGCTCTCTGTTCAGCCAGGCCAGTCATCTTCCCCACTGGCTTCTCCTTTGGCACATGGGGACAGCCTGCTCTTGCAACTTTAAGATTTCCTCCTTGAAGAATGTCCATCCTTCCTGGATTCCCTTGTCCTTCTGAACTGCTTCCCAAGGGACTCTGTCAAGAGGCTGAAGTCTGTCCTCTCAAAGTCCAAGGTAGCAAAGAGAAGGCTACTAAATCACTGTAAGCACTACACACAGAAAGAAGTACCATTCACTTGAAAGTTTAATGGTCTTTAGACAAATCTACGCCCCAGGAAAAAAACACCCAATCAAAAAAAACAGCTGAAAACAAGCTTAGGATTTCAAAGCAGTGATGCTTGCTGACGTTACAATCTGTTTATCCACCCATAGTGACCAGGGAACATTCTTAAGTGACGGTACTGACGTCATCAAGACCATGTCCTATATTGATAAGCTCCTGATGCTGACTTACAGATTCTTACTTCACACACTACTTCATAACATCCAATATAATGTAAAATAATTATCAATTACATTTGTATTGTCATTACGTCACTCAGTGGTGCAGCCCCTTGATGCTGCGAACAATCATGCTTTGCATTGATGAATAAAATCCATATCATTCTCCTATGCTCTGGAATGAATGAAAGAATTATGAATGAAATTATTAAAAAATTAGAAATTTCTTTTTTCCTAGTCATTAATCACCTCCAGCTTCTGTTCCAGCAGAACAGACGTGGCCATTTGTCACCAAGAACAAAACTGCAAAGATTTTTTTACATGGAGTAGAATTATCCTACCTGGAACAACTTCAAAAAGAAACTTTCCTGGACTTTCTTCATTGCAGGGATGCTCAATTACTCTGTTGCCAGGTAGAAAGATGGTACCCTAAAGAAAATAATAACAAAAAACATAGGATTAAAACTGCTACCACACTTACAATAGACTAAGATGTCTTTCTTTCTTTTTTGACTGGGGTATACATGAATTTGTGGTGTTGCACCTGGGCAGTTAAATTCCAAAGTGGAGACCGCGGAAGGATTATCCCAAAAGCCAATGTATCAGATCCCCTAATTAACAATGGCATTCAATAATGGCTTTAGGGTTTTTTCCCTCTCATGGGTGTTTGATACCATGCAGATTTTTGTACTGATCACATGCACTAATTCCACTGCTCTACAGGAAAAATCCGATACTAAAAGAAAAGATTAGGTGGATTCTGTTACTGAAAAGCTATGACATTGTATGTGTGTGGCAAGTGAACTTAGCAGCTATGCTTGGCTGAAGCCAAAGAATATGTGGACAAAAGAGTAACCCAAATTTGTGGGGTGTGTACCCTGTTCCAGCTCTGTGTTCTTTTGCCATACCGCCCAGGGAAGCACTACAGACAAAACATCTTACTTCTACCCACTGGCAGCGCCAGCATACAGGCATGCCACAACGCCACAGCAAGCACAGCCAGAGTCCTATTCAAGATGCATTTGCTACCAACAGACGTTGAATAATCTCTGTTATGAGCACTGAATGCCTTTATCATACCTTGAAAAGGCAGATGGGGATTTTCAGCTGTGCATATTGGGTATGTTTACCAAGAACAATGCCTGCAACCCTCAAAATATTTCTGGGGCTGTAATGGGGTGAAAACATAACTTGCCCCCACCCCACTTTGCCCTGCTGTCACATGGAATGGATAGATCACCCCTTTCCTCTGAGAGCTCTTTTTCATTTTTAGATATTATGGTTCCTCATAGTACCATTTCCTCCTGAGTTAGCAAGCAGTCTTTAATGCAATTATGCTGGGATGGCTACCCAGGGGTAAATAGGAGCAGCACCCTAGGAATTGTATCAGGTATGAGCTTTCCATCACGGGAGAGATAATACCTACTTACCAATATTCTCTGGTTAGTGCGTAACAGGATCCATTTATCTCCAAACAATTTACATAACTTACATGGATTAAACATAGAATATCTCAAGTTGGAAGGGCCTCATAAAGACCACTGAGTTCAACATAGAGCACTGTTCTCCATAGCAGTTTCACTACATGCTGCTTCTAAATATCTGCCAAACTCCTCATCTAAACAGTAGTAAGGATATCCTGGTACAGGAAAAACATTAATCCTGATATCCAGTATTCATTGCTATGGTCTGTAACCTTCATTACAAGTAGAAGCATTCACAATACAAGCATAATTTTACAGTCTTCTTGAAGACCTTACAAATTAACAGGAGTCATCTGAAGATAGAGGTAACAAACATTTCACAAAAATCAGTATTTGTACCAGCTGTTATGGAGGTTTAGCTCTACACCAACTTTTCAGTTTATTCATGTCTGACAGCAAGTACAGCTGTCATGAGAAGCCAAAGACAAGGTGCACAGATATTTTATCAGATCATACAAAAATCATCTGAAAACAGATGAAACAGAACAGTACTCTGCTGAGGTATATTAGCAGCAAGCATTAGCAGTTGAGGGCAGCTTTCCCCACTTACTGTATATACAGATGTATTACAAGCATTAAGTGCCTTGGTCCAATAGCTTTACTAGAAGTCTATTTTCCTTCATTCCTGCTACAAGCAGCAATAGTTGTCTCACTTCAAAGCCTTCTGTGAAATAACTATTCAGGCAAGGATAGTACCATAAACAAAAATGATTATATAAATATATATATATATATATAAACAGTTGGAGGAAAAAAAAGTATATATAAGGAATACATTTTTCTGAGAATTATGGAAGACCAGGAATAAAGAATATCTTAAGAAACATTTTTAACCACAGGTATTTTACAACACACGTAAGAGAGCATTACAACTGCTATAATTTTCTTGCCCGCTTTAACTTTCAGCTTGAGCTGGTTTCACCTAAAAAAATCACCACCCAGCACAGTGGATGAGCAGGTCAGAGTCTTCATCCTGGACTAAATTTCACTGGCTCAGGAGCTTGTGTCAGTGAGGGCATACAATGTATGTAAGTTACTTGTACCTCTTGCTATTCAATTAAACAAAAATACAAAATTAAGGAGACCTAGCTTACAGCACTGTAAACTAAAATCAATTTACAAGACAGTAAATAAATACTGCATTCCACTTAACTGTCATGTTTGGCTTTAGACTTCACACTTGAGTAGATGAAACAGGTTTCATCTAAGAAATGAAGGCACTGAAGGTATAAATATATTGACTTTTTTTTCTTATATCCTCAAAAAAATGTCATTAAGATAACTCACTATTAATTAAATACTAAAAGGATTTTATGTCAAAGAAACTGAAAGTATTGCATTATAATGAGAAGCAGCATGTCTGTCGCTAGTGAGTAGACAGCAAAGTTAACCTGAAGGGAATCCAGATAGCAACACCATACAGAATGTTGCTGTGGTTTAAAAAGAAGACACATCCTCAAATGGTAAATTGATTTTACTGTCTGTTTTCAGAACTATTATTAGAAACATCAGTGCATGTTAAATACTTAAAAAAATACATGATTTTTTTTTTTTAAATAAGAAAATGCCTTTGTTTGTGCAACACACACCTGGATGCCCCAGACTAATGGGGAAAGTGTAAGAGAGTGACTGCAGCTCTTTCAGTTCCCTTTCTGTCTGCTTTCACACTAATCTGTCTGCCTTCAACATATGGCAACACTTCCCCTTCAGTAAGTTTTATAGCTGTCTGGAGTGTCCTTTTGCTTATTTTCTCAGCACAGCAGTGTGTTTCACATGAACGTGCTGACATTCAGGAAACACATCTGTACTGAAACAAAAACCCCAACAGCACCTCATGTGACAGAGCACTAGTTACCAGGTGTTTGATGCAAGCAGAGGGCCCTCAGTCCCCATGTCCCTGTTGCTCAGTTGCCTTTCTGGGTCCCTAAGGTGCAACATCTGGCCCATCCTTACCCAAGGATAACCCAATCAGTAAGGACTATCAGAGAGTTGCAAAGATTCAACAAGTTAAGACTCTGTTTTCCCTCTTGAGTCTTTAATTCCAAGGGGAAATAAGAAAAAAGCAACTATCTTAGCCTCAGACATCTAACAAGACAGTAATTTGCACATAAAAGATGAAGGTGGTTTCCAGAGGAAATACATATTTTTAATACCTGGATAACAGTGCATGTAAATGCTCCATAATTAGAAAGCTTCACATTGCTTCATAACAAGCTCTACAATCAACTGAAACAGTTAAAAAAAATCTCATCCCAAGACTGCAGATCAGACCAGACTAATCTTCTGCTTTCAAACAGGAAAGAAGAAAACATGGTGCCAGCAAGGAGAAAGACATGCAGTCTGCAGAAACATAGAATAAAGGGGAGTAGGAGAAAAACGTGGCCCTGACCCAAGCTGCTCCTCACTCTCATTGCCATTCTGTTAGTGGGCAACATTCTGTTCTCCACCAGGTCAGCAGCATTTTGCAAAGCTGTGGTAAGCCTGTGTTAATTTTCAAGTTCCAACACTTCTGTCTTTACCAGGGCAGTTCTGCTCCTCTAGTAGCGTGCTGAGGGTGAATTGCAGGATGCAGAAATCTGGGTTGCTCAAAAAGCATTGGCCTTTTCTGTAATCAAGTATCAAGTCCACTTTCAAAGGAGTTTTTCACACACTTAGTTAAGTGTACAGTACACTGTTTACTACAGTACACTGTTGCTTCAAACCAAAGATAACTTAAACAGCAGAACAACATCATTTCTGTTAAAATTAAAAATCTGCATATATGAAACCTTTAACTGAAGAAATATTATTAGTCAGTTAAACTCTAGAATCATGGAATCCCTTGGTTGGAAAATACCTTTGAGATCATCAAGTCCAACCATATTTGTTCACCACTAAATCATATCCCTAAGCACTACCTCTACCCATCTCTTAAATACCTCCAGGGATGGTGACTTAATCACCTCCCTGGGCAGCCTGTTCCAGTGCTTGATAACCCCTTCTCTGAAGAAGTTTTTCTAATGTCCAATCTGAACATATCCTGGCGCAGCTTGAGGCCATTCCTTTTTGTCCTATTACGTATCACTTGGGAGAAGAGACCAACACCTACAACCCCACATCCTCTTTTCAGGTAGCTGTAGGCAGTGATAAGGTCTCCCCTCAGCCTCCTCTCCTCAGGGCTAAACAACCCCAGTTCCCTCAGCTGCTCCTCTAAGACTTGTTCTCCAGCCTCTTCACCAGTTTCGTCGCTCTTCTCTGGACACGCTCCAGGACCTCAATGACTTTCTTGTAGTGAGGGGCCCAAAACTGAACACAGTATTCAAGGTGCAGCCTCACCAATGTTGAGTATAGGAGCACAATCACTTCCCTGGTCCTGCGTACAGGCTGGTGGAATCCAGTTTCTCAAGTAGCATACTGTGAGAAACAGCATCAAAGGCTTTACAGAAGTGCAAATACACTGCATCCACAGCCTTTTCCCCATCCATTAAGCGGGTCACCTTGTCAGAGAAGGCAATCAGGTTAGTTTGGCAGGAACTGCCTTTCATAAACTCATGCGGACTGGGCCTGTATTTGTCCTCTTAGTTGCCAGTCAGCATCTTAAAGGCAAGTGAATTCTTTGTGTTGTAAGGTTTCTTGAGGAAAACTTGTTATTTCTTGAACAGATGGTAAGTCTGCTTCAGAAAATGAAGTTCAAGCAAGGCTAGGGAAGAGTAATGGAAAAGAAAGAGAGACACAGTTGCTTCACTTACACAGAATGTGCATACCAGAAATACCATCTGTCAGTTCATTGTTATAAAGCTCTTATGTGGTGGTCATCCTGACTCTTCTTCCATACTTCCTCATGAAGTTCATCTTCTGAATGGTGCTGAAAGTGTTGCAGGAGATCAATGTGGGATAAAAACCTCTTTAAGTAAGACTGCAATTTAAATTTATGTCATTCTTGCTGCACAGCAATATGTTAACAGGCACCCTTCCAGACTGAACCCATCCTCTGAACAAACACAGCTGAGGTACTCATGCCTCCCTGCAAGAAGGCTCCCAAATCTACTGGACTGCACCTCTCAGGAAAAAAACAGTCTTCAGAAACAGTGCTAAGAAGCCCACAATCAACTGCTATTCCCCATGCCAAGCCCTCTTCCTCCCTAGGTGGTACCAGACTAAACATCTCCATAGCTCTTAGAAAAGCTTTGCTCTGAAGGGGTAAGGAAGAATCAGCTCCCAGAGAGGCAGGAAAGTCATCAGCTAGGAAAAGGGCAGCTTATGGGGAGCATTAAGAGGCAGAAAGGATCTTTGGGTAAATGTGTCTCTCATATGACTTACAGCAGTGTACAACACAGTGCTCTTGTGTGGTTCCTTTTGTCACCTTTGCTGTTTCTGTAAAGTCTCGAGTGTCATACTTAGAACAACTGTACACTTCAATTTGGATGGCACCTTAAATTGCAAAATACATCTAGTGGGTAATACTCTCAACATCACTAGTATTCAAAAGGTCACAGCCTGAAAAGCATCCACTGTATTTCACAGTAACATCTGTTAATCAACCTGGATTAAATAAAATATCTGATACATACAAATGTACACACAGAAATGTACATATACTTGATTTCATGAACAAGGGATACATAGCGAAGAAGGGTAAAATGAACACATAAGCTGATATCAGTTAACTATAAATCATCATGTAACTACTGATTTGCCTTCAAACCATGACAAAATTGGATTATCTCAAGTTCAAGTATGCCCTTTGTACTGTCAGGAACCTAGAGATATAAGATAAGAAAGAAAAGTCCACTGGAGTGGTCATAATTTTTCCTTGCTACTTCTTTCCCTCTCCTTCTCTGACTTATCTTATTGTACCTTCTTTTTTCTTGGCACTATGAAGCATTGATCAAGTCCAAGTTGTGTTGTAGTTCGTTTAGCAACCTTGGCTGTGTTCAGAGTATCAGACTGTGATATGAGCAGACTGGGATCTGGTTTTGCAACTTCGGGAAGCTGTGATACAGAGTGCATCAGAGTACCCATTTTGTGATTTTGGCTGTGTACAAAATAAACTTTGCATTTTTAATTTACCCTGGGAGATCTGTCATTCTCCAATTTACCACACAGATATCAAAAGAACCCTTTTCACCCTCACTTTTTGACTGTGCAGGTCAGAGTGGGCCCTACCACTACTGGGGTCAGAAGCAGGGCGTAACAACTATCTACATAGAGATACCTGTATTTCCAATTGGAACATGTGAAAGTTAATGAGCTGGTTCCAAATCCCAAATCAATACTGTGGCAAAGCCTAATTGATCCCGAGCACACTCGGCCACGCAGCACAGCATGACCCAACAGCATTCACAACACACTGGCTGATATGCCTCTGGTTTACTTTTGCCCTTGTGGAGCCCTAATGTTTGCTGTTACTGCATATCATGAAACAAAACTTACTTTCAGAGCTTTTGTCTGCCTAGAACACATTTTCTGCCAAAGGCCAACTGTTTGCTTCAAATTCACTGGCTTCTCTATCCCATTAAATAACAATGGTGGATTTCAAAACATTTCAGCCATTCCTGTTGCTGACCTACAATCATAATGTATCAGGTAATTTGGTGTGATTAGTTAAAAACAGATCCATGGATAAGCCTGAAAGGTTGTAATTGTGATTCAAGCAGTATAAATGCTCTGACTACTAATCTCTAGTGATACTTTGAAGCTGTACATAATTGCCGTTCTTCAGTTTGAATTGGAGGTATTTTTGTCCAGAGGTCTCTTATCCTCCACCTATATTAGGGGCTTTAAATCATATTGGTAAACACTACATAAAAAAAGTTTTACTGATTTTACTGAATTGCCACTGATAGAGAGATATATGTATATATGTATAATGTAAGGTTTTCTAGCACACAAGACAACAATAAAGAAGTTAGTACAAACTATAAGAGAATGAAGGAGCTGGATGTTCTCTTATAATATTATTTTCTTATAAAGAATAAGACTTCTAAAATTTTATTATAAGAGTGGATTTTTATACCACTTAAACAAACAAAGCTCTGGAAGAAGTACAATTCCCAAAGGAGGTAACACAGTCCTTGTCTTGCAGTCATTGCAGCCATTTACAGTTTTGCAGTGTGAACAAGGAGAGAACAACAAGTGCTGTCATATTTGAGTCATCCAGGGGTATCTATTTTTTAGGGGGTAACATGCCAGGAATGAAGACAGAGTAGGACAGAGAAACTACAAAAGAAATCGTGTTGGTTGGATAAAAATCAGTCAATACACAGCATACCATTTTCTGGTATAAATTTCTTTGCATTTGATGTTTTCTCGTCCCACTACATTAACACATTACTCCAGGTTGTTTCTGTTGAAGAGTGAGAATTTGTGTATAGTTCTCAGAAATTCTGAGAACAGGAGTATCAAGAAGATTCTTCCTTTACCTAATGGAAGATCCAAACCTACCTCATACCTTAATTTTCTAAACAAAAGTAAATTCAGCTCTGTGGTGAATACTACATGTACTGTTTGCTTGGCAATAAGCACCAAAACATTTTCACTGACATGAGAGATGGCAATTTTACTAGAGTGTGATTACAGTTTCTTCACAGATTTTTCTATCTTTCTCTCCTGCCACACATTTTACTTAATGGTTGAGTGCCTTTTTCTGCCTGAGAGAAACTTCTTTCCTCAAGAATGACACACCCTTGGCATGAGCAGCTCCTAGAAGAAACACCCTTTTTTGTTCCACAACAGAAAGCAAGCTCACACGAAGTCAAGCTATAAAACCACACATAAAAGTAAAGTTTGCCTAAAATCAGAGACTAGATATAGGTATATTGCATGCCTATGATTTTAATTTCTCTTGTAAGGGCAAGAGAGAAGAGTGATCATTTCCTGACACATCTGAGACAAGGTCTGAAATTATTAAAAGCTTTTTCTTTTTCTCAATCTGTTTCCCAGCACCAACCTCTGTACCTTACAGTTGAAAGTAAAATTTAACATGCTCTCTTCCCACATGTAAATTCTGCCTGCTAATTTGAAGTTTCAGACAGATTTTGGATTAATATGAAGCAGCTTTCCTTTCTAAAGCAGACTTTCTATGGTACCTAGAGAAGCTTTAACACCTCTATTTCACCCTGACTTCTCCCTAATGAAGAGCTTATTCAATTATATATCACCAGCTTCTGTGAGAAACATTGCTCCTCCTGCAGAGATTTTGCTTTTCTTTCCCAAGTTTGTCACAGGGTAGGTGTATATGGGGAGGACAGTTACAGGGGGTGAGTCAAATCAAGACTAACTCTTGAGAGTTACATTGGGCATGAAGGCTGCTCCCACACAAGCACTTCCAAAAGAAGTAATTAGGACTACTACTAGTTTGGGAGAGGGGAGACAGATATGTTGGGACTGAGCTCAGTTAAAATGACAGGACAGGTACAGCAGCTGAGAGGCATTGCAGGAGCTTCACTATATAAGGTGCCTTCCCAGGGAACCTATTCTGTAAATGATGTGTTAATTACAGAAAGGAAGGCAAAGAAAAAGGAGACATATAAATAAATTCAGAGACTGCACTGAGTTTAAGGACTCATGAGTACAAGCTAAGCTCATTAACAGATGCATGCATGGAAGTTTTGATAAAATTAGGCTTTGTAATGATCATTAACTTTTCATCAATAGATAATAATGGGACTGGACATTACTGAGTTAGTATAGAAGAGAAAGGCAGCTATTGGAAAATCTTACTTCCAGTAGTGATGGTCAATAAGAAATTTAGCTTACTATTAGATAAAACTATTTTCCCAAGAGAAAAAGCCAATAAAGCATGAAAGCATCAGAACACAGAGGACCAAGTCTTGCTTTATAGCTCTCTTTTGCAAAGGAAACTTACTAACTTCTAGTCCTGAGAGTGACTAGGCCAAAACAATCCAATTACTCCCCAAAACAATGATGCTTGGCAGTAGAAAATTTCAAGTATGGTCTCTCATTTCTATACAGAGCTGTCCAATGACAAACTTGACAGATAGAGCAACACTGTGAGAGAATGTATCTTGTATGCCTGAGCAAGTCAAATGAAGTCAGTAATTAAATATTGGACTAAACATTTTTCAAGTTAAGGTTCAGAGGGTGGGAAAAAAAAGGCTCTAAACCTTTTAATTCCATCTTGGTTTCTTTTTTAATTTGAAAAGGTGGACAACAAGTGGTGACTGCACAGAGTTTTCTTACCTCTAAGGGTCAAGTAGATATCGTTCATACACTCTATTTAGTTTAATTCCCACAGCTGATGGGAAGGGTTAGAATTAAGCCCATGATGAAAAGCAACACAACTGGAGTCATCAGAACTGCTAATGATAATCAAGTGCCTTGTTGGGTCTCATTTTTGGACTATGCTTTCACATTGCAGGATTACTTTAGGGGGAAAACAGTCTAACAATCTGTGGAAACACTAACAACATTACATCCTTGTTGGAAAAAAATACAGCTAGATAATTATGGTTGGGTTTCAGAGCAGATTGTCAAGACCTGACCCACTGTAACAGCTAACAGATTAATAGAAGCAATAGATATCACAACACTTAAATGAGTAAATGTCACACTGAAGTACAGATAATAAAGCAACAAATAATCTGTCTATCATCCACCAAACTTAAACTGCATTGTGCTGAGCACTAGGCCCATTTTGGGGCACTGCATGGAAGGTGGGGGCAGATCCCGCACAGAGAAGGCAGAGGAAACCCACAGTGCTCAGACTGCTAAACTCTGCAACATTTCTCTCAAAGCTTATCAGTGGGCCAAAAGGAACTGAAGCAATTTGCTGCAAAATAATCACATGGTTCAGTGTAGTGGCTTGCCATCATTTTCTGAAGATCATCAACAAGAACTAAAAGAAAAAAGAATGATGATGGAAAAATAATAATCAAATTAAATCCATAATTAAGATTTCACCATTTCCAAGTCACAGAAAACCCTTCTAGAAGGGCCTTTGTAGGGGAGGAAGCTTCCTCAGGTGCTTGGGGCTGGACCACAAGCAACCCTGCTACACGTGCCAGCAGGAACCCTGCAGTTGCTCTTGTTTAGCACCAGAAGAAGTCTCCTTTCACTATCACGCAAATACAGTTACCCTAACACACTGAGTCAGAAAAACAGCAGTGGCTAAAACCATGGCCACGTATATCCCAAGACGAGGTCAGACTGCTTCTGACCACCAGAAATAAGTTAGCACTTTCAAAGTTTCTCATCTAGGATCGTTATCCTTTTCTCCCACATCCCTCTCCCTCTATTTCAGCATTTCTTACTGGTTTAGCTTATGCTAACAGTCTTGCTTAAAACAACTTATACAACTCTGCTGTTACAAAAGGACAAAATCAGGCTTTTTAAACTGAAAAAAATCAAATGAGAAATTATTTATAAATATACAAAACCCACCTTTGTTGTCCAGGTCCAGTGTGAACAGCAATGTGAACAGCAGTGTGACAATAAATAGCTGGAGGGCACAGCCTTGAGAAACAGAAGTTTTCAGCTCTAAAGCTCTTCAAATACAGATAAAGACAAGTATTTATCAGGAATGATTAACATAAAACTGTTTTAACCCTGAGAAACAGGATGATTCAAATCAGTTTGTTTGGTTTTGGTTTTGTTAATGACTTCCATGTTGAATTTAAGAAGTAAAATCCTTTCCAACTCCAACTCATTCAGCTTTTTTTCCAGGAAAGCTATATATAGCCAAGCATCCCATCTAAGAACAATTCATTTCCAGGTCAGTATGCAGTAAAGTCTGAAGCTGCTGCAGATTTCCTAGAAATTACACATAAAGTGCAACTTTTACAGCATAAAAAAGAAAGGTGGCAGGCAGAGATGGAAATGGGAATACGACTCCTCTGACGTTGTTACTTCTTTTCCTGAGCAAACATTCTTACTGGCTTTTGGCTAGCAAGAATATTCCAGTGGAGTTTACCTGTCCTATATAAATTATTATCTCGCATTTTTTATTGAAAAAAATTACTTTCACATGGAAAAATTTTAGAGCTTAATGGCAAGGATTATGTTTCTGTTTCAAGTTTTTTTAAGCGGCTGTACTGCTTGTTGTTTTAACATCTATATATTATTTATATTTTGTCTATATAGCCCACATTTTATAAGCATGGCTTAAGTGCTACTGCACTACAAATACCACATTGACACAAATTAAATAGCCTATTTAGCTTTCTGACATCTAATGAGAGATATTTTGTTGGTCCCTGTCTAAGGGATTACATTAATTAACAATGTCTCAGGCAGACTGAGGTCATGTCTTCTATGCTATCTGAGCAACTAATATAACTGGAAAACTGATTCACCAATTAAAAATTACTTCTCAAATAGCACAATTTCTGTACAGTAGATATTTTTTTTCCAGGTTTACTTTGAGTTCAGTGCATTATTCTGCTTCTTACATTCTGTGATACTGTTTCTAATTTAAAAACTGGGACTTCAGATAGTTTCACATCTTTAAGCAATCTGAGTCACATTTTTTATAGCTTTTGCATAAGATCTGGGCTGTTTCGATCAATGTATTAGAATGTATAGAGAAGTATACTTAAATATTTTTATTATGCAACCAAATATTGAGCAGAGAATTCTGGCTGATTAAAAACTGCTTAGGAACTGAACTGCTTGATATTTGACTGATGCAAGCATAAAAAACTCTGACATGGTTTATAACCATACTGAGTTTGCCATGGGAAGCTGATGCTTTTGGCAAGTTGAAGGTATCCTAAAAACTAGGCTCTTGGGCAAAATAGATACCTACGCAACTGTCCGTTGAATGAAAAACACACTTTCACAACTTGAGGTGGACTTTTGGAGAGACAATATAAATCAAACACTTGTTTTCATCTGGAAGTTACTGCATGGTGCTACAGCTGAATTTGCTCTAGTGCCTTCCTACATGCTGGGAAGAAAGGAAAGAAGAGCTTTGCAGACTATAGGTCTTGCAGGTTTCACTGTACAAAAAAAAAATGATGCATTTTTCAGGAACAATGCTTTAATTATTATCTACGTAACAAAAATCGCCAGCTATTCCCCACTTTAAAAACTATAAAATAAAGGCAGTTGCTAAGTGGGAGCTGGTTTAGGTCAAGTCAAATGCCAATAGATCACAACAGCCCCAAACCTCTGGATCAGTTCAGGGTACAAAAACATGTGCACCAGTTTCTCCAATTTTGCTTGCTTGGCTTTGGAAGAGGTTTCTGTGTACACACTGTTTCTTTGTAATCCTCAACCTGCACCACACATTCATGGCTTTCAAGTTGAGGCAAGTCCATGAACTGATATGGATCACAAAATCAACATTGGATAATGCAAAAACCACTCAAGGACCATCACAAACAAATCCTCTCAGCGCTCATCTTGATTGACCTATTGTTTCCTCTTGGATATCCCTTTCTCACTTACCTCCTTTGACAGTCAGGACGGGAAGGGACCAGTTTACTGTGAAAATCACACAGTCATAAGCTAATATATAGGCTGGAAGCGCTATACTCAAAAGGTAATCATGGGTAAATAAGTCCACTTTTCCAGCCTTTAATCTCATCAGTTAGCTATAAGGACACTATGGGAGACTGTATCCAAACCTCCGATGAAGCTGAGCTGCATGGCTGCCTCCTCTGTATCCAAAAGGTCCCAGAAGGCCTCACTCCTGGACCTTATCAAGGCCTGCAGGGAAGCCGACCTTTTGAATTAAACATGTCTTTTAAAAATAACCAATATTTTTCAACCATTATCCTGTCTCAAAATAGTATTTATTTCAGTGAGAGTAAATAAGACACATAATCTGGAGTTTTACTT